>NC_060145.1:363114392-363422070 GCF_021461385.2 Schistocerca piceifrons | reverse complement strand
TCACTCGTTGCCATGCCAGGGGAATGGCTCTGAGCACTATGGGACTTAATATCTGAGGTCATCAGTTCCCTGGACTTAGAACTACTTAAACCTATCTAACCTAAGCACATCGCACACATCCATGCCCGAGGAAGGATTCGAACCTGCGACCGTAGCGGTTGCGCGGTTCCAGACTGAAGCACCTAGAACCGCTCGGCCACAACGGCCGGCTATGCCAGAGCAATAGGGAGGTGGAAAAACCGCAGCTCTGTTGTGTTTGTCCAAAAACCTCTGAATACATTAAGAAGAATGGGTGGGTGCGTTGATGTCGTGAAGGCAGCAACTGCCTGCTGTTCAGAAGTCCGACTGTTTGTGTCTCATACTTCACGAAGGCGACGCAGAACCACTTGGTTGTACCATTTGTTGACGTTCCTTCTGGGACATACACGTGGTAGACCACGCCACTGGAGTAAAAAAAGACGGTCAACAGGACTTCCACTTCTGCTGCGGACCTGCCTCCCTTTCTTGGGTTTCGTAGACGGTCGATACTTTAACTTCGGTGACTGGTGCTTTGTCCCTGGGTATTACTAAAAGCCCTGGACTTGTGACCAGCGATCACTGTGTTAACAAATCCGGACTACTGTGCACAGTATCCTTCATGTCCTTTGCGATCTCCGAACCAAGTAATCTATGATCAGTTGTTGGCAATTTTGCCACAAATTTTGCTGAGATTCGCCTGAGATCCATACTCCCATTAAAATAGAATGAATGAATCCAATACCAATTTTAACCTCTTTTGCAGTTCACTGATCATGATTCGGCTATCCTGCATCACCAGAATCCTTACGTGATCAATGACAACCTTATCTGCCGACGTTGAGGGTGCTTCATTCCTCGCTAATGGGCGGCCACCCTAGAAGCGTGTTTACCACTCCTTTGCCTGTGTGCTACCTATTTCTGCATCCTCAAAAGCTTATCAAATCTTGCGGATTGTTTCAACTTGTCAAAGGCTATCCAGCAACTGGCTATTTCCCAGATAAAGAAAAGGTCAGATACGCGCACTACATATGTCTGCAGAAGAGGCGTGCATGCTCCAATACTGTTGTTCCTTTCAGTAATAAATAATAAGGTGGGACCCTTTTGAAACAGGCCTCGTACAATCGAAAAAGAATTACATTTTAAAACCAAGCCTCAGGTCTGCCGTTAGGTAGTCATACAAGATACACAAACTTAAAAAATATTTTGTATCGACTGGTGGGTTCTTCCACAGTAAGATAAAGTCATGTGTTGACGATAAATGTCCATTCTCTGAACGTTGTGAAGCCGACGTCATACGGGGGAGCAAGTTAACACTGACGCGGCGTCACTTCCTGATAGTTCAAGATGAGGACCCATTTCGTCATGTGAAACTAAATTTTGGCACATTCGGCAACGGACCACCTAAAGTAGAAGCAATAGGAAGCAGGAACGCGACCTGAGTCAGAAGCAGAAAGCGAGACGCCATATTGTATTTGTCATGTTCAATAGAATCCCATATTCGTAGGGTTTTATATTATACCTTGCTGCCTGTGTTTATTTGCTATTTATAAGCACCAGAACATTGAATGTCTTGAGAACGAAACGCTGATGGTACGACTTGTAATAAAATCACGGGAAACTTCATATTGCTTGTTAAACAATTATCTTATGTAGTTATTTTCGGGTGAAGGTGGTGTCGTTCGTGCACTTTGCTGGAAAACGGAATTTTTTTCTGTAGATTTGCGAAGCACTCAGGTTCGGTACTGGCGGTCTGGTAAGAGAACTTCTGATCGAAGCTCTGGCCGATGGGAGTGGTTCACAGGCTCTTTTGTAGTATCGGCAAACACGAAAACTTGTGAATTTTTATTATACATGACTCTGCACACAATGCCTGGTTTACGATTCCACTGTTTAGATGTTTCCCTTCAGACCGTTACCCCCAGCGCAGGCTTTAGTTGTGCCATGGCAGGTAGTGCGACGTTGTTCTGCTGGTGTCCTGTCTCGACGAGGACCTGCACTTTCTGCCCTGTTCGGCTGTGGGCCTGTCTAGCAAGATTTACTAAGGGATGGGCTCGCCGCACAATTGCTTTCAATTCCCAACATGCCGTTTCTACGAGCTAAGAACCAACAAAATATCTCATGTTTTTAACGCCCTACCAGGCTCAATCAACGTCTGCTCAGGCCATTAACTTTCTAGAGTCTCACTCAAGTTGCGTCAGGTTATGAGAGCAGGCCTAAGCCGTTTTAAGAATACGCTGATTGAAGATTCACTGAAAAGAGTCCTTTTTAGGATTTGTGTGAATACATCTCAATTAATAATATTTTGGCGATTAAAGCCATTAGAAGAGCACAACATAAAACACAAATCACGGTCTACATACCAACAACGTATCAGATAGCAAAAGCGCGTCGTTACTAAAATGCTGTTAGATTGGCACAGGCTTCGTGCCTGGCTTTATCCAGATTTTTATTCTTCCTTTCGCGTTTTCTAAAAGGTTGGGACACTTTCTTATGAAAGTAATAGAAATAGTTTCTATACTATTGATGTAACGAAAGCGTAAGTGCGCTGTCTGTCAGGAGCGAGTTTGTTCGATTTTTTTAACTTTTATAACAAGATTTCCCTACTGACTTGGACATTTATCTTTCTTTTATGTCTTATTACATGATGACAAATATTGCAGATTTCATTAATGTACACCATGGACAGGACAACGTGACTATCATACGAACAATGGAGCAAGTGTGAGTTTCATAGAGCTACAAAAGAAATTTTACGTGCGTCCACTAATGTTAACAAACTTAGGGGTTTGCCAGCGAAATAAAGCTACATCTCCAACGGAAGAGTACTCAGACCGCAAAATGACGTTGAGATGTTGGATATCCCATCCATGTGAACGTCAATATTAGCTGTCTCAACTCGTATGATGACAGTTTAAGGACTACTTCCACATATCGTTGCTGTTAGAATTCCTGAGCCACGGTCGCACTGAAGACTTCGAGGGCACATCTTATTGCTCCTCCCTTCCACGGTGTTAGAGGTCACGTATGTGGTGACTGCCCGCAGGAGAAATGTACATTGAGTAAGAGCTTCAAGGGAGTGAACCTTCTTGATAGCCACATCGGCAAGTTCATGTCGCCGGATCCCTATGTGCCCTAGAACCTCCCTGAAAATAATTTCTTTTATCTGTCGTTGGAAGAGAAGCAGAGCGTCCTCAACATCTTGCACCATCGTATCTGCTGAGTAAATCTGTCCAGTACCAAGAAGTACATTTGAGGAATCGGAGTAGATGAGCCGTCTCGCCACGATGCAGCCTCATCAGCGTCAGTGCTCTCAGGGAAGAAAACAAATATGCATAGGAAACTAAGAAGAGCTGTGGGAGCGCTATCACATGGGCATTCACGAGAAACACGACAGAGTAGTCGATAAAGTCCCCCTGCTCAGACTCATCAAAGGAAACACTAGCAAAATCCTGGAGGAGGTATAAAATCTCATAAAATTTACTGCAGACAACCTTGTAGGTAGAGCAACCAAAGCTATGAATGGTCGTCTTTGCCGTTAATAAACCGCTTCAGCTGTGTTTAGTCCTTTATTATTGGACTACTACCGCTATCGTGGCACAAAGTGACATCTTCAGGTGAACGTATAATTGAAACATCAGAGCTGAACGGCTCCACCTTAGTTACACCATCCTGCAATATCGCTAGTTAATCACTTGCATGGATCCCAAATGGCCTTGTTGCTCACCGACAGTTATGGAACTGATGTACGGTTACTTCGGTGTCACAGCGAGTATTAAACTAGCCAGGTCAGCGTTGCAAACTGTGTAGCGTGTCGATACCAAGATCGATACAAAGTTAATGCACAAGAATACAGTTGGGAGGGAACGTTACAACAGCGAGTAACGCGAAGCCAAGTCGGTATGGCTGATCGTCTTAATCAACATCACACGGTTAAAGAGATTTCCAACCCAAAATAAAGGCCCAGAAAACCGATGCAACAATTGGAATCCTGAATCGGCATAATGAATAGTTTAAAGACGAGACACGAACTGCCGGCCCATCCATTGGGTCGCATATTTAGTTCTAGTGCGGGACGATGGACATACACAGGTGACGTATTTGTTGCGACACCTGTTGTCGCAGCAATTGAAAGTGGAACTATTTGCCATACAAGCAATGTATGAGTCTCTTCAACATAGGTGGAGTAAAGAAAACGTAAAACTAGTCCCATACTCAGGTACTGAACTCTGTGGGAGTGGAGGGGGTGGGGACGGGGGCGGAAAGAAAGAGGAATGATCCATCGCTGTTCCATCGAAGGCCTAGTAGAGATGCTTTGCATTACCTTCCTCCAACCCTTTCGAAATGGCAGGTGCGTATCTGTAACGTATAAGTGCCTGAGATGAGTACTTCTGAAGTATAATGTTTGGATTGGCTTGGTTTTTTATGGATGAAGGGAAGGGAGAGGGATATACCTGGTGCGGACATAGTCTATTCTTCTCGAACTGCACGTACAGGGCCGCAGACTTTAACAAATCCGTTCAATGGACAGACGACCATCAAAAGTTTCACATGCGTTCGTTTCATGAGAGCGGAAAGGAGGTTCGGAATTTAATGCAGGGGACTGACGCAAAGACTGGTAATCTACATCTACATTTATACTCCGCAAGCCACCCAACGGTGTGTGGCGGAGGGCACTTTACGTGCCACTGTCATTACCTCCCTTCCCTGTTCCAGTCGCGTATGGTTCGCGGGAAGAACGACTGCCTGAAAGCCTCCGTGCGCTCTCTAATCTCTCTAATTTTACGTTCGTGATCTCCTCGGGAGGTATAAGTAGGGGGAAGCAATATATTCGATACCTCATCCAGAAACGCACCCTCTCGAAACCTGGCGAGCAAGCTACACCGCGATGCAGAGCGCCTCTCTTGCAGAGTCTGCCACTTGAGTTTATTAAACATCTCCGTAACGCTATCACGGTTACCAAATAACCCTGTGACGAAACGCGCCGCTCTTCTTTGGATCTTCTCTATCTCCTCCGTCAGACCGATCTGGTACGGATCCCACACTGATGAGCAATACTCAAGTATAGTCGAACGAGTGTTTTGTAAGCCACCTCCTTTGTTGATGGACTACATTTTCTAAGCACTCTCCCAATGAATCTCAACCTGGTACCCGCCTTACCAACAATTAATTTTATATGATCATTCCACTTCAAATCGTTCCGCATGCATACTCCCAGATATTTTACAGAAGTAACTGCTACCAGTGTTTGTTCCGCTATCATATAATCATACAATAAAGGATCCTTCTTTCTATCTATTCGCAATACATTACATTTGTCTATGTTAAGGGTCAGTTGCCACTCCCTGCACCAAGTGCCTATCCGCTGCAGATCTTCCTGCATTTCGCTACAATTTTCTAATGCTGCAACTTCTCTGTATACTACAGCATCATCCGCGAAAAGCCGCATGGAACTTCCGACACTATCTACTAGGTCATTTATATATATTGTGATAAGCAATGGTCCCATAACACTCCCCTGTGGCACGCCATAGGTTACTTTAACGTCTGTAGACGTCTCTCCATTGATAACAACATGCTGTGTTCTGTTTGCTAAAAACTCTTCAATCCAGCCACACAGCTGGTCTGATATTCCGTAGGCTCTTACTTTGTTTATCAGGCGACAGTGCGGAACTGTATCGAACGCCTTCCGGAAGTCAAGAAAAATAGCATCTACCTGGGAGCCTGTATCTAATACTTTCTGGGTCTCATGAACAAATAAAGCGAGTTGGGTCTCACACGATCGCTGTTTCCGGAATCCATGTTGATTCCTACATAGTAGATTCTGGGTTTCCAAAAACGACATGATACTCGAGCAAAAAACATGTTCTAAAATTCTACAACAGATCGACGTCAGAGATATAGGTCTATAGTTTTGCGCATCTGCTCGACGACCCTTCTTGAAGACTGGGACTATCTGTGCTCTTTTCCAATCATTTGGAACCCTCCGTTCCTCTAGAGACTTGCGGTACACGGCTGTTAGAAGGGGGGCAAGTTCTTTCGCGTACTCTGTGTAGAATCGAATTGGTATCCCGTCAGGTCCAGTGGGCTTTCCTCTATTGAGTGATTCCAGTTGCTTTTCTATTCCTTGGACACTTATTTCGATGTCAGCCATTTTCTCGTTTGTGCGAGGATTTAGAGAAGGAACTGCAGTGCGGTCTTCCTCTGTGAAACAGCTTTGGAAAAAGGTGTTTAGTATTTCAGCTTTACGCGTGTCATCCTCTGTTTCAATGCCATCATCATCCCGTAGTGTCTGGATATGCTGTTTCGAGCCACTTACTGATTTAACGTAAGACCAGAACTTCCTAGGATTTTCTGTCAAGTCGGTACATAGAATTTTACTTTCGAATTCACTGAACGCTTCACGCATAGCCCTCCATACACTTACTTTGACATCGTTTAGCTTCTGTTTGTCTGAGAGGTTTTGGCTGCGTTTAAACTTGGAGTGGAGCTCTCTTACCTTTCGCAGTAGTTTCCTAACTTTGTTGTTGTACCACGGTGGGTTTCTCCCGTCCCTCACAGTTTTACTTGGCACGTACCTGTCTAAAACGCATTTTACGATTGCCTTGAACTTTTTCCATAAACACTCAACATTGTCAGTGTCGGAACAGAAATTTTCGTTTTGATCTGTTAGGTAGTCTGAAATCTACCTTCTATTACTCTTGCTAAACAGATAAACCTTCCTCCCTTTTTTTATATTCCTATTAACTTCCATATTCAGGGATGCTGCAACTGCCTTATGATCACTGATTCCCTGTTCTGTACATACAGAGTCGAAAAGTTCGGGTCTGTTTCTTATCAGTAGGTCCAAGATGTTATCTCCACGAGTCGGTTCTCTGTTTAATTGCTCGAGGTAGTTTTCGGATAGTGCACTCAGTATAATGTCACTCGATGCTCTGTCCCTACCACCCGTCCTAAACATCTGAGTGTCCCAGTCTATATCTGGCAAATTGAAATCTCCACCTAAGACTATAACATGCTGAGAAAATTTATGTGAAATGTATTCCAAATTTTCTCTCAGTTGTTCTGCCACTAACGCTGCTGAGTCGGGAAGTCGGTAAAAGGAGCCAATTATTAACCTAGTTCGGTTGTTGAGTGTAACCTCCACCCATAATAATTCACAGGAACTATCCACTTCTACTTCACTACAGGATAAACTACTACTAACAGCGACGAACACTCCACCACCGGTTGCATGCAATCTATCCTTTCTAAACACCGTCTGTACGTTTGTAAAAATTTCGGCAGAATTTATCTCTGGCTTAAGCCAGCTTTCTGTACCTATAACGATTTCAGCTTCGGTGCTTTCTATCAGCGCTTGAAGTTCCGGTACATTACGAACGCAGCTTCGACAGTTTACAATTACAATACCGATTGCTGCTTGGTCCCCGCATGTCCTGACTTTGCACCGCACCCATTGAGGCTGTTGCCCTTTCTGTACTTGCCCAAGGCCATCTAACCTAAAACACCGCCCAGCCCACGCCACACAACCCCTGCTACCCGTGTAGCCGCTTGTTGCGTGTAGTGGACTCCTGACCTATCCAGCGGAACCCGAAACCCCACCACCCTATGGCGCAAGTCGAGGAATCTGCAGCCCACACGGTCGCAGAACCGTCTCAGCCTCTGATTCAGACCCTCCACTCGGCTCTGTACCAAAGGTCTGCAGTCAGTCCTGTCGACGATGCTGCAGATGGTGAGCTCTGCTTTCATCCCGCTAGCGAGACTGGCAGTCTTCACCAAATCAGATAGCCGCCGGAAGCCAGAGAGGATTTCCTCCGATCCATAGCGACACACATCATTGGTGCCGACATGAGCGACCACCTGCAGATGGGTGCACCCTGTACCCTTCATGGCATCCGGAAGGACCCTTTCCACATCTGGAATGACTCCCCCCCGGTATGCACACGGAGTGCACATTGGTTTTCTTCCCCTCTCTTGCTGCCATATCCCTAAGGGGCCCCATTACGCGCCTGACGTTGGAGCTCCCAACTATCAGTAAGCCCACCCTCTGCGACTGCCCGGATCTTGCAGACTGAGGGGCAACCTCTGGAACAGGACAAGCAGCCATGTCAGGCCGAAGATCAGTATCAGCCTGAGACAGAGCCTGAAACCGGTTCGTCAGACAAACTGGAGAGGCTTTCCGTTCAGCCCTCCGAAATGTCTTTCGCCCCCTGCCACACCTTGAGACGACCTCCCACTCTACCACAGGTGAGTGATCAGCCTCAATGCGGGCAGTATCCCGGGCAACCACAGTCTTAGTCCGATCAGGGGATGCGTGGGACGAGCTGGCCGTCCCCGACAAACCCCCATCCGGACCCCCACAGTGATGCCCATTGGCAACAGCCTCAAGCTGTGTGACCGAAACCAACACTGCCTGAAGCTGGGAGCGAAGGGATGCCAACTCAGCCTGCATCCGAACACAGCAGTTGCAGTCCCTATCCATGCTAAAAACTGTTTTGCAAAGAACGTCTGAACTAATCTACAGAGAGCGCAAAAAAATCAACAAAATTTAAACGGTTATTAAAATACAAGATTGCCTAGTAAATGCAGTAATGCTGCTACTTGCGCACTGCTGACACTGCTCGGCGGCGGAAGGAGACTACACGAATTTACACTAATCAGGTACTAAAACGCGATGCTACAACTCTCAAATACTATAATACGCACGAAATTTATGAATTAAACAATGCAAGTACCAAAAACACGCAAAGAAATTAAGAATTAAACTATGTAACAAATGAGTGAGCTACGAGTATACGACTTGCTGCTCAGCTGCTTATCCAACGGCGGCAGGGAGCACACAGACTGTGACCAACCGACACTGGCCGTTCAAAACAAAAACAGAAGACAAACGACTACGCAAATTTACACTATTCAGGTACTAAAACGCGACGCTACAACTCTCAAATACTATAATACGTCCGAAATTTATGAATTAAACAATGCAAGTACCAAAAACACGCAAAGAAATTAAGAATTAAACTATGTAACAAATGAGTGAGCTAGGAGTATACGACTTGCTGCTCAGCTGCTTATCCAACGGCGGCATGGAGCAGTGTCTTTGCGCCATCACTTCCCCTTTTATCGGCCAAATACTGGCTGTGAAAATTTTTCGCCACCAGAATTCGAAACAGTATGCGTCCATGTCAAGTACCACCACACAAACGTTGCGATAGCGACCTCGGCAACGGTTGGCGTGAACTACTGCGGCTTCCGGTAAGAGTTACGTATCTCCCATTGTGTATACTGTAGTGTTGACCAGAACGCCGTGTGTGTGTGTGTGTGTGTGTGTGTGTGTGTGTGTGTGTATGTGTGTGTGTAAGTGTTGACCAGAACGCCGTGTGTGTGTGTGTGTGTGTGTGTGTGTGTGTGTGTGTGTGTGTGTGTGCGTGTGGAAATGTAAGGGGTCGATCAAAAAGATTTCAATTTAAGGTCGCGCAATACTCTTGCTTACATGTCAGGGTGCATATAAGCTGCAGTAACGGTCGCAAACAAAAACTTCTATATGACGACTCGGTTCGCTATGCTGTTGTAGATACCAAAAACTGGAATGGTAGGCTATTCTGTTTACCTAAGGAGGAATAAATTTACATGGTAGAAATAGTAACCATTACGAGAACGCTGTGATACAGCATGGCGATCCAAGCTGACCATCATCATCATCATCATCGTTTAAGACTGATTATGCCTTTCAGCGTTCAGTCTTGAGCATAGTCCCCCTTATAAAATTTCTCCATGATCCCCTATTCAGTGCTAACATTGATGCCTCTTCTGATGTTAAGCCTATTACATCAAAATCATTCTTAACCGAATCCAGGTACCTTCTCCTTGGTCTACCCCGACTCGTCCTACCCTCTAATGCTGAACCCATGAGTCTCTTGGGTAACCTTGCTTCTCCCATGCGTGTAACATGCCCCCACCATCTAAGCCTAACGCAATAATGACGGACTCGCTCTTGGCGAACCAGAACAATTAAGAAACGGTTGAGAAGAAACATATGTGATGGTTGACGGGCATGACGTGATTTTGGAGAGTAAGAAGACCGATCAGCTGACGAAGGATGCAGCAAACGATGTAATATAAGGGATATCCGTTCCAGGTTGCACATCTACTCTTAATTGTTGCACTCGGAGAGAAAAGCAGAAGTAAATGATGCAAGGATTGAGAGACCGAAGATCTGCCCTTGGACATCTCGTAGAAACAATACCTGTCGAATATTCTGCTGACATAATGGTGCGGTGAAAAGTGACGTATGAGACGAAATTCCACTGGAAAATGGAACGATAGTTTGTCATCAACATTTCCAGACTGAAAGTCAACTACAGCTGCCGCCGACAACACTTCCACAAAATTCTCATTGTATCACGGTCACGTTGCGACCTTGAAGATTTCGAGGACAGAGGATACATCTCCTACTTTAGCTGCTATCAAGTCAGTAAGGTATCAGGCTAGCTACTTAAGACATTGGTTTAGTTTCTGGGCATATGATTAATATACCTTAATGTTAGCTAAATTTTCGTTTTAAATTAACTAGGAATCTGCTGAAACGGAGCTCCGTTAGTGTGAATTGGCTGGTCGAGTGTACCTGGAGACGAGTAATATTTAAGAAAAAAAATGCTCTGTCTGCTGATGAGGTACTGCTATTAGTGTTGTATATATGAAGACTGCTTTAGATTCACTTCATTTGTTTTAATATCTCGTATAGGTAGTGAATAAGTGCATTCTAAACAAAGTGTAATTACCTCTATGCATCACTAGTAGGAAAACGCAGAATTTTATCTCAGTGTCACACTGTAGGCGTTGTGAATTGCTTGATTCGTTTGTGCGGCAAACCTCGAAGTTTATTTCTATCAATTTTGATTTTAATTCGTTCTTCAAATACTAACCTTCTACTCCAGTTTTTCATAGTTAATTACTGTCAGTCCAAAATTGGCATACTCACCCTCCCGAACACCCACAAATCTCGATACTGACCGAGCGAGGTGGCACAGTTGTTATCACACTGAACTCACATTGGGGAGGACGGCGGTTCAAACCCGCGCCCAGCCGTACTCATTCAGGTCTCTCATGACTGTCCTGAATGGCTTCATGGAAATGCCGGAATGGCTCCTTTGAAAGGGCACTGATAATTTCCTTCCCCATCCTTCCCTAATCCGAGCATTTGCTTTGTCTCTCATGATCTCACTGGTTTTAAACACCAATTTCCTGCTAATCCTGCTGTGGATACTGCACGACTCGACCAGCTGGCATAATGGAGAACTATAGTGAAACACTTCATAACTATTTCAAACACTTCTAACGCTGTATCACACGAGATCGGCGCAATTCCATGTCCTGCAGAGTAATCACTCAACGTCTGACGATGGCCAAGTTACTTATATAATCTATCAGGTCTGGTAATAACACTAATGCTCCCTGGTGGCCATTATACGTGCCACAGAGAATTACAACCCTAATCACTCACTTACCTGCAAACGGCGTATAATTATACGAAGTTAAATTGACATCCGATTATGTTTTCTGTGTTCTTCACTATTTTTGTCAGACATTCTACATTGTAAACCAAAAAATGTAGATACATTCAATACTCATTATCATGCCTGTCTGACAGTGAGGAGGAGGCGCAAGAACTTAGTGTTTAACGTCCCGTCGACAACGAGGTCATTACAGACGGAGCACAAGCTCGAACTCGGGAAGGGTGAAGAAGGAAAGCGACCGTGCCTTTCGAACTCCTGTTAGTGAGATCGCTTTTAGTTTCGAGGTTTAGTATTCACTGCCTCAGTATGAGTTATTGTAGCTGAAAAGTACCTTATCCCCTTGCACTCTTATCCTTATCATTATTCACATGTGCAGCAGCTAGTTGGCAAAAAACAATTTCCTAAGGCAGATTCCGCTGTTCTCAGCAAAGGTACGAGTATATCAAGTCCGCTGTTTCCGCCTATCGCATGATACGATGGCACAATCTGAAGCACAGATCTTGTTAGCCGAGTCGCTCTCCACCGTGTCTGAAACGCCGGCTCGCATCGGCTTTCACAACAAGAAACGTCGAGTACCCTCCTCTCCAGCACAGGAGCGCTCCCAGTTTCTTAGGACTACGTCTGCCACCAGAAGGAATGACAGTCTCACTAGGAAGATGTCACAGTGTTGGCCTATTGAACATAACGTAAGATTCAGAAACAAAGTTGAAGTAAGCGTACGTTAAATTATGAGTTTGTAGTACCTAACGATGCTGCCAGTTTGCTAACAAGTTAGGACAACAATAGCGTCCCATTAACAGATCTGATCATTGTTCGAACATTAGATATTTCTTTTCGAACTATCTCGTAAATAAATGTAGTGGTAATTTTCCTATGCATATTTTTCTGGTAAAATAACTACGTAGTGCTTTTGAGTCACCATATTTCTTTTCATAAAGGGGCTTTATTTCGCCGTCAGGAAAAGGAGTAACCTTGTTACGTAATTCTCGGCCGAAAGAAGGTCTACTACTGAACCTTCCTGGCAGATTGTGTGTCGGACCGACACTCGAACTAGGGACGTTACGCGGGCAAGTGCTCTACCATGTGGGCCACCCAAGAATGGCTCACGGCCTATCTTCACAGCTTTACTTCCGCCAGTACCTCGTCTCCTACCTTCCGAACTTCACAGAAGCCTCCTGCGAACCTTGCAGAACTAGCACTGCTGGAAGAAAGGATATTGCGGAGACATGGCTTACCCACAGCGTGGGGGATGTTTCCAGAATGAGACTTTTACTCAGAAGCGGAGTGTGCGCTCATATGTAACTTCAATCTGGAAACATCCCCCAGGCCGTGGCTAATCTAGTTCTGCGAGGTTCGCAGGAGAGCTTCTGTGAAGTTTGGAAGGTAGGAGGCGAGGTAGTGGCACCGGCACGGTAGATCAGCCTATTCGGTCAGAGGGTTGAGTACCCTCTGCAATAAAAAGCTGAGTGAACGGATCAACGTACAACCTGAACGAATGTCATCGGACGTCCGCCACGGGCAAATTCAACGAACAATATAGAACAAAATGAGATAAAAATGAGGTTAGCAGAAAACGAAAAAGAAAAGTTGGTAGATCACTTGCCCGCGGAAAGCAAAGTTCAGAGTTCGAGTCTCGGTCCGGCACACAGTTTTAATCTGCCAGGAAGTTTCATATCAACGCACACTCTACTAAGGAGTGAAAATTTCATTCTAGGTCTACTGGTGTCAAAGTTTGCCCTTAACTTGAGGAAGAAACTTCTGACAATTCTGGTTTTGCACACACGGTTGTACGAAAGTGAATCGCAGACTGTGGAAAACTGCGGAAGAAGAAAATGGAGGCGTTTTAGCTGTAGTGATAGGGGAGTGTTGAAAATTAAGATAAAAAATGAGCAAATTTCCACGGAATTGACGAGAAAGCAATATGTTAGAGACGTTGACCGTAAGAGTGAGATAGGATGACGTCAAGGAATAACTTCTACGGTAGTACAAGGAGCTGTATAAGGTTAAAGAACATAGAGGTGTGGAGAGACTGTAATATACTCTAAGACAAAAAAGGGACGGAAATCTGTTGATATGTGCACATTTACAGGAAAAGAAGTGATTGTTACTGTTTGTGTCACGAGCTCCCGTCAACAACGGTTATTCTATTACACGTACACATCGAAGATCGTCGGATATACATTTCGTTACACGTGTACATTATTCTTAAAGACTAGAGACAATTTATATGGCAAAACAACGTTTGCCGGGTCAGCTATAACATATAAAGATTTTCAGAGGCGGGACGAAGTTCGCCTGGAATAGCTAGTATTGAAATATATTTCTCTAAACACGACGAAAGTAATTACATACTTTTTTGGCAGTTGTGTGTATTTTTATTTATTGTCAGGAAGTACAGTAATTTTGGTAATATCTGCATTACCACAATAAATTAAAATGGACCATTCGTCTCCTGTCCCAGCGCTTACTCGCCACGAAGTATAAAGCAATTTATCTTCTGTAATCAAATATACGCTGCGGAATTCTCATCAAGGAAGGGAGTCAGGAACATATACCTGTAAAAACAGCAGTTTATTTTTCAAAAATATGTACACATAACTAAAAAGAATGGTGGTGTAATTTAATTCGTATGTAGATCCTCTTCACTTATTAAAATATTGCTCTACCACGATATTAAAACAGGGTCTGAGCTATATATTTGTAATTTACTGAATTTGGGACGTGTGCTGTAATTACAACAAAGTACTTTCGTCGCCATGGGACCGAAATGATTCGGCGTAGCATATATACTAACATCAAATAAACCTAATGGAAGAAGCTGGAAATGTGAATGAAATTTCCTTCAAAATTAATAACCACTTCTTTGCAAACGGGCTGACACTCAATTTAGATAAGTCAAAATGACTGACCGGCGGTGACACTGGAAATATGTTAGTAAATTAAACAATCTATTCTAAATTCTTGTGTGATTGTAAACTGTAAGAGGTGAAACTGAATGTGGCGTGTTATTGACCATATATGTTTAAGGTTAGTTGGTTTAAAAGGGGGCGGGGGCAAGGAACCAAACAGCTTAGTCATCAGTCCCTTGTTCCTATAACACAAGTCCAGAAGGAAATGAAGAAAAGAAACAGACTTCACGCACAAAACCAGGAGAAAAGAAAAACCACAAGAACGACAGAAGGTCAGCAAATACTAGAATGGACAAAATAGGACGAGAGAACCACAGAAAGACGCAAGAAATAGGTAGAAGGGCTTAAAACAATGGAGCAGATGACCGTGGCTGGCTGATCACGAGAATAGAAAAGGATAAGATAGACACTCCGCAACACATTATAACCTCCAGCCTAAAAGCGCTAGAGTAGGGAATACAATGTGACAAGGACATGCGCCAAAACTTTGATAGAACAACAAACTCCCGCCCAGTCTCGTATATAACATAAAACTAAATCAGCCGCTGAGCCGTTGCCACCGAAAATTAACGGTATAATGTTCGGTAATCGAAGATTTCGTCGCAGGGCTGCCAAAGTAGGACAGCTCAACAGAATGTGGGCCACCGTCAACCGGCCGCCACACCGACGCTGAGGGGGATCTTCACGGCGCAGGAGATAGGCGTGGGTTACCCATGCCGGCAGAGAACTACAGAGTCCCAGCGAGAGGCACGCATGGAAGACTTCCACATATTTGTAGTCTCCTTAATGGCAAGCAGTTTATTGTTCATACCGAGGTTATGCCATTCCGTATCCCAAAGCCGAAAAACCTCGCGGCGTAATACCGAACGCAGGTCTGTTTCAGGAATGCCTACCTGCAGACGTGGTTTCCGTGTAGCTTGTTTGGTCAGCCTGTCAGCACTTTCATTGCCTGGGATTCCGACATATCCTGGGGCCGAGACAACCACCACTGATCGACTGGACCGTCCCAGGGCATAAACGGACTCCTGGATGGTCACTACCATAGGATGGCGACGATAGCACTGATCGATAGCTTGTATGCTGCTCAAGGAGTCGCTACACACAAGAAAGGACTCGCCAGAGCATGAATGGAAAGAGCACAAGACACGGCCACCTGCTCTGCAGTGAAAACACTCCAGCCATCTGGCAAGGACCGCTCTTCAGTATGTCTTCTGTGAGCATAGGCAAAGCCAATGTGACCATCGAGCTGACGGTGTAAACTACTTCAGAGCCCCGGGACGCGTCAAGAATAGAGAGGAAGTGAAAGGGTGTAGGCTTGGGAGGAACTGAGTCTTAGGGCCATGCAAAAGGTCCCGATGAAGCTGCGGCATAGGTATACACCATGGAGGTGTATGTGAATTGACCTGGATTAGTGGTCGTGAAGGGATCAATTCACATGCAAGGGAGCGGACGAAAGCCGCAATCGTAATCCCTGTACTGGGCCGCCGATGCGAGAGATGAACTGTAGTTGTTTGGAAAAAGAGGTGGTAATTTTCTTGCTCAGGAGAGCTACGAATGTGCGCAACGTAATTGGCGAGAAGTTGTAGGTGCCCAATCTGCAATGGAGGGACCGCAGCCTCCGCCATTAGGCTGATCACTGGACTTGTCCTAAATGCTCCGGTCGCTAATCGAACCCCATAGTGGTGCAGTGGATCTAGTAACCACAATGCTGAGGGCGCCGTCGAACCATAAAACAAACTCCAATAGTCCGGGCGGGATTGAACCAGAGCTCTGTAGAGCCGCAGCAGTGTAGAACGATCTTCACCCCACTTGATGTTGCTCAGGCAGTGGAGGGCCTTGTGATGCTGCCAGAGCCTTCGTTTAAGCAGATAAATATGAGGAAGCCAAGTCAATCGGGCGTCAAAAATAAGTCCTAAAAATCGGTAAGTCTTGACAATAGTGAGTGGATCGTCTTCAAGGTAAAGTTCAGGTTCGGTATAAATTGTACGACGCCGACTGAAGTGCATGATACAAGTCTTCACGGCTGAAAACTGGATGTTGTGGCTTACAGCCCATACCTGCGCCTTTTGAATGTCTCTGTAAGCACCGCTCAGAAACGCCAGTAATGAAGGAGCAGTGCGAAATGCAGAAGTCGTCTGCATACAGGGAAGGTGAGACAGACGGCCCCACCACTGCTGCTAGACCGTTACAGGCCACTAAAAATAACTACGTGCTCAATACTGAGCCATGCAGGACCCCATTCTCCTGGATTTGTGGGGAACTACGGGAGGCACCAACGTGAACATAGAAAGCACGGAGAAGAAGTTTTGGATGAAAATCGGTAGTGGGCCATGACCACCACACTCTTATAAAGTGGTAAGGATATGCTGTCGCCAAGTCGTGTCGTAGGCTTGTCTTAAGTCAAAAAAGATGTCAACTAGTGGTTGGCGGCTGGCGGGGGCTGTTCGGATGGCAGTTTTGAGGGACACTAGGTTGTGAGCGGTAGAGCGACCCTGGCGGAAACCGTCCTGGAATGGAGCCAGCAGGCACAACGACTACCTGAACCAACACAACTGCCGACTCACAATATGTTCTAGCAGCTTACAAAGAAAGCTGGTGAAGCTGATGGGCTGTTAGCTATCCACGCCAGCCGGGTTTTTACCAGAGTCGAGCTCTGGAATGATGGTGCTGTCGCACCATTGCGATGGAAATACGCCATCCTCCAAATTTCGTTGAAGATGACGAGGATATGTCGCCGATAGTCTAACAAGGGATGTTTAATCACCTGAGCGTGGATCTGACCTGGCCCAGGAGCTGTGTAGGGGCAATGTGCGAGGGTGCCGAGAAAATCCCTCTTGGTAAATTGAGCATTATATGGCTCACTGTGGCGCGTAGTGAACCAGAGGAGTTTCCTTCCATCAGTCGTTTCAGGAAACTAAATGTAAGGGGAAGTTCTCCGATGCAGGGGCCCAAGATTAGTGCCTGGCGAAGTGCTCGACAATTGCGTTTGTGTAGGTAGACAACACTCCATTGATCTTAATACCAGGGACAGATGAGTGGGCCTGACACCAAAAGACATGTCTGATTTCCATCCAGACTTGTGAAGTCGACGTATGGCATCCAATGGTCGCGACATACGTCTCCCAACATTTCTGACATTCCGTCTTTTTTATGAACTGGCGAACACGGGCACAGTGCCGTTTAAAAGCTATTAGGTGGTCCAGAGAAGGGTAACACTTATGTCACTGTAGAGCCTGCCTACGTTCTTCAATGGTCTCAGCGATTTCCGGCGAACATCAAGGTACTGTCTTTCGCCTGGGGCACCCTAAGGAACAACGGATAGCGCTATTCGCCGCAGAAACGATCGTTCTCGTGACTCGCTCAACTACCCCGCCGATGTTACCGTGTGGAGGAGATTCATAGATGATGGCAGAGGTGAAAGCTTCACTTTCTACCTTGTTTAAAGCAAAGCCGATTTAGCTAGGCGTGTGGGGGAATGATGCTGGGGAAGTGGAAGACCATGCCTGAAATGTGTGTGTTTGGGGGGGGGGGGACGGCAGTATTTAAGAGGCAGAGGTCTCTAAGCATGGTACCACCATACAAGTGGTTATGGGATTTAAAATATCCCAAAAGTAGGAGAGGTTTAGGAAGTTGATGAATCAGTGCAGCCAATATGTTCAGGAATACTACACCAACCTGAGGAACATATACATTGCAGGCCGTTGTTTCCTGCATTATACTGACAGCCACCGCTTTGGGCGGAGTTTGAAGGGGCACTGTTGTGCTACATACCGAGTTCAGAACATAGACGCAAATTCCACCTGACACTCCATTATATTAACAACGATTTTTGTTATATCCACTATAGACACGAAGGGCAGGTGACCATACTTCTGGGAACCAGGTTTCCGGGAGAGCTATGCTGAAAGCAGTTGTAAAGCTTATCAGTTGTCGTGGCTCAGCCGCAATTCCACTGGAGGATGACGTCCTCATGAGGATGGAAAGGCATGAAGCGATGAATGAGGCAGTTTACGCTTCAGGGTCACCTGTTGCCACCAACAGAGTACCTGTGCATTCTATATCCGTTGTGTCTGAGGGTCTGGCGAGATATAGGTCCTCAGAAGACGCCAGAATCTCCACCTCTTCCGCACACACAGAGCTTGTAGGTAGCAGTGATGTGGGCGCCACAGCAATTTCATTGTTCTTGGGGGGTATTCTTTTCAGTTTCCTCTCACTGTTTCTTGGGTTTCTCTGGCTGGGAGGATTTCACTGATTCAGGTCTCAGGGACTGAGGAGGATCTTGAAGCCCTACAACCAGCTGCATGTGGGTGCTGCAGCCAGTGGTGAGTGCCCTCTTTCCTTCTTGTAGGAACATGGGAAGGGAGTGACTCAAAGGACCCCTTCCTAGTGAGAGGAGCCGAAGAAGACCGATGATTCTCCACCTGAGAAGTGGGGCAGATGTCCATGATGTTTGGGATAGCATTGCGCCCAAAGTAGGTGGTGCAGTAGCAACAGGGATAGGAGTACCCCCCCTCCCCCCCCCCACCGCCATAAAGGGGCACACGTCATCTTGCAGCTCGGGGGGACAACTATAAATGATGTAACTGATATTGTAGCATAAGAGGGTGTCAAGCTCATAGAATGCAGCCATTCCACTATCCTCTTAGTCTCACTGTAGATCAGTCAGTCCAGGGTCTTGTATTCCATTGCTTCATTTTCTTTCTGTACAATCCTGCAATCTGGCGAGCAAGGAGAATGTAATTCACCACAGTTGTCACAGAAGGGAGATGGGGCATATGGGATGTGATCGATGTCCACATTCGCAACATGTGATTCTGCAGGTGCAGTGGGAAGATAAATGCCTGAAGTTCCAGCACTCCAAGCGCCGCATTTGGGGACCGATATATAGCTTTACAACAGTATACTATCACGACCTTCTCGGATAATGTATCACCCTCAAAGTCCGAGATGAAGGCGCCAGTGGCCAACTGATTATCCTTCAGACCCCTATGGGCGTTCGCATCTCGTCAACTGACTGCAAAAGAAGGACAATATTTGAGCTCTTATGGGCGTGATGGAAACAGAAACATCCCCCAGCTGGTCACAGGCGAGTAATGCCTGTGACATGTAGGAGATGCTGTTTTTGTGAAGATAGACCCAGGTCGCTTTTCGACAATCCCTCCACCTCTCTAAACTTGTCCTCTACATGCTCCATAAACAACTAAGGCTTCATCGACACGAAGGATTCCAAATCAGCTCTTGTACATGCTAGGTAATGGGGCGAATAATGTTTGCTTCCACCTTTAGCCTGGCGTTCCTCCCATAGTGTGGCCAGGGAGGGGAACGATTTGGGGTCATACTTCTTCGCATTAAATTGAGACCTCGAATGCTTAGAGACTGCTGGTGGTTGACCACCAGCAAAAGATGACATCGTTCGCTTCATGGTGTGTCATCTGCCCTTAAGCCACCCACTCCGATCAGGGGCCCTCCCAATAGTCGCCAGGCTGTATCAGCAAAGGTCACCTGGCAGGCTGGCCATTTCCAAAAGTTCCGATGCCCATTGTACATGGGCATGTACACCTTGGAATACGTGGGGCGTTAAAGGTGCAGGAATTAGCGGAGCAATCCCTGCATGGTCAGGGAGTACAAGCAGTGGAGTACATGGCGGTCCCACCACAACAGACTGGCTATCGTGCTGGATATGAGTTGCAAACGAGTCCGTAGTAATTGTCAGCGCAGAAAATGACGATGCACAGTGGATGGAGCAAAACATACCTGGGAAGGTGTCCTCGCCTAACAGCTAGAGAATGAGTGGAACAGCAAAACCACGACGATAAAGTATGCTAAAGACCTCAGTGCACGATGGACACGACACACCATGTAATGCACCCAATTGTCTAGTTCTTGGGAAAAATTCTGGAGAATGGTGGTTAAACACTATAGGAGACCATTACAGAAAGGCCGAAACATTTGAGTTAGTCGCCTCTTACGACAGGCAGGAGTACCTCGGGCCTAACTCCCAGAGCCGCAGTTCTGCAACATTTGCGTTAGGGAAATATCGCGTTTTGGAAATGAAAATGTGAAAACATTACTTATATTTCCTATTTTTATTCAGTAATGTCTTAAGGTAATGTAATCTGGAGTAATAATTGAGCTGTGGTAAAATTTGGTGTTTTGAAGAGCGCGCCATAGCGCGTTGTTGTGAAGCAGTCGCCCTCCTTTGCTGGCAGTGGCGCCGCTGTGGCACCCTCAGCTTTGGTGTCTCCCTCTGGTGTGAAAGGGGAAAAGCAGCCTGTTCACGTGCATTTAAGGGGCACTATTAGCTCGCCAGTGAGTCAGTCGGGTCAGTCAGTCTGAATCAGTCAGTCGGAGGCAGTTGGTCAGCTAGTCTGTCAGTCTGAGTCTGTGAGTCTCGGCGAGTCGGTCAGTTGGTCAGCCGGGTCAGTGTGGGGCAGTCAGTGTCTGTCTATCGTTCGGAGTGCTAGTATGTGTTAGGCCACCAGTCTGCTCAAGTTTGTTCAGGCAATGGACATTGGCGAGTGGATTGATCGGTAGGTCGGTCTCTTCCGGGGCAGGGATGTCGGGTAGCCTGAGGGCATGTTTCCTCTGCAGGGGTGGGTCCGACCGAATGATGGCTTAGTCAATGTCGGTCTGCCGTCTGGAGTGCCAGGATGTCTGTCATTCTGATCCACCTTTAAGGCTGGTTGGATCGATCGGTTGGTCGGTCGTGCACTGAGACACAAGATGCCTTGTCCATCTTGAGCGTCGGAGCATGCGAGGTCGCCACGTGGCAGCCAGTGGGCCACGCCGCGTAGCGGGAGAAGTCGCTTCGCGGCCGACGCGGGAGTGGCAGGGGTCGGCCCACGACGTCGGACTGGCCGGTGCGTGCTGCGACGCCGTGAGACGGGAGATGGGCGAGCCTTCCTGCGTCCGTTGAAGTGGCTTTCAGCGGACGATTCGGGAGAGCGTTGGGGGTGCGGCGCCAGGTCTTCACCAGACATTACAGTTTATTAGAAGTTAAGTTATTGAAGATATGTTGTTTCATTTACTTGTTAAATTCTACTTGTTTTCTTGGTCAGCGTTCCCAGATTGCTCGTTTGTCTCTCGTCCGCGTTTGTTAGGCAGTTAGTGTCAGTCTGTCTGTCGGTCTGCCGTACGTTAATAGCTGCCTCTGTCATGTTTGTCGGATTCGGTGTTAACGAATTTATAGAATTAAGGTAAGGGCCGAATTTCCTGAAATATGTTTTTATTTTGTCTATCATCTTGCGAAGCGGTATATGTGTAATGTAGAGCATGTTGGTACATTTTATGTAAAACTGCATTTCATGGATTTTATTTAAATGGTCATTTTAGTATATCAAGTTGCACTTTCAGTGGCAAATAATTTTTAATGTGAGTGTTTTGTACCATTTCCATCCCTCTTACGGGGTGCATAGTTTATGTGATTGTGTGAGTTGTTAAAAAGATTTAGTTTATAGTAATCTGGTGTGTTGCAAATTTGCACCAATGTAGTTTTTCAGAGGTCCTTGTGAGCGGTCGTGACTACGGCCGTGTTGAAAGGGAGCGGAGCTTCTCAGCCCGCAGGCTCCTACTGTGACAAAGAATTTTTTTTTATTCCGCCTCTGAATAATTGTAACTTGATATTTCGAGGGTGCTTTTCTGCTTATAAATTTTAAATCTGTTTTTGAAGAGGCTTTTATGTATAAAATTTCCATTGGTTGAAATTTAATTTGTTTCCATTAGTTACTTCTTGGCAACTACTTCCCTGCTCACATAGTGTATTAATGTTCTTGATGAATCGCTAGTAAATAAAGTAAATTCTTTAAGAAAAGGTTTTGAAAGTAAATTTTCACGGTTCAGTAATGTTATCTGGAGTAACTCTTCACTGAGGAAAAAGTAGGTTGTTTCGCAGAAGCTTGTAATAAGGCTAACACGTGATGTTCATTCTGCGACCTCTTAAAAAGAACTATTGAAACAGTTGGGCATACTAATGACAGCTCGAGTAAATTTACGCACTTAACTAATTCCTTGTCAATATTGATTTTCAGTTTGAAAACGGCAATGGTTGCCTTATATATAATAACTGAAGAGGATGTGAATTACCGTTCTCTTGTGTCTGTTTTCGTGTGGCAAAGGAAGGAATAAGGCTTCGTACAAAGATGTGGGGCGACCTACCCAGCTGTAACATAATAGATAGTATGTACCTCAAACAGACAGAAACTAAATCTGCTTGACTATTCCTCTCCTCTACACAAGAATTTGAGAACATGTAGTAATGTGTGTGTGTGTGTGTGTGTGTGTGTGTCAAAGCTAGTCACAGAAAGAGAGAAAGAGATAGATTGAACATAGTTAAGCAAAAATAATTTTATTTACATAGAAATAATGTAATGATGAAATTTTTATAGAACTTCCAGCCGCCTAAATCGCTTAAAATCCGGTCGAGTGCTCCTCGATCATTGTGAAGTGGTAACGGTGTTTTGGTTGCTACTGTCACATAGCTGCGCTGCCTTGTGTGACGTCGCTGATGCTCCGTTCAGAACTATATAAAGTATTGGCTTCGTTGTGTGCTTGCTGCGTACGCCGCTCCCGCTTCATACTTCCCATGGCCGGATACAAAGCTGTGTTTAGCTGCAAGGCAACCATCTTTACTGAGAGTGTTGTCACAAATTTTATTGCAGTCGTTTCCTTTATGACGCTATCCCAGAAACTGTTAGTATGTGTAATAGCAGACTTCTTGTCCAATGCAGTACGATGTTCAATATGTAGAGCAAGTTCTGCTGCCATTGATTTCTCAGGATACGAACGGTGGAGACACCTTTTGTGTTCTACAAATCGCTATTGAATAGTATGTACAGTCTTTCAATAGTATGTAGAACAAATAGCAGATACGTACGTCTGTAGGTTCTTTCGTTTCACGAAGTTGCTACAAACTGGTATTACACCACGACACATACACAAGTTTGATTACAGCGAACAGACACATCAATGACCGGACGTACATTCCGTAACTTTGTGAAAAAAAAAGTGGGGCAGGAAGGACATTTGAATCCAGATCTTGTTCACAGTCTAGCACCTCGAACACACAACCACAACACAACGGTCATTAACGTCGCACTATATTGCCCATAATACTCTTTCACTGCTTCTATTTTGCTTCTTCTTTCCCGAGTTCAGTACACTATCTTCCTGTTTTCATGTTTGATCTGTGTTATGTTTCAAACATGGTAAGTTGGCCCATTGGATAGCCCGTGGGGAGATTGGTTTAGATTCTTATCGAAGACTGGACTGAGAAACTTTAATAAAGTTTGATGCAGTGCAGTGGACGGGTGCGATGGGGAGTTTGCCTTGCTAATTGCGTTACTAACACTAGTCTTCAACAGCATTAGAACTTTTGAAACGTCCCCCATAGATCTGTTAGCTAGATGATATCCAATGACTCGCTCTCCATTTACTGCTTCTCTAACGACAACACGTCTTCCCGCTTCCTTTTCTATTGGTGGTCCACGACTCATTACAATTAATGGTCAATTCCGTTTTGCACAAGAATTTCCAGACAGTTTTGGTAAGACATTTTACACTGTATCGTGTTCTTAAAGTAATCCCATCAGTGAATCTCTTAACTCTGTTCCTAGAATCTGTTTCTATCCTTTTTACTGCCATTCCACTTGCGAAAGTCCAGTGCAACAGCGTGAATAACGGAATTGTAACTGTAGTTCATATCGTAGTCCACTTCGAACAGTGCCGTGCCTACACTAGATGCAAGATTTATTCATAAGAACCCCTACAATCGGTGCTGATAGACGAGTGCTTGATGTCACATGAAGTCAGATTGTTGTGGCAGAAGTTGGCAGAAGATATTTCTACCGTCACCCCAAATTTCGAGAAATACATCGTAACGAGGTTGGTAAGCAACTCACTTCGAGCCGGTAAAATGTCCTTAAGAAAGCGGACTTTGTTACAGAAGACGCTCAACGTAGCAACGTCTGTCTGGTTGCTTATAAATGGAAGCAAAGTCTCATTATTGTTCCATCACATGATTGGCCCACACTCACGGTAAAAAGTCACGTCCACAAGATAAAGAGGTGCGTGGAATATATCAATTCATAGTGAAACGACAGCATGAATTTTGATGAAGGGAATGCAGAGTCCACGTAGAGACTCATTGGTCAACTTTTAAGAATTGTACTTTATCTACGAAAGAGGTAGTGTACACAGCCCTGTTTTAACCGTTTGTTGAATAGTGTTCGTTAGTCTGGGATCCTAACCAAACAAATTTAATAGAGGATGTGAAGAGGATCTTAAGTCCTGCGCTATTAGGAAACGCGATCTCGTAACTGAAGTAATGATCAAAAGTCGGTGCTGAACGTTACAATAGAGGCGTTGTACGTCGCAAAGGACTTTACTGTTAAAATTCAGAGATCGTACGTTAGAAGAAGGGTAAGGCAAGGTATTACTTCTTCCAACATACAGCTCGCGAAATGATAACGATGGTAAAATCAGGTATATTCCAGCTCTTATGGAGACATACCAACGTGCATCACTGACAAAGGTTACAGGAAGTTCCCTCGGAGTGATATTAGTGTAACGTTATTACCATGTCACCAGCTGATAGTACTAGTACTACTAAGGATGAGTGTAGCCCTGTCACGGTGAAACAATGTTGGACCACTGGTGCCACCACCGAATGCGTAGGCATACGTCCGAACTCACAGGGGCGCATCACAGAAGTCGCCTCAAACTCGTTAATTGCATTGTCTGCGAGTCTACGCCAACTTCTAATCGACTTCATTACAAGTTGCAAAACAAGCTGCTTACAACAACCAACCTGGATGCAGTGACCTGTTATCGACACATCTAATGTACGAAAGGCATGACAGTGTATTTACAAACGTACTATAGCGGTTTGCTATTGCTATGCACGCCGCTGTGTAAATGTAGAAATTTAATACAAATCTAACATAGAGCAACAACACTTGAAAGGATTTTAATTTTCTTTGTAGCTCCGAAATAAATTTTATTTGAATGTCAGAGAAATAAATTAAGCACATTCACATAGTATACCTTCATAGCTTTAGATATCTTTACATCCACTTAGTCAGGGATCTAGGAAGAACCGACAATCCCAAATAAGGACACGTTAAAATAAGATACGTACTGTCCCTGTTCGGCTTAAGAGTTTATGATGGCATCCGTTCGCGGAATTTAAGTTGTGTGTTTTTTTCTCCATCAAAGGCTGATGTCATATTTATTTCATATTCAAAAACAATATTGTAAGTATTTTATTAACCTTGAGTAGGTTAAAAAGAAAGAAATGCGAACATATCTTATATTAGTAAACATTGTTTCCTATATAAAATTGTGTAAAATCGGGATATCAGTTTACTTTTTGCTGTCACTAAGGAATGAAAATAAAGGAGAATGATGTGTCGCTAGAATTAGATTTCTGATAATTCATTCAGAGGACTGTGAAAGGGTTTACTGTTTACTGGTTATTATTGTGTTGAAAACTCCAGAACTGATCAAATGCTTCAGCGCCTCCGGAAGCAGAAGTAAACATAATGTCACAAATTTAAGAGAAGTTCCCTTACGTTCCATCATAATTTATACTGTCATTGGTTAGAAATGTTCAGACTTTTGTAAACATCTGGAATGCTAATTGGTTACTCATCCATTTGTGAAGATGTTCCTCGGCATTCTGTGCACAGCTCTACATGATTTAAAAGAACTTATTAAAACTCTGAAAAAGAGACGTTTAACGATATTGAATAGCACCTAACAGTCGAAACGCGCCTTCTACACAGTAATCTTCCACCACTGCTTAATATTATAATTATTACCGTTACTATTGCCCATATGAAACTCAAGCATGTTATTTAATGGACACCGAGAATCATATCCTTGACCTCGGTAAGATGAGATTTATGGCAAAGAATGGCTAACGGCAGCGAGAATATCTCTCAGTATTTATTAATACTAACAAACACTTCTTGAATAAAGAATAAACCCTACATAAACCTGTTTAGAAGTCACATTCGTACCCATGAAGAGAGAGGTTTTCTACTCAGCGCTAGTGAAACGCATCGATAGCCATCAGTTGCTTAAACATCATTTCCGTCACGACCTTTCCGCTGAAGATAGCTTTATATGTCACTACAAGGGGCCTGCTAAAGCATTTTTAGCCTTGTTTTTTTTACCCATTTGAATAAATGCGTATATTAAGCTCCACAGAGACGAGTGTACAGTCTCTGTACAACCTCTAGCGAACGGTTGAATGACTTCATACGGGGAAGAGTCATCGGAGAACTGGAACAACGAGCAACTGTGACGAGTGTAGCCCAGGAAACTATATTGATTAGAGGATTATTTTAACTGCATAGGGACCGTTAGGATCCACACGTGCTGCTGCCCGAAGAAGATGAGGGGATCGACCACAGTCACCTACAGCAGCAGTAGACCAACACATTGTGCAACAGCAAGAAGGAGCTCCACGTCAAACAGCGCATACAACTGCAGCCACAAGTAACGGGACTGCAAGGCACAGAAACACACGCTCCCCTGTGCCACACCGGCAGCCTAAGGGTTTGCCAGACGACCAGTAAATTTTGTTTCGTTGACATTGGGACGGGACCAAACAAATGAGGTCACGCCTTCTACGTTAAGTTACACTACATTACTACTCGTTCTGTAGATCACGAATATACGACACTTCGTAATGATGGGGAACGTGTCAGTTAAGCTAAAGATTTCTTTACATGCCATAATATAACTTTCTCTTACTCGTAAAATTACTAAATTGTACCTAAAACTTCATCTATTGTGTAGAAGCAGTTGTCATTCAAATTCAAAAACTTGTTAAATTTGGTTTTAAATGTTGGTTGACTCTCATTCAGACTTTTGATTCTATTTGGCAAGTGGCCAAAGATTTATATGGCAGCGCATTTCTCCGCTCCCAGTACCAAAGCGGGTTGTAATCCAAAGTACTGGAGATGAGCCTTTCCCCTAGTGTTCCAGTGTTGAAGTTATTCGCACTGCTACCGCTTTTGAATTGGATGGGTTATAAGAAACTTTGTAAGTGAATATATATGTACCACGGTTCGATCGCATCCGCATTCTTACTTTGGGCCAGGAAGGGTTCTCAGCTAGGGAAGCGTACGGGTGTCTCGGAGCGAAACAAAGCGATGATTGGTCGGACATGGACGAGATACAGAGAGACAGAAACTATCAACGACATGCCTCGCTCGGGACGCCCAAGGGTTACTACTGCAGTGGGTGCATGGCTCGGAGGAACCCTGACAGCAACGCCACCATGATGAATAATGCTTTTCGTGAAGACACAGGACGTCGTGTTACGACTCAAAATGTGCACAATGGGCTGCATGATGCGCAACTCCACTCTCAACGTCCATAGCGAAGTCGATCTTCGCAACCACAACGCCATGCAGCGGGGTACAGGTTGGCCCAACAACATGCCGAATGGACCGCTCAGGATTGGCATCACGTTCACATCACCGATGAGTGGCGCATATGCCTTCAACCAGACAATCGTCGGAGACGTGTTTGGAGGCAACCCAGTCAGGGTGAACGCCTTACACACACTGTCCAGCGAGTGCAACAATGTGGAGGTTGCCTGGTGTTTTGGGGTGGCGTTATGTGGGGCAGACGTACGCCGCTTTTGGTCATGGAAAACGCCGTAACGGTTGTACGACACGTGAATGCCATCCTCCGACCACAGTGCAACCATATCGGCAGCATATTGGCGAGGCATTTGTCTTCATGGACAACATCTGGCGCAGCCATCGTGCACATCTAGTGAATGACTTCCTTCAGGATAACGACATCGCTCGACTAGCTCAAAAATGCCTCTGAGCACTATGGCTAAGTCCCAAATGTCCCAGGTCATCAGTCCCCTAGAACTTAGAACTACTTAAACCTAACTAACCTAAGGACGTCACACACATCCATGCCCGAGGCAGGATTCGAACCTGCGACCGTAGCGGTCGTGCGGTTCCAGACTGTAGCGCCTTTAACCGCTCGGCCACAGTGGCGTAATTTTATGTAAGTCTCGATTAAGCCACACTCGGGACTGGCAATTCAGATTAACTACGGAAAGATCGAGGGAGTCAGTTAATTATGATATGCAGTGGAGCTCATAGCTTTTAGTTTTTAATTGATATGTTCCCAGTCTACTGTGGCGTCGTCTAGAGCTCTACGATTAACTGCGGTTACTTATTTGTTCAGGCTTCTGGTATAACGTGCACGAAGAATTGTCAATGAATACACTACTGGCCATTAAAACTGCTACACCACAAATATGACGTGCTACGGTCGCGAAATTTAACTGACAGGAAGAAGATCCTGTGATATGCAAATGATTAGCTTTTCAGAGCATTCACACAAGGTTGGCGCCAGTGGCGACATCCACAACGTACTGACATGAGGAAAGTTTCCAACCGACTTGTCATACACAAACAGCAGTTGACCGGCGTTGCCTGGTGAAACGTTGATGTGATGCCTCGTGTAAGGACGAGAAACGCGTACCATGACGTTTCCGACTTTGATATTGGTCGGATTGTAGCCTATCGCGATTGCGGTTTATCGTATCGCGACATTGCTGCTCGCGTTGTTCGAGATCCAATGACTGTTAGCAGGATATGGAATCGTTGGGTTCAGGAGGGTAATACCGAACACTGTGCTGGATCCCTAACGGCCTCTTATCACTAGCAGCCGACATGACAGGCATCTTATCCGCATAGCTGTAACGTATCGTGCCGCCACCTCTCGATCCCTGAGTCAAAAGATGGGGACGTTTGCAAGACAACAGCCATCTGCACGAACAGTTCGACGACGTTTGCAGCAGCATGGATTATCAGCTCGGAGTCGATGGCTGCGGTTACCCTTTACGCTGCATCACAGACAGGAGCGCCGGTGATGGTGTACTCAACGACGAACCTGCGTGCACGAATGTCATATCGTCATTTTTTCGGATGAATCCAGGTTCTGTTTAAAGCATCATGATAGTCGCATCCGTGTTTGGCGACATCGCTGTGAACGCACATTGGGAGCGTGTATTCGTCATCGCCATACTGGCGTATCACCCGGAGTGATGGTATGGGTGCCATTGATTACACGTCTCGGTCACCTCGTGGTCGCATTGACGGCACTTTGAACAGTGGACGTTACATTTCAGATGTGTTACGACCCGTGGCTCTACCCTTCATTCGATCCCTGCGAAACCCTACATTTCAGCAGAATAATGCATGACCGCATGTTGCAGGTACTGTACGGGCCTTTCTGGATACAGAAAACTTTCGACTGCTTCCCTGGCTAGCACATTCACCAAATCTCTCACCAATTGGAAACGTCTGGTCAATGGTGGCCGAGCAACTGGCTCGTCACAATACGCCAATACTCTTGATGAACTATGGTATCGTGTTGAAGCTGCATGGGCAGCTGTACCTGTACACACCATTCAAGCTCTGTTTGACTCAATGCCCAGGCGTATGAAAGCCGTTATTACGACCAGAGGCGGTTGTTGTGGATTCTGATTTCGCAGGATGTATGCACCCAAATTGCGTGAAAATGTAATCACATGTCAGCTCCCGTATAATATGTGTCCAATGGTTACCCGTTTATCATCTGCCTTTCTTCTTGGTGTAGCAATTTTAATGGCCAGTAGTGTAATAGAAGTAAACGGGAAATACGAAAGTTCTGTCAAATAGCTAGAGCAAGTGTAGGAGTAAAGCATTGACATCCCATTGCTGCTCCCATGGTATTCTTTCGAATGTACGAGGACATGCTAGGGACTGATCCCTCCAAATTTTTTATTCTGTTCACATTTCTGTTGAGGTATTGTATGTCCTTCATATTACTCGGTCGAGTTTCCCGCTTCGATCACGCAAGTTGAACCCACTGCCCCTAAAGTGCTCCGAATTGTAACGTGTAACATGATGGCGTGTAACATAACTATGTCGGTGCGTGAGGAACAGAGTGTTGTAATCGAATTTCTAACTCAGAAAATCGGAAGCACAAATTCACAGAGTTCATCCTCACGTGGGGTGCCCCCTCCTTCAGCATGACCTTGCGAAACCACACACGGATATTGCAACAATGCGATGTCTTGGGTCCACTGTCATCGATCGTATTCCATGCAAACCCGACTTGCTCACATCCGATTTTCATCTGTTTCCAAAACTTTAAGAACACCATTGAGAATTCATAGCGATAAAGCGGTGCAAGCAGAGGTGAGGTTTCGGCTCTGGCAAAACTACCAGACTGCCCACAGTGTCGGTATCAACAAACTGGTCTCTCATTGGGAGAAATATTTTCATCCTAAGGACGACAATGTTGAGAAACAAAAATGTGGGCACGACGAATAAAGATGTAGACTGTTAATAAAGGTTTTTTATATAAAAATCTCTCTTTATTTAACAGTTTATGTATTTAATAATAATTAAAAATGAACTCTTAAGAGTCCTCACATAAAAAAATTCGGTGGCACGACTTTTCAACACGCCGAAATCTTACTATGTGAGCGACAATCTATCACATCTCGAAACGTTATAGCTGAATATTCACGAAAAATTCTAGCTTAACCTGAATTTTATCCCAAATTTATTTAACCTAGCCCCTGGAAACGCAATCTTACTCAAATAATAATACTATAGGTGTGTCAGAACTCCCGCAACGCAGCAAAAGGTTTTCCTCGGTACGTAAACTTCCAAAAATAAATGAGGAAAGCGAATAAACGAATCAAGGAGCTGTCTCACAAAATTTAGGCGAAACAGCAGGTCGAATTCGCCCCTCTTGAAGCGCAGAAGACAAGCGTCTACCGCAGTCTCATTCAAGAAAAGAGTGGCATCCCGCATCCGGAGCAGAAATCGAATACAGACTACAATGTTGGTTCCTCTAACTGAATTTTGGCAGCCAGCATCCTGATTGGCTGTCACGGGTCAAAGCTCCGCGACGGCCCAAGAGATGGCACGTCTGCTGCGCAACGACACACCTCGGTGGCAAACGAATTCGTCAGGGACTGCGATTCTCTGACGAGAGAATTGACTAGCGTTTGGCGAACGCGTGCACGTAAGATGAAAGAGGGTCGCACAGCAACGAACCGTGTTTCATAACGAAGTACCACTCCACGATATCTCTGCATTAAGTAGAGGGCAGGTTTGTTAAACGATGTAATCGTCTTCTGATCTTCAGTGCTGAAGGTAAGAAAAGAACTCACTGTGTTGCTGCTGCGTCCCCAACGCCCTCTCCAGCACGCTATTCCTCCCTTTCACCACAGCTCATTTATTCTGACACCAGCAACAGTCAGTATTCCCAGCTGAAGGTACAAACAGGGTTACCAATGCGCAGAATGTCTTTTTTCTCCCTGGCGACTAAAGAATCTGAGTTCTTCTTCACTTAGTTAGCCACTGCACGCTGCACCAATATTACCCACATTGCAACTGTTGCCTTCACTCACGGAGTGAGTAAGGAAAAAGTATATAGCGCCTCTTAAAGGTCCTGATCCCTCTTCTTTCTCGGTTAATATTTACACACGAGATATACAAGGCATGGTAGAGTTTGTACAGTCTGCCTACACGAATACCGGTACTCTACATTTATCCCAGAAGAACCCCTGGGGAGACTGTTGAATTGCCTGATATGATTCTCATAAGAGTTTCGTGAGTGTCTCTGTTAAACCTTGATGTGGGTTATATCGACCACTTACGATCCTAAAATGGCGTAACTCAATTGTTTCATCCTCTGCTGCCAGTCTTATTTGATGGAATATGTAGCTTTAGTGTATTGTACGCTGTTTCCTCAGAAGATGTCCTCTACTTTCTCATAATGCACCAAGGGAATCATCAAGAATACATACATTATGTGATCGCAAGCATCCGGACACTTCTGAAAACATAAGTTCCTCACATTAGCTGCATTATGCTGCCATCTACTGGCAGGTACTCCAGCGACCTCAGTAGTCGTTAGACATCGTGAGAGAGCAGAATGGGGCGCTCCGTGAAATTCACGGACTTCGAACGTGGTCAGGTGATTGAATGTCACTTGTGATATACGTATGTACGCGAGATTTCTACACTCCTAAACATCCCAAGGTCCACTGTTTCCAATGTTATAGTGAAATAGGAACGTGAATGGATACTTACAGCACAAAAGCGTACAGGCCGACCTCCTCTATTGACTGACAGAGACCGCCGACAGTTGAAGAGGGTCGTAATGTGTAATAGGCAGACATCTATCCAGGGTATAACACAGGAATTCCAAACTACATCGGAATCCACTGCAAGTACTATGACAGTTGGGCGAGAGGTCATAAAACGTGGATATCGTGGTCGAGCGGCTGATCATTAGCCACACATCACGTCGGTAAATGTCAAACGACGCCTCGCTTAGTGTGCGTGGCTCTACAGCAACACTGGTCTACTTTGATGCTTTAAGCACGTTTTTGCCTGCACCACTGTTGAAGAGCAATTCGGGGATGGCGATTAAATCTTTCATCACGTTCGAGCACCTGTTCATAATGCACGGCCTGTGACGAAGTGGTTACACCATAATTAACATCCCTAAAATGGACTTGCCTGCACAGAGTTCTGATCTGAATCCTATAGGACACCTTTGGCATGTTTTGGAACGCCGACTTCGTGCCAGGCCTCACCGACCGATGTCGATACCTCTCCTCAGTGCAACACTCCGTGAAGAATGTTCGGCCATTCCCCAAGAAACCTTGCAGCACCTGATTGAACGTATCGGTGTTAGAGTGGAAGCTGTCATCAAGGCTAAGGGTGGGCCAACACAATATTGAATTCCAGGAATACCGATGGATTGCGCCATGAATTTTTAATTCATTTTCAGCCAGGTGTCCGGATACTTTTGATCACATAGTGACGGTCTCAACATTGAAACATCAATAGGAACACTGGATACATATATCCGCCTGAATGCTTCTGACTCAATGGTCTTTATTTTTATAATCTAGATTTTCCAATCCAATTTTATTTCATAATACAGTTTATTATAAGAAACGCTTTCAAATAGCTTCATTTTTACTGTGTCCATTCAAACAAATAATTTTATGTGTATCTAATCGATTACTTGGTACCTGTGATTCAACTTTACGCTTTTCTGTTCCTTTTTTTTAGAAATAATGCGCATCATTATTAATATTTATCCTGCTTGAGAACCAACTTTTATTTTTCTTTGACATTATAGGTTTTATAGAATACAGCCTCATTACCCTAATGTCACCCTACCTATAATTGAGTATCAGTTCAACATTTTGTTTCACGCAACGGGTAACCTTTTTTTTTTTTTTTTTTTTTTTTTTTTAATTGGGGAAACTCAATCTAAGCAGGGGGTCAAAATACTTTGGCCGAGGCACCAGTTTCTCCTAATCCTACAGTGAACCTACGAAGTGACGCCGATGACACTGAGCTAAACAATTTGATTTAAGACACATGGCATCACCTATATCGGGATATATCCCAAAAGTGGATGACAGATGTTGAACATGTGGCGTCACCATGTGGCATACCTCGCCGCACGTGCAGCGCCTGAGCCTACTTGTCTGCCGCAGCTGATCATCTCAACCAATGTCAGGTATCCATGTCGGAGTGGCTTCGGGCCTACGTGCACGAAGTTAGCGCTTGATGCTCACGGTTGGAGTCTTGCGTCTGCCCGGCAGTATTTTTTTCATAGCGTTAGACAGTTATGTGCTTACACTTAGGTAAGATTTATGTTTTTTTTCACCAGTCTCGGGTACAACAAGCAGCCACCCTGTAGGGTCACAAGTAAATGAGTAGAAGCTTGTGAACTCCCTCGTTACCAGTAAATGACCTACGTTCCCTTAAGTAAATAATGTCTGCACACAAAAAAGGAAGGGAAAGATGATAAGAAAGGTAAAATAAAAACAGCTTTTACTCCTTTGCAGCGACGACAGTAATGTTATAGGTTTTACGTTTATGTCATATCACATTTACAAAAGGTGTTCGAAATTTGTACCGTTCGTTCCAATGAAAGTATTGCATGAGTCAATCATCCCCTCACGCCCAAGTCGAAGCGCTGCACCTGCGGCGAGGTACATCACTGCGTGGCGTCACATGTTCAATATTTCTCATAAATTTTTGGGGTATTTCCGACATTTTCAGAGTCACTCTATCAATTGATGTCACTTGATACGCACGACTAATATTTTTTTTATGTTTGTAGCACTACCATCGTCATGTCAGTTCAGGACCATTAAAATATTATGAACTAAATCAGCAAGCGTATAGTAGCGTCACTTGTGTGGGACTCCCTTTCTTACTATAGATCAATGAATTTTACAGCGAATTGTTCTTCGCACTAAAGTAACAATAGCGTACATGTACATTCAGTTTCGAGTCATGTCTTCCAAATGACTTACAGCTCGCCTGATGCAGGAGGAATGAAGATAGGCAGTGTGTCGGAGTTATTGTCGAAGACAGAGTTATACTTTTAAGCTGTGAGGCTTCACAGTATTACGAGGGTAACACTGATTTTGTGCCATTGTCAATTTTAGTACCTATTTTTGTTTGAATATGGTAAATAAACGTATTACAAATAGTGTATCCTTTAGTTTACCCGTTGCTTAATCACAAAAGGAGCAAACCTCGAAACCTTAACAGACACCATGAACGTTGTGATGTAATCAGTCCTAATGCGTATTACGGATATTCTGATACTGGTCGGTATTGATCACATCATTTACAAAAATAATAATCTTGTGTAAATTGATTTCTGTGTAAGTGATATACCTTATTAATTACTGTTTTCATCTGCAATAAGCTGAACAAATTTGTAGTTAATTAACAAAAAGTATGTCACATTTGTAAAGTTATTTACAATAATGTTATTTACTAAATTTTGTAATACGCGTAAGCAGCTGTAGCGTGTTGTACTTTTGTGAAAGTATTTTTGTTGCTGTGAGACAGCTTGATTACTATGAAAAGTACGGAATACAAAAACGTATGTGTACTCTTATTATTTACGACCAGGAGCTAAATATGTAATTCAAATTCAAGTTTTTAAGTAATTTGTTGAAAGTCTGCCATCTTACTCTGGAGAAGACAACGAAACCAACACAAAAACAGTTAGGTACAAAATCACTTAATTGCGCAATGTAGGTACGACTATTTTCAGCTACACATCTCTGGAGTAGAGTCGCTAACGAAAGAGCATATCACAATCTACACTTTTATCTTTCACATTGAGACGAAATGCGAATAACAGAAGATAAATAGGGTTATGTTGATAGTTATGGATTCGTCGATATACATATTAACAGTAATCGGGATACGGAGAACGTGATAACAAACAATGAAAAAAAGACAGATTGTGCAGCAATTCCATTCCAGTGTAGACTTTTAACAACCGGAAACAAAAAATTGGATTAGATAGCCTTGCACGGCCGATTATTTGTCAGCAGACTGTCTTACAAAGGCGGTGGTGTGCATCAAATCCCTATCCGCCCTTTAGTTTTATCTTATAAAAATGGAAATCCGAGATCTGTCCATCAGGTTGGTGCGATGGGAAAACCCCCATTCACAAGCTTTTACTCTGTTACAAAACGCTGCACATACTGGAGTACATGGTAGAAATACATTTCCGCGTATATAGTCCACGTACATCGATGACTCTTGTGTTACAGCAGCTGAATATCAGAACATTTTATTCTTGATAAGAAAGAAAATACGTTGGTAATTTATGTGTGTACGGCGGAAAGAAATAGATGAATTGCAAGGTTTTACTGTTTCGTATGTGGGTGGAAGTGACACGAAAAAGACCAAACAGTGTCTTCTTGAGCAAATACAAGACTATGGATTGCCTTCTTTGTCTTATTTTCGTTCGTCTCATAATTGACGCCAAGTCTAAGGAACCCATATCTCAGTTGTTACAAAGAATGAATAAACACCGGCTCTGTCAGTATTTGTTTTACTTATAATACATATTTCGATCTTCACAGGTGATCATCTTCAGATCTGGCGCTACAAGTTGCACTTTTTCCAACAGTGATATGAATGACTTAAAACAAAATTTCATTTTATGTCGTTCATGCCACTGCTGTAAAAGCGAACCTTGCACTGCTTGGTTTTAAGGTGATACGTTGGACAGATCGGAACCGATAATCATTAAAAGAAAAGGATTTTGATACAGAGAGTGTTTTTTTATTCATTCTCATTGATGTAATCAGACTTTAAGATTCGCCAATAACATAAGCAAATCACCAGTGTTCTACGATATGTTACTTTCTTCGGTTCACGGGCCAGGATCGATTGCTTATTTTGATATCTTTTACATAACCTATATTTTGACTCGCTTGTAGCTATTTTATACGTCTACGTCCTCAATAATCTTTCATTTCAACATTGGTTCACTTATGAATTTTCTCAATAATTTCACATAATATAATAGTTAGGTACCTCTACAATTTCGTTGTCTACCACTCCTTGCAGTACGAATTCAAGTTACACACACACCACTACAGATTCCTGGTAATGATTTCAACACATTTACTTCTTGGCTCATTTCTTAAGCAATCGCTACAATTCGTGGTTTATCTGTCGCATTGATTCTCGGGTCGTATAACACGACCTTTCCTCTTGGTAAAATCTTGTGATACAGAAAATGCGGTTCACAAACATATTCCACAGATTCACGTAAATGAGTGTTACGAGAGAATTCTCTTTGGTGCAATCAAACTCAGCTCTAATGAGCTTCTAATGCCTCCCTTCGTTCGGTCACATTACCTTGTGTTGTAACGCATTGTCCAAACTGAAACTTTCAATTTGTACCATATCCCGAGTAATTTTGACGTTTAGCTGGTCTTCATTTTGTTTCCTACTATTCTCTACTGTTGGCAATCGTTTTCTGTGGTTGGTTTGTCTTATATTTCTCTGCTGTCTACACCTTGTACACTCTTACTGAGTTATTGTTAAAATTTGGTCATAATGGCTTACATGCGTCCTAGTGGAATTACTGTTTTCTGATCTCATTCAAATTCCACTCAGCTTCGGCCATTTTCTTTTATCCTTACGTTGCTTTTTTAAATTGAAATCCAAGAGCTTACTTCCGTTATACTTTTTTCACCCATGACATTCATTAAAGACAATGGCTAATTGTTTCATGCTCTTTCACCTATTGATTTTTATCCACACTCGTAGAAAACAAGACGGGACAGAAGTAAATAATGTCTGTGTTCTAATTTTTTTTACCTACTAAATTGTAACTTACGCTTAGATATTTTCATATATTTGCCAGAACTCATCGAGAACATTTACCATTACAGCTATTCCAGTGACGAATCTCCCCCACTACATCGAGAAAATATCCATTTGAGATATTAATTTATAACAGCAATAACTTGTTAGTATTACGTTATTCATCCACTGAAGTAGGCGTAGAGCAGGAGTATTGCGGAGCTCGCTGCGTAAATATTTGAGGCTGTTTGCTTGTAGCGGGCGGAGCTGAACCCTTGGCGCAGATGATGCGTTAAACTTGAAAGTGTGTTTCACTGTCTTATCCAAAGAGCTACTCCACTGTTCATACAATACACCGCCTTTGTATTGATATACTCACTGAGCCAACTCCTAGTAACGAGAAACTTTTCCTTACGACTTTCCACGCACATTTCGCTGCTTTATTTCAGGATGTAGGTAACTACGGCTAAAGTTTATTACTTTGGCTTTCAGTCTGTTAGCCAAGACTTTAATAGCTTGAAAGAATTAACAAGGAGATTCCTTAATTCTTTTCGTCAAGTGGTCTCAGCACTTCCACGTTGTGCCAGTACGAAAAAATAAAAGTCTTATGAACAGTTATTTATGGACTATCAGCTCTACCAAATAGGTGCGAACACAACTTGGTGTTTGGTAAATATGATCCCATTATAATAAAAAAAAATCTTGTCTTCGGCCTGTACTGCTCAGTTTGAATGAAATTCAATTTACTTCAGTTCTTTTTTCGTTTCGCAACAGTGTTTACCCAGCTGCAGTAGGGAAATTTTCATTGTCATAGTGACGCAGATATGACAAACTTGCTGTATTCCTCAAAGCAACAGAATTTGACATTACGAAGTCTTATAATACTATTAGTAGTGACGGACAGACTAAAAGTGAGGATACTTTCTATTCGTAGAATTTGTTACCCCCAGCCAATGAGTTATGCTGTTATTTAAAGAAATGCGGTATACGTTTGCTTTTCAAGAAACGTTGTTTCTCCTGTCAACCAGAGCAAGACAATTATCAACAATTTCTGTAATGCTTGTCAAATAGAGGGACGTCAGTATACATTATATATAGTGAACCGCTTAATTCAGTGAAGATACACTTATTAGTTGATATTAATTCTGGTAAAACCGAGAAAACTGCGATATAGTATTATCATGCTTTCCTGATGACTGACATAGTAATTTCTTAATAAAAGTGCACAACATACCTATCCACGACAGAAAGACCAACGAAAAACTGAAAATTACAATTATGATTATGAAGTTATGAAAAGGTTACTGACGCCATTATTTGAGAATGTGACAATTTTGAGCTGCACTATTGGGTGAAAAAAATGACAGATTTCAAAAATTTACTGAAATAATTTTTGTTGCACAGACTGTGTATGACAACACACAAACAATCAATATTACAGAACGTGACACAATCTGTCTTGCAGAAATGTGTAAGTTACGAAGTCTCTACGTACTTAATTTCAATTCAGTTATTTCTTCATGGATCACCTTTTGGTGATATCGCATTTATCATCATAATACTGTGAAAAAATATCTTAGAATATTGAAGTATGCTTTATGAGGATATGACAGATGGTCCGCTTTCGCCTTGGTGAAGAAACCGGTACCGCATTTGCGTGCACTGGCTCATTCGGCTTGTTGATATTCTACAACGTTCTTTTGTTCAAACACACTTTGCACAAGGTAGGTCATAATATGAAAAATAGTTTTGCACTAAATCTACTCACTGTCGCTCAAACACTACCGCTGATAACTCAAAGATAGCGAACACGCAGTTATTCGGCCAACGCTCCCTTCAGTCCATCCGGTAAACTGAGTCCAGGACTGTAACTATGCTATTATGCGTCATCCATTTGTCCACGTCCCCTAGTTAGTCTGACAGGTAAACCGACCCAGTATCCCTCCATGACACAGGATCAACTCAAGTATGCATCTATATTTACCCCAGATCCTCCCCTCCCCCCACACTCTGTCCCAATTCCGTACTCCTATGGCTACCGAGGCTCTTCCCGCTTTCCAGAATGAAATTTTCACTCTGCAGCGGAATGTGCTCTGATATGAATTTTCCTGGCAGATTAAAACTGTGTGCCGGACCGAGACTCGAACTCGGGACCTTTGCCTTTCGCGGGCAAGTGCTCTACCAACTGAGCTACCCAAGCATCAGTCCGCAGTTGGCAGAGCACTTGCCCACGAAAGGCGAAGGTCCCGAGTTCGAGTCTCGGTCCTGCACACAGTTTTAATATGACAGGAAGTTTCATTTTCATCCCACTTTGCTGCTTGTAAGAGTTGGAAAGAAACTGTAGGGACTACCAGTACTTACCAGTACCAGAGACACAGTTATCCTACAATCTCGTCATCGGACGATTACCGGTTCAATCTTTCCATCTTCGATGACCTCTTACAAATAGCCCCTTTGAGTCTGTTTTCCTCGTCGCAATGGCATCTACCAGCAATGCAGAGCAACGTGTCACACAGGGCGTAGTGTAGATGTATGGTTCGAAGAGCAGAAGGATCAATTTACCGTACTCCCCTGGCCACCGAAATCTCCGGGTCTTAATCAAATTGAGAATTTGTGGCACTAAATAGGGTTGTGCGCGCCATGGATCCTCAACCGAGAAACCTAGCGCAGATGGTAACGGCACTTTTGTCAGCAATGGCTCCACATCCCTGTCGGCATCTTTTAGAACTTTATTGACTCCCTTTCTGCACGTCTCTTGCAGCGGTCAGCGCTGCAAAAGTTGACTATTCGAGATATAGACAGATGGTCACATTAATGAGTGTGGACTGTGGACATGACGGAGGTATATGTTGACAACTGATGTCCCGAAACCCCACAACGACACTTCATCCGCTCCACAGTCTAATTAAAGCCGTGGTTTATATTCTTTCCACTTTAGCAGCGCTTGAACGCCATTTTATGCTGTAGGTGTACTTATGTGTGCTTAATGCATGGACTGCAAATACGTTCAGCCATAATAAGCACAGCACTCTGACACTGCTACACGTGCACGCACGCACACACACACACACACACACACACACACACACACACACACACACACACACATGCGCGCGCGCGTCTCCAGCACAGCATTCTACAGAAGTGACTAGTGGACTGTAAGATAGACAACTGAAAGGACTGTCCCAGAAACAAAACTGTCCAAATGCCCCAAGTTCGCACCAAGTTTCCAGTATGCCGGAGCTGCAAGAGCCCTTTCAAGTACCCCAGTTGCGTTTCATCTGCATCACTCCCAGCGTGCTGCAAAATTCGGCTGAATAGAATCGCGATTGTTTAATGGGTTGGATCTGAAAGTGGCCACTCTGTGCCGCGAAGTCGAGAACGAAAAGTGAAAAAAAAAAAGCAGGAAATACGTCCGCTACAGTTGTTATCTTCTGGAACATAGCAAAACTTTCCGTCATATTATTGTGAATTATACAACCCACTTGGCATGGCCACATTAAGATGTGTCCAACGCTTTTTTGATTCTGCCCTCGGTAGTTAAATAAATTCTATGCTGCAATTTGAAGGCTACTTAGTGATGTTTCCTTAATTCTGCTTTTTGAGTACTGAATGGGTTCATCCAAAAACTGGTTGCTACTGCCGATAGAGACCTCCGATGCTCTGTCAGTCTCTTTATTTCGGGGTAGCACTTGCAGCCAACGCACTCGGTTATTTGTTGTACATATCTCAACCTCTGTATTCTACTATAGGTAAGTGCTATGGAAGTTATTCCCTGATTTGTTAATACACGTTCTGTCATGTTGTCATTTCTTCTTGTCCCTGGTTTTTCATTACAAACGTATCTAATTTTTGACATCCTTCTACAGCATTACATTAAAAAATTGACTCTTTTATCTCCTTTTGTCTTTCCCACAGTCCATTAGTCACTTCTGTAGAATGCTGTGTCCAGACGTAGACGGTCGGAAATTTCTCCCTTACATTAAGGCCAATATTTATTGCAAAAAGTAGACTCAGACCAAAAGAAACTCCCTGCTTTATATATATATATTCATATATATATATATATATATATATATATATATATATATATATATATATATATAGCAGGGAGTCTTTTTATCTGAGTCTACTTTTTATGTCTTCTTTGTTTCGTCTGTCATACGGTATTCTGCTTCGAATCTACCTTTACACCTGAAATTTGTCGTCGTACTTCTGTTGACCGTATTCTGTACTCTTTCAATCAATGCTGCAAATCTTCTGCACTTTCAATTATGACAGAAAATAATCAGCAAATTATATCTCGATATGCTTCAATCATAAAATTTCATCACACTTCTGAGACTTTCTTTAAATCGATAAATCCTAAGAGCATTTTCTTCTATCTTGCTTCCATTGTCAAAACCGAAGTAAGAAATGCCTCTCTGTTGTCTTTACCACTGTTGAAGACAAACATCCTCATCTAATAGATCCTATGCTTTATTTTCTCAGCTAAAATCAAAAATGTGCATGAAAAAAATACGGTAATCTGACTTAACAGTGTTTTGCGAAGAAACAAATGACTGTAGACGGTTTTAAAGTAATACTAATAATTTTGATAGCTTATTTCTTGTTTCTCAACACCAATCAGTGACTTGTCGATTAATATTCAAGAGGATTTCCTCTGTCTTTCTTTGTTTCCAGATTGTAACGTTCAATGTTAACCAAATAGTTTTAATATGTGAACAGAAATCTACTATTAATTATGTTATTGCATGTAACAGTTTTTACAGAAATAAGGACAGGAGTCAATTGGATAAGAAACCGAGTAGGCTCTAATTATGGACTGTTTATAAAGTAAGTGCGGCCTCTCGCTGCGGTCCAATGTGGGCGCTCTGTAATTAATTATTGGATCCCACTGTAACGTGATCCGCTATTGTAACAAAACGATGTGCTGCTTATAAACGACGAGAACTAGGGAACGAGTGTCTAAAAATTCAAAATAAACCTGACGAAGACTCAAACCAAAACTCAGTGTTGGATGTGGGTTTCATGTACCAGCAGTCTATTCAGTGAACTACGACGGCTGGCACTACGGTGCGCTGTGATACACGTTCCTCTGTACATTCCTATGCTCTGGTTGGTGTGACAGTGTTTAAAGGTCCTCATTTCATAGATGTGCATCCCAACTGCACCCGATCTGATTTTTCTGGATGAACTTTTGTCTTAAATCTGGATGAAAACTCGGATGTCGACATTCAACTATACCAATTATCCTCGCCGTATATAAATGTCCACCACGAGAAATCTAGGTGTAATAACGCGCTAAATGATAAGATATTTGGAGTGTTTGAAAAAATGCATTCAGTTGTACAAGACTACATTTTCTATATGCTTTAAGCTAGAAACTAGGGATAATTTTATGTTATGCATAGGACTACAAAAATTTAAAACAAACATCTGATGTTTACAAGGGAATGTCTTTCTCATACGTCGACAAATAAGGTTTGGGGTACTTTTTACAATTACGTGTCGGATAAAAAATCTCATTTTGTTTTTACAAATGTCAATTACGTCCCCAAAAGATTGCACGACAAACAAGCAGAAGACATTCATACTTGCCAAACATGTTAATGGGAATGTTTAGAGTTAAGTGTTACCTGTTGTTGAATCTAAGGGTTTTTAAGTGAAACGTGAAATGACATGCGGAATATGGGCCGAGGTAAAATAAATTAAGTTATTACCAAGCAAGCATTTGATAGGGCAGAAAAAGCAAATGGGAATATTTAAGAGTTTCACCCCGCCGCCGAGAATTGTGTTTCTCGCTGTGCGGCGGCGTGGATATTCACGCTTTCCTTCATGTGGCTGAGGTGATTTTTCTGTTTCTCGCCATGGGGCGGCGGTCGTATTCAAAGGCCAATGTTGCTATTGTGATTTATTAACCTTTCATTTAAACCAACAAGAGAAGAATAACAAATATAATTTGACGGTACATTAATCACAAATTATGTGATATCCCATCTGGTCAGAAAGCTCTCTCGTTGAAGGGTAGCACGAAATTGTATTTGTTGCCCCTTGGTGATAGGTAATACATCATACCATGTCGCATGGCTGGTAGCATAAAGCGTAGGTTAGATAGTGAGCTTCAGGAGTGAGTGCCCGGTGGCACACCGCCTCCGCCCCCCTGATGGTCCTTGCGTCAGTGGTGGTACTGAGGAAGGCTGATAAAGTACAAGAAATGGTTAAAGAGGTGCTAAGATTTAGAAATTAAGTGAGGGAATCAATATCAGAAGCTACAGTACAAATCCAGGGAATCAAAATCAGTACACAGAAAAAAGCGACACTGGGACGAAATTAATAGAGTGTAGTCAAATTAAAAATTAAACTTTAATTTATTATGATCGGGTTTTTAAGAGGGTAAGGTACAAGTTAGGAAGAAGGGAGGAAGAAAGGAAGAAAGTAACGATGACCAAGGTTTGTCATCGAGTCGACTCCAGGGACAGATGAAGATAATAATGTAAACCACCTATACAATACAGGATAGATTGAGACCACTGAAAATATAGTTCAGGAAGGGATTGTTGCAGTTTTATTGCGTGAAAAGTGTTCTAACCACTCTCATATTTGCCAAACCATTACCGTTCGCGCAGGACACTGTCAAGAAGTCGGGAGGAACGGTTTTAGAGGGCACTGTACGATTATGCGGGAAAACAGTCAACAAGTGTGACAGATGTCAGTAATAAATCCCGACAAGTACGAGCCATATGCTGTTATCAGCTTCCTGTTTGCGGGAGGAATAGCAGCTACCGAAATTTTTCTCGAATCAAAACGGATGACGGTGAAGGTGTTGTGAACAGAACGAGTGTGTTTGAGTAGCGTAAGGAATTTAGTGGAGGCGGAACATATGTTCACGAGTAACAGAGGAGCGGAAGACCTCCCATTCTGAATGAGAGTTGGTGCAGAAAGTCAAGGAAACTGATTGTGATGCACGTCAATTGACAGTGGTTGAAATTTATGCGATGTTTCCACGACTGTCCAGACCTGTGTTACATGAAACAATGACAGATCGATGGTATACCGGAATCTGTGGGCAAGGTGTGTCTCAGAACAGGTGATAGACCAGAACAAGAAAAAAGGTCATTAGCACCATTGAGTTTCTTGAGCGTCTTGAATTGGAATGTGAGGATTTTCTAAGCTCTATTGTGACTGCACATGTAACGTGGGGGCCTTAGACAATGGCACAGCCGTCATAGTGGCGTCACATCAATTCCTCATCCGACGGAGTATTTTAGACCACAATTTTGGGCAAAAAAATCATGGTCTCAGTGCTTTGGGACCAAAAAGGCATCAGATTAGTCCAAGTTATGTTTTACGGGAGACCACCAATGCACAGAGATATTGTGAGACAGTAAAAAGGTCAAAGAGAGGTTGGGGTGGGGGGACGCTGAAGACTGGAATGTATTTGTTATACGACAACGCCCGTCCTCGTACAGCCTTAGCCACTAAGACGCTCTTGCACTCATTTCGTTGGGATGTTTTGAACTACACCCGCTCATTTCTCTGACATTGCACCTTCCGGTTATTATTATTTACAAATCCCTGAAACAGAGTGTGGGAAAAACGACAGTCTGTCTATGCCTCCGTATGAGTCCTAATGTCTCTGATCTTATCTTCATGGTCCTTACACGAAACGCACGTTGTTGATGACAGACTAGTTCTGCAGTCAGCCTCAAATGCCACTTCACAATAGTGATCCTCGAAATGAACGTTACCTTCCCTCCAGCGAGTCCTAATTGAGTTCCCGAAGCACATCTGAAGTACTTTTTCTAGTTATAAACTACCGGTAACAAATCTAGCAGCCCGCTGCTGAATTGTTCAATGTCTTTCGTTAAGCCGACCTGGAGCGGGGCCGAAAAAACAGTATTTAACAATGGGTGGAACTATTGTCCTATATTCCGTCTCCTTTACGGATAAACTACACTTTCTTAAGCTTCTCTCAATAAACCGAAGTTGTCCATTCGCCTTCGCTACCAAATTTCTCACATGCTCATTCCAATTCATCTTACTTTCCAAGGTTACACCTACATATTTAATACACGTGACTGTGACAGTGTACGATCGTGGTATCACGTGAGATACCGGGCAGCCGCCAGCACCAGCCATAGGGGGCCACAAATCTGAGAATGGCTTTAAAATAAACCCAAATCGGTCACAATAAACACATGTTACGGCGATCTCGACTGTTGTCGTAGTCGATGTGACTGTAAAGCAGCACCCTACTAATATTGTATCGGAAAATAGGTTCGTTTTTCCTGCTCATCCGCGTTAATTTACATCTTTTTCTGGATTTAGATGAAGCTCCCAGTCACCGCACCAACTCGAAATTCTTTGTAAGTCATCTAGCATCCACCTACACTCATTCAACGACGTCTTCCTCTGCACCACAGCATTATCAACAAACAGCTGCGTATTGCTTACTTACACCGTCCGCTAGATTATGTAAGTATGCAGAAAATAACAGCCGTCCTACTATGCTTCTCTGGGACACTCCTGGCGATGCCCTTCTCTCTGATGAACACCCACCATCGAGGACAGCACTCTGGGATCTGTTACGTAACAAGAAACGATGGTATGGAAAACTAGTCAAGAAGAGTATCAACAATATCCTGCAATACGTTTCAAATAAGGATTTTTAAATAAAACTTCATAAAAATTTAGTACACATTCTGAACATTAATCGCATATTGCATTAGCTGGACAACACATCATCGATACTAGGCTTGCTTGGTGAGCAGGAAGCAAAAGTGGTACTTGACTTTTTACGTTATCTGCTACTGACAAAGAATTTCTTCAAAATTGAAATTTCCTGGCAGATTTCATATCAGTGCACACTCCGCTGCAGAGTGAAAATCTCATTCTGGAAACATCCCCCAAGCTGTGACTAAGCCATGTCTCCACAATATCCTTTCTTTCAGGAGTGCTAGTTCTGCAAGGTTCGCAGGAGAGCTTCTGTAAAGTTTGGAAGGTAGGAGACGAGGTACTGGGAGAAGTAAAGCTGTGAAGACGGGGCGTGAGTCGTGCTTGGGTAACTCAGTTGGTAGAGCACTTGCCCACGAAAGGCAGAGGTCCCGAGTTCGTGTCTCGGCCCGGCACACAATCAGACAGGAAGTTTCATATCAGCGCACACTCCGCTACAGAGTGAAAATCTCATTCTGGATACTTCAAAATTTATTGTTCATCTATGAAAAGCTTTAAGCGAGTCAAGGGAAATTTAACTTCAGTGATAAAGATCTGCTACCCTGTTCCGATTTGCTGACGAACATTGCATTTTGTCAGTTATTCGGGAGACTGCAGAGCCAGAACTACGCCATCTGCCCCCCTGGAGATAAGCGCTAACTGCAGGAGACGGTACCCCATCAGGAGCGACTCTGCGGACAATTGGCGAAGTTTGGCCATCGCCGGCGTGCATCGGCCAACGGCAGAGGCGGCGCAGCAGTGCGCGACGCAGCGCTAGGCCCGGCGTCGGGCGGAGGCTGCCACGCCAGATTAGGCCCGCGGAGGTCCCCGTGGGACGTGCCAACCGCACACCACACCGACGGCGTTACGGGGATTACACCGAACCCCAGGGCGACCTCTACTTGCTCGTCTGCGGCTGGTACATCCACATTAATGTTACAGACCGAAGGCTAAGATACATGTTGCAATAAACGTACTTAGGCTCTGCCTTTACTTGTACTCGTTTAGATGAAGGATACTGGTGTTTATAGCAAAACATTTTCGCTGCTGCAGACGTGCTGTTTGCATTCCGCGCTAAAACGGGTTTTGTTACAGTTATATCTCTCGCCAAATGCTGGTGCGTGTGCTGAAAGACGGCCTTAAGCAGTAGTGAAATAGATGCCATACTATTTTTAGAAAAATATTTGCTGAAAAAATTATATTTTTGCACATCTTATAGTGTGAAATTTTCGGTGGATAAGATTAATTTCTTTTAGATACGTGCATGGTTATTGCGCTACACAAAATTAAATGAAACATTGCGCGAAATTTTAAAGATTTTGCAAGATACTTGCTCTCCCCAAAGCCCTGGCAAGCATCCTCAATTTCAAATGGCACCTGTCTTTTGCGGAAGACGCCTACGATTGCTTGTGTGAGCAAACATCACTTCACAAAATTTCTACTTATTGATTAACTTTAAGTTGAAAGTTTAAATAACTTAATCGGAATGGGAACGGAAATAAAGCATTGCTGTGAGAAACCAAGTACGTATTTTCTACAACAACATTTCCCAAAAATTCATGAGAATACTTCTTAATCACTCACTTCACTTTATAGTACAATTATATGAAGCTTGCACAGGATAGAGTAGCATGGAGAGCTGCATCAAACCAGTCTCAGGACTGAAGACCACAACAACAACATACGACCTGGCTATCTCTCCTAACTAATATGACTAGAAGCCATCACAAAGAGCGTCTATACTCACCAGAGTCTCAGCAGGTACTGCCTAATTGTCTCCCCTCGTCCGTGGTCCACACACGGTGGCTGGAAGGGCTCAGAGAGTCTGCACAGCGGCTATTTGCCAACCTAACGGGGCCTGCTATGGAGCGGGGAACTTATGTCTCTCTGGTCCAGTGCAGTCGCACTTTACTTGATAAACGGTTGGCCAAACTGCATCTGCATGTTTGCAGAAACCACAGCAGACAGCCCACACATACGTCAGCAGACGACCCGCATTCTCACCTGCAGAGTGTTCTGAGAGTGATAATTCAACGTAATTCCTAATAATAAATCTTATATTGCTCTTCCCTGAGTGTCGGAAGGGCAACCAGCGGGCGTTCTACGTATAAGTCTATTATGTCAAACCATGTAGCGGCTCACATGGAGCCGTTACCATTTCACCGAGGTAAAAACGCATTGCGTAAACTTTGCACGTAGTTGATTTTAGGCCATACAGTGCACAAAATGAAAGGTGTATAGGAGGTCGATATTTCAGTAAAAAATGAGAAGAGAGAGAGAGAGAGAGAGCTCTCACTTCGTTCTCGAGCTGTTGGGTTTTACATCCGATGGGCGGTTGCTCGTGACCCGTCCATTCACGTCTTAGCGCATCGTGAATCATGTGGTCATAACAATCATTATATCTCATAAACGATTCAAGATCCCAAAGCGATTTCTTTCTTTTTTTTTTTTGGCAAACAATAGCACACAATCAGCCAAATTAGTCATATGATGAATGCTTGAAACCTCTTTATTGACGGGGATCTGGAACTAGGTCGCAAGCAGCAGTGACAGATTTGCAGGTCAGGATACATGTAGACGTCCATACCACTAGGAAAACCAAAGTGACCCGCTTATACACGCGCACAGCACCTGAGCAATGGCGTACCGGGATGTTTATACACGCCCACAGCAGCAAAAGATTTAACGTCTCCTATGTTGATTTACTACCTAGTTCAAAGCCACATGGTAGTGCATATCAGACTGGTCCAAAAGCTAGATGGAAAATGAAAATGCAACATACAGGATCTTCCAGGAGGAATGGTAAAGATTCGGGGATGTCTCAGGAAGGATCATTTGAAGCAAAGAAGTTCAATAAATATTAGCTCTAAAACTCTTACTTAAACAGCAATGACTACTTGTTCGTATTCGCTACTGTGAACAACATGTCTGCATTGAAGACATGCTCATAGCTCTTTAAATATGCATTTTAAAGCTCTTCTTTTCTAGATATTATTTTATTGTTTTGGTCCATATACCCCTCCCGAAACATCATAAGCAGATAATCTGCAGCAGAACTGAGGAGGAAAAAGTGCTCATCGCTTTTAAGCTATGGGTTTGAGAGACCATGTTTACTCGTTTTAGTTGCTTCTAACAATCGTTCCTATCAAATCCTTGAATACTGTCCACTCCTCCTTGGACGCCCGCATGTATGAATAATTTACGAAGTCACAGATGTACATTGAACACTACTTTCCCACAATGTCATTATTCTCAAAGTATATTGTGTGAGCCAAGGGATGAGCGCTCTGAGATTTTCCTCAAAAAATCACCTACCATCTCTTTAACCCATTGTTTGATGTCGTTCTGAACCTCATCGTAGGTAGAAAATCTTGCTCCACCCGTAAACAACTTGATACACGTGGTACCAATAAAGCCGCCCGCTGTGGCCGAGCGGTTCTAGGGACTTCAGTCCGGAACCGCGCTGCTTCTACGGACGCAGGTTCGAATCCTGCCTCGAGCATGGATGTACGTGACGTCCTTAGGTTAGTTACGTTTAAGTAGTTCTACGTCTAGGGGACTGATGACGTCAGATGTTAAGTCCCATAGTGCTTAGTGTCATTTGAACAATTCTTTTGATACAATTAAAATCTGAAGGTGGTGGATCATGGCTGTGAGCTGGGCTGCCGTTGCTGATCCAAAGGAATGAATCAGAATGAATCAATGAGAACGTTTCGGACGTCGGCTACATGGGAACGCAAATTTCCATGCAAGAAGCACACACCCTTCGTTACCTTATTTGGTTCCATATCATCATCTGTATTTTTTTCTAGTGTTTCACAGAACCGTACATCATTAAATGTTTCCCCCTGGGCGAAAATTCAATGAGGACAATTTCTATACAGTCTCAAAGTACAGAGGACGTGATTATTTTCGGGACAAAGCAACGGTTTTAAACTGTTCCCTATTCAGTTCCAAATGTTCAAGAAATCCATGTGATGATATAATTTTGTTGACGTTGTGTTGACCTGTGAGTGTTTAAGGACTTATTTTGAACACTTTCCTCGAAAACCAAGTGTTGCACTAATCACAACTATGCAGAAAAGCATTGAAAGATTTTGGAACATCTCAACCACAATCTATCTGCAATTCCCTAAAAAAATTTCTTCACTATTGTTCAGTACCTCATCACTCATGACTGACGGACATCCACAGTCCTTCATTCATAACGATCTACCAGCTGTAATCTTATTACATGTACATCTCAAGAAATTATCGGAACACTCTCCCCATCTCGCAGCTGACTGGATTTAAAATACAGGCAATGATCACAACTCCGCAGTATAAAAACAGTTTTCAGCAACTGATACAAAGGTGCGTGCTCTCTACTGCCAACATCTCGTCCTTCAACATAGTGCTGCCAAATTTGTCGCAAAAAGTCACTTCGAGCGTCAGGAGCTCGTTACTGTTAATATCTGCCTCGCAGTTTAAAGAAAATTTATAAGCGGTAGAAACTACTGCGTGAAGCTGCTCGACGGCGGTCATTTCCCAGCCAAGATGCAATGATATGGAGCCAATCTACTGGCGCGTTTTTTTCTGTATGCTCAAGTACAATAATTCTTTAAACACATTTATACGAACTAAAAATTCCGAAACCAATCGTGGACAGAATAAATCATTATTACAACCGAAGCGGATACCACTATGTACAAAATAAACACATAATAAAACACTATGAAAACTATGACAGCACATATGAATAAACGACACATTACGTAGAGAAGTTCTGAACTGGGCACGAGACATTCCTACACACAAAGAAGGCTTTCAACTTTAGTCGAAAGAATTGCGGTAAATCAGTCATTATTTTTTCATTTCTGCTTGAAAACTATTTAAAATTTTAGGATCTCAAATAGTGCACAACTTTCTGTATAATGTTTAAGGAGCCATTATCAAATTTCAAATTATTTTCCAGTATCTTCTGAATGAAACTTCCCGGCAGATTAAAACTGTGTGCTGGGCCGAGACTCGAACAGAGGAACTTTGCCTTTCGCGGGCAAGTGCTCTATCAACTGAGCTACCCAAGCTCGAAAAAAAATGTGTGTGAAATCTTATGGGACTTAAATGCTAAGGTCATCAGTCCCCAAGCTTACACACTACTCAACCTAAATTATTCTAAGGACAAACACACACCCGTGCCCGAGGGAGGACTCGAACCTCCGCCGGGACCAGCCGCACAGTCCCTGACTGCAGCGCCCGAGACCGCTCGGCTAATCCTGCGCGGCTACCCAAGCTCGACTCACACCCTGTCCTCACAGCTTTACTTCTGCCAGTACCATATTCTGAATCAGTTAATATTTTAAAAAGGAGCACCATGGTGGAGTACCTACTTGCTCAGCGATGGCAGAGTTGGACTTCCGAGGCACTCGAAGATCGGCCCACTCGAAGTTTGCCCACTGACAATGCTGACCTGTCAGGGAGCCTGCACAGAGTGGTTTTCGTGTAGCAGTGTCGTCGATCTTGGAGGTTATTCTTACAGTGAAGACAGCAGCATTAAAAGTACACAAAATATTTAGAACGTGATACTTCCAAGAAAGGCATTCATTCATTCATTCATTCTCAATCTCAAGAACTTAAAATTATGGTCTACACTGTCTGTTCGACCTTATTTGGACTGTAAAATTTCTGTTTTAGAAGACTTCCGTATCAGAAACTGTATGCATTAAACTGTGTGGGATAACCACGTTCTGCTCTTACCGTGAGTCCTAGTAGGCAGAGTTATTACATTACTTTCCACGTGTTTCACAGTAACGGTTGAACAATTTGTTACAAGAAAAATTTATTGGTCATCTGTCATGTATAGCAAATGATTACTGTTTGTAAAGGAAAGCAGAGGACTAAGAACAGATCCATGTGGCAGTCTTAACTACACACAACCCCGTTCGGACTCAAACTTCTTCCCCTTTGCTTATAATGGAAACTCACAATTTGTGCTACCTAGTTTCCAACCATGAAGAGGACCAGGACCGTTGCTGAGATTTATAGCTACTCGCATGATATTCCAACATATACAAAAATAATGCCTGATCTGTACAGTGAAATGATATTTAAGAAAAGAAAAAACCTAGTATTGGGAAATTACCGGCTATCCCTGCTCTTGCTGCACGGAAAAATTAGAAAAAAATCCGTGGTGCCTCTCGTTGCCATGGTATGCGACATATTCTTGGTTGTCTCTCAGGCATATAGGTTTGATACTCATAAATGAGCACAACTTATGTCACAGTTCCTCATTCCTTCTCGTGTTATAGACTATTATATTACCGAAGTCCTTTCTGTTCTCGTCTTTAGCATCTTGTCTAACGACACACTCCTAGACTTTGTGGTTTTGGATGCTGATTGTTCCCCATTCACAAGCGTGTGTATTGCATTCTATTTTCAATACGTAGATGCGATATGGGCCATTCCCCGACAGGTTCTGTAGAGCTCTCTTGTTCAGAAGTAAGATACTTGTAAGTTCTCCTCACCGTTTCTGCCAAGTCCCAGAGTTTTTACCATTCTCAATCGATGCATTACTGTATTTCCTTATTCTACGTAGCTCTTGTGGCGAGTACCTCGTATACCTTATGATATTCAATCATTTTAAGTAAATATTGTTCAGCTCTCTTTCTTACGGCTGTACGTAGTAGCATACCTAATACCGCTGGCAGTGCCTCAGTCAGTGTTGTTCTGTCAGGAGTAATCGTACACTTCGCTGTGCTCGCCATAAATCCTGTGCTGTTCTTACGTTTCTGGCTGTATGAATCCTACCGTTCCACTCATGGTCCACAACATGATAAAGGTTGAGTGGCGGTACGTTATTCTTGCAATTAGCAGCAGCTGAAAGCTTCGTTTACCAAATGTTGCTTTTTTGTTTACGGTTTTAAAGCCATACGGCAGTTAATAACTGTCGCAAATGTCAGGTCATCATTCGCACAATATGGAACAGTACAGAACCATCAGCACTTCAGTTAACGTAGACATCTTTGTAGCCATGACAGGCAGCGCAGACCGACAGCAGGTGGTATCGTAAGCAGTCCACTTTTGCATGGCAGACGACGGCAGTGCTGGGCGCAGACGGACCGCGTTATCGCGAGGTTAATTTCCTCCGCGGGCTTTGCTGCAGGGGCCACCGCGGCTCATCCCGAGACTAACACTAAATCGATACTCAATTTCCTCCTTTAGAGAAACAAGAAATGGCCATTTGCGAAACGCAAACGGAGTCAAATTTTTTATTGCACCTGGCCACGTTCGGTTTTCGAGAACTTCATCTGTCAGACTCGAAAGTGCTTTCTTCCGGAAGATATTCGATCCATGAGCGGAGGAGGCACGCTTCACGGAAAGAGTGCCTGTTTTATGTGACTGTTGTAAATAACTGTAAGAAAATACTGGTTGTTACTTCTGGCGTTTGCGATATTTTCTGATTTCGTGCTAAAAAGGGGACCACGCTTACTCGTCATCACCGAAATCGTCCAGAGTTTTAGTATATGCAGAGTTCGACCAGCAAGTATTGAGGAACTTCAGACTGCCGACGTTTAGAAGAAATAAGCCTTTTTGCTGCGGTTAGGGCAAGTCGTTAGCCATTTGCCTAGACACAGTTATCACGCAGCTGCTGGCACAGTAGATGAAATACAGAACAGTAATGCTAGGATGGGAGGGTCGAATCGATGCCTGCACGGTAGCTCAGCGTGTTCGGTCAGACAGCTGGTTGGCCTCTGTAATAAAAAAACTGACTGGAAGGAGCAACAAAACGAACTTGAACGGATGCCACGTGACATCCGCAACAACCAAACACAACGATCAACACCGAACAAAAAAAAAAGTCTCTAGGTGGATAATTCCTTTATTTTTCTATTTTAAAATTTTACCTAACTTACACTGCAAATAATCCGAAGTAATACTGAGTATTACGAAATTATTCACTGAGACATTCTTTTGAAATTAGATGTATAGATATAGGCTGCTACTCAAGTATCTGCGCTTATTGTGCTACTGAAGTATCCCGTTTATTGCGAGTGGTAGCCTTAATCGCTTCGTATGCCCTTTCACGCTTCTAGACAATTCGTGCACATACGATACGTTTGGAAGAATTTGGTAATGAATTGTAGGCGCCGCCCCATTTTAAGTAAAGAGCCACGAAACAAACCATTTACTGGACTCATCAAAACGAAACAATAGCATAGTCTCCAAAAAGACAACCGACTCGATCCCAACAGTGGGTCTACACAAATACCAAATAACCATAATAGAAAAGACTCGACTCTTCACAGGGAGCGAACACAAATAATTCTACAACGTGAAAAGGTTAGTCTACTATGCCAAGAGATCGGCATCTGACCTTGGCTGGCAGGGCGGCAGCCCTGTAGCCTTCCGAGCGATGCTTCGAACTGCCTTTTGCCGGCAGTGCGGCGCCTTATAATGCCAGAACTATTCTCGATTACGTGCCTGGCGTAGCAAAGTAGTTCCTAGGCTAGCTGCGACCTCTGGTGAAGTTGTTCTGCAGGCTCCGCGAACGGGTAGTGGTCGCTGGCGTCTGTTGGTGGAGACCTGGTGTTGCCACCGGTAATTCTTTGTTTTTACAACACAGAAGATGTAGGTTTTCCTGGCGAATCTACACTCAGTAATACAGGTATCCCGTGATGATTGGACGTAAAGTGGGATGCCGATGCAGTAGGCGCTGTGATGTCCGAAGTGGGTAGCCAAAGCAGTAACTTATTTCTGACGCTTGAAAATTTGTGCTGGAATGGGACGCTAACCTGTATTTCCAGTTTATTGCGAGCGGAAGTCTTAATCGCTTCGTATGCCCTTTCACTCTTGTAAGATGTATCCAAACTTCCGAATGCCACACTGTCACTTTGCAAGAAGTACGTAATATTGAATACTATTCCACAATATTTGTGGTGTAAGCCGGCCGTGGTGGCCGAGCGGTTCTAGGCGCTTCAGTCTGGAACTGCGCAACTGCTACGGTCGCAGGTTCGAATCCGGCCTCGAGCGTGGATGTGTGTCATCTCCTTAGGTTAGTTAGGTTTAAGTAGTTCTAAGTTGTAGAGGACTTACGACCTCAGATGTTAAGTCCCATAGTGCTCAGAGCCATTTGAACCATTTTTTGTAGTGTAAAAAGCGTACAATTGAAAGTTATAAAACGAATCTGCACAGAGACTCGAGTCCATGACGCTCGGATTTGCGTTGCGTGCTCTTTCCGCTGCACCAAAGGCTACCTAGTAACTCCACTAATATTAATGGAGGGGACGTCACCAGACCCGCACCATGGATGCTATTGGTTGTATACTCTTCACCATCTTAATATTCCTGTCACTTTCATTTCCAAACAATTCCTACATATACGATACATTTGGACGAATTTGGTGATCGAGTGTAGGCGCCGCCCCGTGTAAGTACAGAACAGTGAAAGAATAACCAAATATAAAAATTATAATGACGCAGGCCAGCAGACGTCGGTGAACTTAGCATTGTTTCTTTATTTTAATCTTAAAACTGAAAATGACCAAATTCGTCCGAAAACTGAATAGCAGTTAAAAATGCGAAACCTTTAGCAAGAACAGGTACTTGGGGTCTCGAATACGATGAGCTCTCCAGCAGAACAAGAATAATAAAGAGAACAATCGAGAAGCAGAAACCAAGCATCTGGCGTTCCTTCCATACTCAGGAACGCCCACAGCCAAGATTACCGGGACAATGGAGAACACAAGGTAAAATACGTTTGCCACTCAACAGTTAAAATGAAAATTACGCTTGTGTCATTCAAAGGCCAACTGTAGATACTGGCATCTGCCGTCTACAGTTACAAGGGTGCAGAATAGACAGCTAGCATTAGGACTGAACACCCGGAGCCCTTTCTCATCCACCAGTGGTCTTCCCCCACCACCCCACCGCCAGATGCGACTTCTCTTTTGCAGGAAAGCGACTCACCCACCCGCTGGGTCCTCCGCAGAGGTGTCTGCGGTTTAGCGGCAATAAAGGGACGAACTGAACATGAACTCGACACTTCGCCTGAAGATAATTAGTGGAAAATTCATCGAAACGTTTGCCAGGACACAACTGCCAGAACTTACTTGATAACTGATAAGGCTGCATCACTGATGTAGACTGTTGGTTCGCAAAATGAAATACAGATGAACAGTTTGTACCGAAATTTGCTGTGCAGTTGCAACAAATTTGGAGGTCACGTCCACAGATGGCTATGTAAGTATAAAGCCGCTTAATTTTATTGGAAAACACTTTCTGCAGACCTGATTGTGAAATTACTTCAGTTTTTAAGTAACAAAGCGTGCATGGGCGATTTAGATGCACTACATACTTTGCTGCTCCCCAAAGAAAAAAGTCTGATGAAGTAAGGTCCAGCGAGCGAGTGGGAATAGGGTTTTTGAGACGACACGTTCCCCAGAAAGCACTTCCTGAAGGCACATAGTGTAACAATACTACGCGCATGGCTACGTGCGCTGTACCGCCATCTTATTGGAACAATGAGTAGTTTATTTTGTCTTCCTTTAACTACTAAATGAAATGATCGAATATTAAGTAATAAGGGTCACTGTTCACGAGTTCTTCGAAGCTTAAGGGTTCAGTAATACGCCGACTTGATGCTAATACCCGCTCTGCAATTTTCCAACCTCGCATTAACGTTTCAACTACAGGGTGAGGATTCTCTCTTGACCAAAATCGGATGATTCATATGTTAACGCGACCATAAACCTTGAACGAGGCCTCCTCTGTGTGGACGGGAACATCAAGTAAGTCTATAGTATCCTTCTCAATAAAAGATGTAAGCCACTTGCAATAAGGAACTCATTTTTTATGATACTCATCTTTCAGTTCTTGCATCGTGTCAAACTGTTCGGGAACAATTTCAAGCGAGGATTCTCCGTCGGCCTGAATCGTGTGTTTCGTATGTTAACATGACCGAAGACGTGGATCCCTGTTTGATCTCCGCAGAAGGTGACATCAAATATGTCAGTGGTATTCCTCTCCGTATGTAAGCCATTTACAGTAAAGAACTCGCTTCTCAAGACAACATCTTTCCAGTCTTGCTTTGCTGTTAAACTACACGGGAACTATTTCAGTGCCTGCTTAACCGCTTTGTGTGTGGTTAGATGTTCGATATTTTTTTTTTTTTGTGCCAGCCTGAGCAGTGATTTTACTGGGCTGAGCTGCATAGAATAACAAAAATCCTAGAACTTCTGGCCGTTTAGATTAGGTGGTATCCCGGTTCGTTCGACATCAAACACCGGCCTGTCGCACGAAATTTCTCAATTTGTCGACGAACCGCATTACCTTGACGTACAGCTTTTTCCGAGAATTTTTCATCAAATGCAGCATGCACTAAATATGTGTATCTATCGACACGTCGAAGCACATATTCAACAAGAAAAATACGTTTCTCAGTGGAATGCACAGTAATTTAAAAACAAATCGAACACCTAAGAACTAGATATGGCATTAAAAAGCTTTCATCAAATGAACAAACACTGAAATGTTAAGCAGCATTGCAACGAATTAAAACACAATCGCCATTCTATGAAAAACCACTTCTGACAGCTTGCGTTTATCAAATTTTTTGAAGTTAGATCGTCATATTCATCCTTAGTGCGTTGGCCAGTGCAGAGTGGTTTTCCGAACGACATTATGTTATTCTATTGTGTAACAAGATGATACAGAATACATAGAAAAACGTAAGACGAGTTCATTGTAAAGTAATTCGATAGCTCTCTAGGTCTGTTGAGGGATTGGTGCGTGGACTGACGGTTAAAGTGAAATATACCCAATAGCTATACGGTGTTGTCTAGGTAACGTTAAAGTTGAATTTATGAAACCACTAAGTGGACTTTGTTAGAATATATATAACGCCCAATAGCGTCCTTGATGACTGTTATCCAAGGCATATTTCTATGCTCAACGTTTCGTCTTTCAAAGATGGAGACATCATCACAGGCTTTAATGATTCAGGAAGCAGTTAAAGTCTCAAAGAATCTCAGCAGGCCGATATGTTCCATAGATTCGCGGAACAGTGGGTTCGTGATGTCATCTGGTTGCTACCTAACACAACGCACTCGCGGCGACCCATGTTATGAACCTTATGGTGGGAAAGGGTTGGCGCTACATGTTCTGTCTAGCTCTATGGTCCATACGTTGCTAGTTTACGTCATGCTTCTTTCTGTTAATGTTGTTTTCTTTTTCTGCGTACTATAGCTAGGAATGATTAAACTTGTCTTAAATCACAGCACCAGAAAAACGATTATGGTGATTCGCTTGTACCAGTGCATGATCTGCTACTGCAGATTTATTCGTCTCGCCCAGGCTACTATTTTTCTTGTATTACCTAACGTGCGTGTTAAAGCTTTTTCTATAGTTGGTATGTACACTTGACTGCAAGTACGAGAATTTTTACACACTCCTGCTGTGGCAAGTCTACACACATTCCGTCAACTTTCTGGTTGGTTTGAATACTGTATCAATGCCGTATTTTCTGAATACGCAGCTGAAGTGATCTGCGATAGTTTTTGTAAATGGAAGGAAAACTTTCTCTTTAGTTGACTGTTTTTCGTTAGAAGCTCTAGACCTTTTAGGGTGAAGTGCTCTATCGGTCCCTTTGACAGACTATTGTTTCTTCTGTAGGCAGTTTTAAAATGGTAGAGCTCGTCCTCCAAGAACTGTATTCCACAAATTGCTCGTGCTCACATCCCCAATGTTCTCACAACACCTCTTTTCGCTATCCAAGAAGGTCAGAGATATTTTTCCTGACACTTTGTGTTCAGCATCACCTAATTATTACTATGCTGCCATGTACAGAGAGGCCATGCAAATCCAAAAGCGCAAAAACAACTTCAACAGAAAAGAGATGTATATTAGAAAGTTATGGGACATAGTACCAAATAAAAGAAACACCACAACTCTTGCTCGCTACAATGTTCCACAACTTCGACGCGATTCCGCAATCTCATGCAACAGTCTGATGACCTCACGAACTGACCGTTGCGAGGATACATGTAAGCAGTATGCCTTGCTGAAATGCTTTGGGATCGTAACTACTTTCCCAGTACTGAAGGCCTCTGATGATGTGTTCAGCATTCGAAGACGAGACGTTAGACAGAGAATCATGCCTCGGTCCACAGCCTAATTCCCATATGCCCATAAAACAAATATCAGCAATAAAGCGTCCTAATAAAGTTAGAGAAAGTTCGCACCGAAAGATTAACCTACTGATTTTTGTAATGTGCTTTTACACAGTAGAATTGTCGAGAGACTGTCTGAACGATTTGCAGTTTAATTATATAGATGTAAGCGTACAATGGTTGACGAAGAGCAATGAGCCTCTATCCAGCGTCACACACCGGCAGAATGAGCAATCTGAAACTTAATGTCAGTGCGGTGGAAGCCTGAAGAACGAGTAGGATACCCTGAGGCAAAGTCAGCAAACGTCTCTGAAGACTCAAAATTAACATCGTATTCGTCAGTCATTGGTTACTGTTAATTTTCGGTTGCATCGGGTTAGAACTATATAGATTTACTACTTTACATTCCGAAGACTAGGTAACACGAAGAGGCGCAGCGATTGGTTATTCAGTTGAATAGTACACCAACTGTTTATTTCAACTTGTAATACGGTTGTTTAATGAGAGCAGTCCGGTAGCGACGGGACATTAACGTTATGCAGTTAGGTGTTTATTTATGGTTCCAGTGCAGCATTTATTGGTGGTAAAAACAATTTTTCCAGGTATTTCTTAACAGCTCCCATAAAAGCTGTGGTTCAGTCAAGCAGAACTATCTAACAAACTTATCTTACTTCGAACATCACTCCTATGGGTCATATGAACTAAACCACCGAGATACACTTTAGAAACTACCGCAAAGAACGAAAGAAGATTAGGTCACTAGGGAATCCACTGAAGCCCACGTTTGTTGAATATTAGAAAGGAAAACGACCCTGACTTATGAGGAAGAAAAACGACCCGTGGCGAAACCACTGAAGAGCTCATTGTGGCTGGCACAACGCATATATCAACCCCTTTTCCAATGAATGCAAGTCCTGTAGCTTAACATTCCTCTATCGTGGCACAGACCGCTGTAGAGATGAGTCTGTTCAGTTGCTCATCAGCGTATATTGAAGCTCGTGCTTGGATAAGCCTGTCAGACTGATTGGACACTAACCCACGCTACAGCCAGGTGCAAGACGATAATGCGGTCCTGATGAATAGAGTGAAATCCCATACACACACACACACACACACACACACACACACACACACACACATATGTGTAATGAATTTGGCTAGTGTGGAAGCATATATTTTGTATGGTTCTGGAAGTTCGTTACTGAGACACTACGTCTAAATTACAAAAGACGACGAGAGTTAGTACTGGTTTGCTTTATTCTAATTCCAATACTATATTTTACACGCTATTCATACTATCAATCTTATGACAGCAGTGACGTATTTGCAACATTTACGCACACGGTAAATATAAATCACTTTCATCTGTAAAATTAAATTTATGAACTAAAAGAAAACTCCGCCATAGCCGGTTCCAAGCCCGGTTGAAAAAGGAGGAGGGGGAGGAGTAACACCTCATAAAAAACCTTGGTTCACCTGGCCCGGGTGATAGTACCTCGTGAGGGCCCCTTGCCAGGGACACGGTGAAGACCTCAACGGCAGTGAAGGCGGAGATGAAGATCATCGGTACGGAGGAACTGGCGGAAGAGGCAACCTTGCTTTTTGGGGTACTATAAAAGCTATCGTCCAAGCTTACTTGGACAAAGGGCACGGCGGTTCCACAGGTTAGTGGCGGTAACACTACAGCGTCTGTTCCACATGTTAGTGGCGGCTGATCTATAAAACTCAGAAGTGGAACTCTGAGCTTAACCAGACTGAAATCTCAATTTCAGTCACAAACCCAGTCCAATTAAATCAACATGGATACAGCACTTTCAAAGACAAATTACCCCACTGGGTCAAATCCCACGGTTGAAAAACCGCAAGTGGTCTATTCGGATTCTGGGGAGACTACAGAAGTGTGCATGGAGGTAAATCGGAGCACCTCAAAACCCCGTAATAACAAAATCAAACCAAAATCTATATTTTGGCTAATGACATTTAATGTAAATTCTCTCTTAAAAATGGGAAAACTAAAAAACATCCTGAACAAATCCAGAGAACGTAAAATCAAAATTATTGCATTTCAAGAATCACGATATACAGATGAAAATCCTTTTGATTCGGACGGATACAGGATATACAAAGGAAAACCTGGAAAACGAGCCATGGCAAATTGTCCACAATTTGGAACCGGATTTATAGTAAATACATCAATACTTGATTCAGTCGCAACTTTCAAATCTTAATCGGGTCGGCTCTCCACGATGACAATAAAATCAGCTAATAAGATATACACCCTAATCAACGGACATGCACCAACTAACATCACTAACAAAAACAAAATAGAAGAAGTAGAAGAATTCTGGAACCAATTAGATAATATTCTCCAAAAAATCCCAAACAAACATGTCAAAATCCTTATGGGCGATTTCAATGCACAAATCGGTAAAGAAAAAAATATTGGTATTGGGTACGTAAATGGCCAGGGCATACACAGACCAACCGGAATGGCATGCGACTCATTGAAATCTGCAAAATCCATGACCTACTATTCAAATCAACATTTTTCAAGAAAAGAGCCTCGAAAACGAAAACTTGGATCTCTCCTAATCCATTACTAGGTGAATATCAGTTGGATCATGTAATGATCTCCCGCGTAAATACAGTAGAAATCATGAAACTTAGAGTCCTTAATGGACTAGACTTAGATTCCGACCATAACCCAACAAAATTGTCCCTAGATGTCATTCCAGAAAAAAGAAAATTCACTAAGAAATCTCCACACCGTAAATATGATGTACAAAAGATAAATGGCAATGAACAATTTACAAAAGTAACACAAAATTTAAAACCACAAAATTGGCAACAACTGCAAGCAGGACTTTTAAGTGCAGCTGAAACTGTAGCACCGCAAACAAGAGCACGTAAGCACCCATGGTGAGCAGATGAGTGTGACCAACTGATAAATCTCAGACAACAAGCGTGGCAAAATTAGTTGTGCAACAAAAATCAAAAGACCCTGGAAAATCTCAAAGATACCAGGAAAACAGTCACAAAAGCAATGCGAACAGTCTGTAAACAACACGAAGACAAAAAATTGCAAGACATAGAAAATGATTTCAAGAAAAACAATTCCCGAAATTTCTACAGAGTATTCAAACAAAAATTAGCAAAGTACTCTCCTCCATCACTCCAGTTCAAAAATGACCATGGGGAAATTGCTCATACCAACACCGAAAACTGTGAAATTCTTGCAAAATACTTTTCTAAATTACTGAATTGTGAAAAGCCTGCAAAAAAATTTGAGTTCCATCGCACACAACGAAACCCAGACTCAAAGCCACCAAGTTTACAAGAGATTAAAGAGATAATTCAGTCACTGAAAAATAACAAAGCATCAGGAGAAGACCAAATCATTGCAGAATTATGGAAAAATGCAGGAGAAAATCTTATTGCAAAACTCAAAGAAATTATACATGAAATCTGGAAAACTGAAAAAATCCCCACAGATTGGAAGACTGTAATCATACGTCCTCTGTACAAAAAAGGAAGTAAAACAGACCCCAACAACTATCGTGGAATCTCTTTATTGTCAATAACATACAAAATTCTGTCTAAAGCCCTACTAAACCGCGCAGAACCTCAGCTGGATTCAAAACTAGGCGAATACCAAGGTGGGTTCTGAAAAGGTCGATCTTGCGTAGAACAAATCCTTAACTTGAAAAACTCAATGAAATATTTACATAGTACTTCAAACAAAAGTTATGTCATCACGTTTGTCGACTTTAAAAAAGCATATGACAGTATAACCCGAGAATCCCTTTTTGAAGTATTAGCAGAATTTGGACTAGATCAAAAGACAACAAACATCATAAAAGAAACTGTCACGGAGACCAAATCCAAAGTAAAATTTATGGGAGAATTAAGCACAGAATTTGAAATAGACACAGGAGTACGACAAGGGGATGTACTGTCCCCAGTGCTCTTCAATCGTGCTCGTGAAAAAGTTGTTAGAGAACGGAAAAAAGCTGGTGCCCCAGCACACGGACTGGGACCAAGACATAAGGGCATAGAATTACACTGTTTAGCATTTGCAGATGACATGGCACTGATCGCAAAAGACATTACCGATGCACAAAAACAGCTAGAATTATTACAAGAACAGGCAGCTAAAATAGGATTACAAATTTCATTTGAAAAAACAAAATTTATGACTGACGTCAAAGATGCACCTTCTGATCTCAAAATTGGTAATAACTACATCTCTCGAGTAAAAGAATTTAAATATTTAGGTGAATGGATTGCAGAAAATTGTAATGAAAAGAAATCTGTCAGATCAAGAGTCCAGAAAATGGAGACGGCGTTTCAGTTAACAAAAAACATTTACAACAAAAAGAGTCTCTCATGGAACTGCAAAATACGACACTACACAACAGCAGTTAGACCCGAAGCTCTCTACGCATCTGAGACACTAAACCTTCAACACAGAACACTAAAAGAGGAATTAGAAGTGAAAGAACGTAAGATAATGAGAAAAATCCTAGGACCAAGACCTAAAGATGGGGTACATTATCCAAAACCCAATGCAGAAATATATAAAAATATCTCTAAAATAACAGACACAATGCGCATGAGAAGAATCCATTTCATGGGGCACTTAGAAAGAATGGACTCAAACAGGTTAACGCACAAAATCCATACACTTTTAAAGAACAAAACTACAAGACCGAACTGGTACAAACAGACGTAAAAAGACCTGAGAGAATTAGGGTCTCCAAATATACATGAAACAAATGAAATCAGAAAAATCACAAACACACGGGGTTTTGAGGAAGCAGAGAGAAAAACTAACCGACATACATGGTCTACGCAACGAAAGCTAGCCCATTCGTTGTTTATGAAGGAATACTGGGCGAAAAGGAAGGCCAACAAATGTTGATTACGCGTGGTCCTAAGTGATTCATCCACGAAGAAGAAGAAGAAAGAACTAAAAGAAATTCAAGCCTACTACATGTAAAGTTTTAGAATTTTCAAATGGTATTTCAGAAAAGATTAAAATTTTACTAAGGTGCTATACCATGATTAACAACAAGAGCACCCTTGCATGCTGTTGTGTAGTCCCCACTTGCATCATATGGTTTTTGAATTATCGACAAATGTTACTATATTTCCTGTCGAGCAGCATGTTATTCTGGAGGCACCTGAAAACAATAGGTGCGAAATTACTCAAGTACTGAGATATCCTCCGTGTGTCACAAGCTTTGCAACTAATTTAGACAGTAAACAAAGTGAATGAAGCGTAAATGACTTTCTTCTTCATAAAAACAAAGGGAGGCATATATCGTTACACGGGACTGTGTGTGACATGAGATCCAGGAAAACGACCAAGAGGCTGTGGAGCCAAATGGGTCAGCAGGGCACTCATTTTCAACCGCCCTCGTTGATGTATATTAACCCTAGGATGCATGGTGCCGAAAACACACATGAATGCATATGTAGGGCTTCCAAGACCTTCCAAGACCGTGCCCTAATTAAAAATTTTCCTCTATTCATATAACCATTCTTTGGAGTTAAATTTATTTCTGTTAAATTTATTGTCACATTGAAAGATTCCTAAGATACAGTAACAGGATCTGGTGGGCCTGATTAACATTTTATAATTTTTTTTTAAAAAAACTCTAAGAGTGAATTTTTATTAGTTACATCCATTTACATACAACATATAAAAATAATTTTATTAATTCACTTATTAGTTGCAGTTTTCATTTTATAACATTTATGACAACCAATTTCATAAATTAAAATATACTCATTATTCACAATATTATGTATATAGGCAATATTTTGACAAAAAGTTATTATTCATTGTTCACATAAAACTGCATTTTTCTTAGTTTTCAACATGTGACAAACAAGAAGCACAAAGAACTCCACGATGTTCCTTACAAATGTTGGTTTTACACTTAATGCATGTCATAGCACATTTCCTGTGTTTATTATATGGACAATAACTGCATCTTCTTCATTTTCCTGAAACAGGTAGTTCGTTCAGCAATATGACATCTTTTTGAACACCACATCTTTGCATGGCATCAACGATTTTCTTTGGAAGACTAGGGATCTGAATACGAAGTTCCATTAGTGGTCTTACCATTTTCTCTGCTAAATCTCTTAGGAACAAACGCCTTTTATCACTTCGTCCACTATGGTATGTCAGATGTTGGGCGGAAAATAAAATTTCACTGTTCATTGCTGCGACGTCCATCACATTCATCCATAATGCAAATGGCCATCTTCTTGTTTGTCTCTTGCAAGTTATAGAACTTTATTATATCTGTTTTCCTTATTGCATGAGTTTCATCAATATTTCTTTCATGATGCATTGTGCTAATGAGAACTACAGACTTTTTCTTTTTGGGAGCATAACTCACCATTGTAATGTCACCTCTAAATGCAAACAAAGAGGAATGAATCGCTCTTGAGGCAGATGGTTTCATCTCATTAGGAATTTTTGTTTATTTTGTTTGATTGTTCCCACCACTGTAATTTGCTTCTGAAGCATCTCTTCTGCCAGCCGCACACTAGTAAAGAAGTAGTTAACAGTAATATTTTTTGATGATCCTTCAATGCTTTTACCAAAATCTTTCACCACATTCTATCCAAGATATTTCTGAATAGGTTCATGGGGCTTCCTTCCTGTATAAACAATTTGATCTAAAGCATATGCAGATGTAGCATCACATAACCAAAATATTTTTATGCCATACTTGGCTGGTTTAGAGGGCATATACTGGGTGAAGCTGCATCTTCCACGGAATGGGACTAGCTGTTCGTCAACTGTGAGCGAATCATTGGGAATCATTCGATTTCTACACTTCTCAAGAAATAGTTGCCATACATAGCGAACAGCTGCAAGTTTGTCATCTGCAGATCGAGCTTCACGGGTACGCCTGTCATCAGATCTAATCATTCTCCTTATATCCTCGTTTCTATTTACTGACATAGTGGCCTTATATGTAGGATTTGCCTTTTCATCCAAGAATAATTCTCTAATAGGTACATCCCAACTCTTCTCAACACCAGAAAGCAGTGAAAGACCAAGAAAACCCTCCATTTCAGCAAGCTAAACGTTTTTCCACGTTTTACCACGTAAAGCAGCCACTCTTCTGCCTTCAATATTTGTGCAGTTGATGATTTCCTCTAGTATTTCCTTGGAGATGAAATAGTCCCAGGCATCCTTAGGTTTACAGGTTTTCAAACCACGGGCTGCACCAGGTGCCTTCTTTACTATATTACGGACTGGTGCACGAAAAGTTGCAGGAGGATCCAATTTCCAAATCATTCCATTCCGACTAATGTATGTGTGATCTTCTATATCTTTTTGTGGTGGTTCTTCATTTTCAGACTCTGATGAAGTAATATTATTGGAAGGACTGTCATCCGCCTCAATATTCACATCTGCAGGTTAATTGGCTGATTCTTCGCTACTTGCATCTTCAAAAATATTTCCTTCCTCCCAAGAACAATCTTCTTCAAACCACTGAGCCACAACACTTTCAAAATAGCTGCATTTCCACGTACTGACTCTCTTGCTTTGCGTGTCGAAGCCATAGCAAATGCCGTGTCTCTCGAGCAGCAGCTTGTGCAGCAGTAAACGAGTCATACTCGTAACAATATGGGTTTTGCAGCAACAAACTATAGTAACAATGAGGCTGACAAGAGCAGCACAGGATAACTATACTATGCAATAATAAAACATTTGATAGCAAAAAGATCAATAATACACCGACATCACCAATATGTGAAAGTAGTGTGTATTATTTTTTAGTTATACTATTACTACTATAGCTTTACTGCTGCTGTTGGCACTCCTGTTGCTGGAAATACCACTGCAGTTATTGTTGCATTAATAACTGCTCCCAAACAAATGTTGAAGACAATATAGGCTAAATAACATTTATAAATGTGTGAGGGCTTCTGAAGCCCTGCTTATGCCTTCACGGTGTTTGGGTAAACGTATTGAATTATACAAAAAACTTAAAAAGGTATATCGTTCAGACTTGATATGAGAAATGCCACAGTGTTAGTGAAAGAGTACTGGAAAGCAGTTTGAAGTTAAACAAAAAATTACAGAATTTTTTTAATAATGAAGACATAAAAGGGCCTCGGAAGCCCTGTATATGCATCCTAGGGTTAACGCCTGTCAACAGCTTAGGGTCTTGACTTAATTATTTCATTCTAAGAGAGCTCCATGGTCACCGATACCATCTTCATATATTATAACAATGTTCCGTCAATATAAAGAAACGAAGGAGGAATGGATTGATAACCTGATTCAGTACGAAGCAGATTGTCAAGTTTATCGTCTTCAGGGTACTGTAATGTTACAATATTTCGATTGCAGGGTCCCAAGTGTTCAGTTTAATACAAAAGCTACTCCCAACAGCATCTCCCGACGAATTTGTCCATGATCAAGTAATTGTATGACTCAGTACTATGACCAGCAAGCCCAATTAGCTGTAGGCAGATATCAGTGCTTTAGCATGCAGAGAAAGCCAGAACAGACGTACCTCCAGCAATGCACAGAATTTTCAGGCATGAACAGAAAGTGCGAACTTAAATGTAGTTGTGGCAACTTTTACAGTGATTTAATGATACGTGATGCAAAACATTGAATGTCCCAGATAGTAGAATGTGGGAAAAGATCTTATCGTACTCAGATCCAACACTTCCGTAAGTATTGCAAATATTAGAACAATATGATACGGGTGCCATAGCGGCCGATAAGTGTGACCAGATCCCGATTTGACGGGTCGAGTCGCTCCTTGCTCACGACCCCCTTAAGCAGTCACAGCAACGAGAGCGTACACAGCCGCGCGTACAGCCACGTAGACATGTAAACAGACCCTTGAACCTAATGAAGTCTTGCCCTAGATGTTTTGATCGCCATAAAAGACAGGCTTGCCCATCGTGTTACACGACTGGAGAGAAAGGCCATGTACAAGCAGCTTGTTTTCAACGGCACAAATACGTCAATTTTGCTCGCTCCCAGAAAAACAGGATCGTGAACGTGTAGTGAACGCTGTGTTTTCAAAACCTACATTAAATTCTCACAAAAGTAATATTAAGGTTGTGCCCTCTTCTCGCCCTTGTGCTGTGCAGGGACGTTCTATCAAACTATTTCTCTCATTACGAATTTCTGGGCGTCGTTTGAACTTTCAGTTGGACACAAGTGCGTCAGTAACTTTGCTTAATCGTGCAACATACGTACACTTAGGCTCACCACACCATTCTAAATCTAGCAAGCACCTCAGTGCTTACAACGGACAGTAAATTCTTGTGTTTGGACAGTGTAGTTTGCCTACCACTTACAAATCTCACACTAGGACAGTGAATTTTACTGTGTTCAAATTAAGAGACAGTGAGGACGTACTCGGTTTAGATGCCTTTGATTTGTTTGGACTTAGCATCCAACACATTGTACTTTCAGTGTCTGCTTTTGAACCAAAAGACAGTGTAGCTAGATTACGAAAAAAAATTCCTTAACTATCTTAAAAGAAACGGGAAAAAGCTAATAACATTGTACAGCATGCTACATTGAAAGACAAAGCTCAGCCAAAACTTTTCCGGGGTCCTCCCTTAAATTCTAAGGTCATCAGTCCCCAAGAAATTAGAACTACTTAAACCTACATCACACACATCCATGCCCCAGGCAGTATTCGAACCTGCGACCGTAGGAGCAGCGCGGTTCCGGACTGTAGGGCCTAGAACCACTCGGCCAACCAGGCCGGCTGGTCCTCCCCGTGTCCTCCGGTGTGGCCGTGCGGTTCTAGGCGCTTCAGTCTGGAACCGCGTGACCGCTACGGTCGCAGTTTCGAATCCTGCCTCGGGCATAGATGTGTGTGACGTCCTTAGGTTAGCTAGGTTTAAGTAGTTCCAAGTTCTAGGGGACTGATGATCACGGATGTTAAGTCCTATAGTGCTCAGAGCCATTTAGAGGATACTGGATATGACTGTCACAGTCGACGATGCCATGCTGGCACAGATATGGCAAGAATTCGATTACTGTATTGACGACTGCCGGGTCACTCATGGTTCGCATATCGAATGTTTGTAAAAACAACTTCCAGACTTTCTCTTCAAAATGCAATATTTATGACATCTTTGCAATGTTTAGTTCTTGTGCAACAAATAATTGAAAGCGTTCCCGGACCTTATGTACACCCTGTATTTGCGTTTGCCCTTCGGCAGTGCTTCCACACCCGCCATGTTCCAAAGTTACTTGGAATAGCTGACTGCAAAACTGCCATTTCACTGAAACTACGTTGACGATAACGTCGTCTCAGGTCGTACACCAAAGGAAGAAATTGTTGTCAGAAGTAGGACTCTTGTGTTGTCTCTTAAAGTGTGATTCTTTTCAAACTGAATTACAGTATATTGGTCATGTTGTGCACCTCGTCCAATCACATTTGCTTGCAATCCGTGACCTGCCTACTTCTCGCAATGTATCTGAACTGCAATCAGTGCTAGGAAAGTTGACACTCGACACTCGTTTCATTCCGAACGCTGCATCGTAAAAACGTACCTTTTGTGTGTACTAAAGACTCACAAGACGAATTTCAGCTTTGCTGAGCGACAGATGTTTGGTATGTTTCGGTCCTGCCAAACCAGTATCTTTGCAAGCCGATGCCTTTTGGTGTTCAAGGCAGAACCATTGTTTTTGCCCAAAAGTTGCTCACTCAAATTCAGTGCAACTAATCTCAAACAGATAAAGTGGCACTCGCTATTGTGTTTGGTGTGAACAAATTCCATCAATATTCGTATTGTAGAAAGTTGTTTTTAGTGACAGATCATAATCTTTCGCAGTCCTTGTTTCATCCGTCAAAACCGGTCGGATCCTACACGCACCCCTCAAAAATTTCAGCGTTGGGCTTTGTTGCTTTCGCATTACCAGTATGAAATTGTGCACAGACCTACGGCAATGCATGGCGATGCATATGCCCTATCTCGCCTTCCGATTGGCATCTTGTCGGCATATCGATACGCAGGAGTCTGAATTGATGGAAACTTTTCCCCTGCACTACAGAAAACTCAGTAGTGCGCCGACTCTTTGCTCGTCGGCACAGCCTTCCAGTACAACAGGGTGTGATCTTAGTACAATCCGACAGGGGACAATCGCATGTGTTCATTCTCACAGTGTTGCAAAAGGATGTGTTACTACTGCTTCACCATGGACACTGTGAAATTGTTCGCACTAAACAGTTAGCGCGCCGGTGCTGTACTTGGCAGGGCATGGATGCCCACATTGAACAGATGACGTCATAGTGTCGCGAATTCGCGGACAACCAATCAGCTACACTATAGACGTTCGCAGCTTGGCCCAAGACTCAATCGCCATGGCAACGAGTGAATAGTGATCTTACAAGACCATCCTCTAACACTCGTTGGCTAATTGTGGTAGACTCTTTTAGCAAATTTCCATTTGCGTTGCTTATGAACTCTACCACTTCACGTAGCACCATTCAAGTGTTGTCCTCAATTTTTCACATTGAAGAATCGGTTGAAGTCATTGTTATGGACAATGGACCTCAGTTCACGTCAAAAGACTTTGACCAGCTTTGTGAACAAAATGACATCCGTCATCTAACAGGTGCCGTATTTCACCCGCAGTGCAACGTAGAAGTGGAATGCTCTGTTTGCACCTTCAGGCTTCTTACCTCCAACACACAGGAAATGGCGCATTTTGTGAACAAAATGACATCCGGCATGTAACAGGTGCTGCATTTCACCCGCAGTCCAACGTAGAAGTGGAATTCTTTGTTTGCACCTTCAGACAACAAATGGTCAGGATTCGCACCTCCCACACACGGGAACTGGTGCTACAACGTTCATCACCGGAGGAACTTCTGCAAGGCCGCCGCCATTGGACACTGCTTTACTTGCTTCACCCACCGCAGTATGCGGCGCCGTCGATAGTCCGCAAGTATAGTTTTGCATTGCATAATCTTGTTATTTACAGGGCTTTTGGCCGACGTCAGCGCTGGGAGCGAGTCGAGATCCAGAGATGCACTAGCACATATATGTATCTAATGGCAGGTCCCGATGGTTTGCAGCGCCATCATCATAACCGAATTCGCATTTGCAGTGTGCCCCATGATTGTGCCTCACGATACCGCGCGGCCTTCACAGCCGTCCGCTGGTGCCACCAGGGCACCCCAGGAGGAGCGGATGGATCATGCCCCCTCACCCCCGCCGTCCCTGCTTACCGACTTGATGGATGTGGACTCCCGTCGTCGTCACCGTGATCGTCTCAGGACATGCTCTCAGGCCTGGACGCGTGTCCAGGCAGCAGTCCTCCAGAGGATGTTCCTGTTGCCTCGCAAGCCAGATGGCAGGGTACGGTCGGGAGTACGTCGTCCTCCACAGCCACGGCTCCCGGCTCAGCACTACGTCCTGCGTCCTGGCTCCCCCCCCCCCCCCCCAACCACTCCCCGTTGTCGTTCGCATCCTCCCTATACGACAACAGTGCGGCATTTGGGGGGTTTTGAATGTGCTGGCGCAAGCAGTCGCCAACACACCGGTCGGCAAAGATGAAGCTCGAAGATCGATTTCTGGGTGCTGGATCAAGCATGCCTTTCACAAATGAGGCCAGAGACACATGCACAAGCAACACGCCGCAACGACCTCCCGACGGCATGTATTCAGGCTCCCGCCACTGATCGGTGGGCCTCACTCAATCATCCAGTTCGGCGTCAGGTGTAGTTCGTCACAGCAACTACAGTACTTAGTTACCACATTATTGACTATAGCGGGACTAGTTTACCTCAACCAGAATTGTACATTACTAGCAGTGAAAAACTAATGTTTGTAATAGCAATATTACCAATACTCACATTACATCAGTCTGCAAGAGGACTATTACTAACGAGCTTGTTCCACAAAACATGGATTCCATTCAAGTTAAGTAAATGTTTCCAGTTCATGTAAATAATGAACCGTATTAGCCAACGTATGAATTAGTATTGTAGAAGGAGGATACCGGCCACTAACAACAACATGCTCCTCCTTGCTTCCTTGCGGTACAAGTCTCAACAGCACTATTGAGTCAGGAAGTTGTGAAACTGTCGGGAGAAGAGTGGCGGATCTTGGAAGAAACTGTCTGACTGAGCAGTATCACATATAGGTCATCCTGATACGATGATGCCACCCAAGCGCGCCTTCGAACAGCACATTGTACAATAACGTGTAACCTTATACTTCGGTGGAAGGAGACATGGTCCTCAAAACCCAATGTCATGTGCATGTGACGCATGTATCACCACTTAGGACGTTTAAACACAGGAGAATCTACGTTCTGACGCAAGGAGAGAATGGCGCTTAAGTGAATCAACTGTACAAAACCTTTATCGAATCTTTCGCATTTTGAAATTAAAAATGTCAAAATGTTTACTTGGTTCTCCTGCATTAACGTTATTTCAGAGGCAACACGCAACGGTTTCCAGCGTTCCATTACGATATCATCAGGCCCTATGAACAACATAGTAAGATAAATACAGCATCTGAGCCTGCATAAAACTTTTGGCTACAAACGTGTCGCGATCTACATGTAATCATTACATAAAATTGCATTAACTGACCTATGTCTAAATGTAACAATATAGCATAGGAAAATTTTTATTGTGTCACTTCTTGTCCGTTTGTCTGAATCCAAACTAACTTCCTCACGAGCTACGGACACGAAACTTTCCGCAAAGCTCAGCACTGGATGACAATGCAATAACAACTCACTTTCTTGTCTGGTGTGTGGTGGAGCGTACTTTGAGTAACACTGCTATTTCCCTTTCACCTCTTCTAGTCGCAAAGGTCTTGTGGGAACAACGATTCCTGGTAAGCCTATGTGTGAGGTCGAGTTTCTCTATATTTTATTTTCACGTCTGTGTTGTAATTTCACTAAACCGTTTGAAAACGATTGAAGAACTTCACAGGCACAAATCTGATAAACAGAATATTGTTGCTTAAGAAGAAGAGTTTTAGTATAACATCTTTTAAAAGGCACTAAACTGTATCAGTAGTTTATGTTAGCCCCGTACAGATTTCTAACTCCATATAGATAATCGAGAGAATTTGTGTTTGTGAATTTTTTTTAGCTATGACAATACTTGTAAAATTTTAACTAGTAACGTGGGGCGCATGAAAGACATAACGGAAAGAATGATAACATCTATCGTTGAGTGAAATCACACTTCACTTATTATCATCTCCAGCACAAAAAATTGATAGTGGCTTACGTAAACCGTCCGTGCATCAATATTATTTACTGTACGTATATGGCTATTTTGTTTTAAATTTTACAACTGATATCTTACGTATTAAGAATTCATAACATACATTTACAGGAATGACTGAATGTGGCTACGAGAAATTATTTTGTGCTTTTCAGTCCGTTTTTTAAATGTGTTAAGCTATGAAATTTTTCATTTAAATAATTATTATTCACTCATGTATTACAACATTTTATTTAATAAACAGCTTCACTGGAATAAAATCCCAAATTCTTGGAAAATATCAGAAATGATATTAATTTTTAGGAAAGGTCAACGCAACAATCGTGAAAATTATTGAAGAATTAGCCTCCTAAGCTCATTTTATAAAAGAAAATCGTTGAAGAACGATAAAAGAGTCTTTACAGTTATAAAAACAAAGTGGATTTCGGGAAGCCTGTTCCTGAAAAGCTTTACCATAAAAATAATTTAAGCAAATCGTTGAGATTTCAATTTTAAGATACATATAGCTTTTACTAATTTTGAAAAAGCTTTTCACAGTGTGAATAGAAAGAAACCAGACGTCTTATTCAAACAATACTTATTCATGGGTACAAAAATATTATAAAAATTTTGTAATAATAAAATTAAAGAAATCACAATCAACTGAGGACTCAAACAAGGTTGTAGCCTATAACCAACCTTATTTCATGTATAAATATACGATCTAGAACAGGAGACTGGAAACCCGATTATACAGATTAATAGAAATAAATATGTTAGTATACTATAGTATGCAGATGATGTTACCATGTTGGAGGGAACTGAAGATGAGCTACAAAAATCTGTGCATAAATTACACTAAGCAGATTCAGAAGGATGTAGGTTGCAGTAGGTACTGGGAGACCAAGCTTTTTCATCTCCCAGTACCTACTGCAACCTACATCCTTCTGAATCTGCTAAGTGTATTCATCTCTTGGTCTCCCTCTACGATTTTTACCCTCCACGCTGCCCTCCAATACAAAATTGGTGATCCCTTGATGCCTTAGAACATGTCCTACCAACCGATCCCTTCGTCTGGTCAAGTTGTGCCACAAACTTCTCTTCTCCCCAATCCTATTCAATACTTCCTCATTAGTTACGTGATCTACCCATCTAATCTTCAGCATTCTTCTGTAGCACCACATTTCGAAAGCTTCTATTCTCTTCTTGTCCAAACTATTTATCGTACATGTTTCACTTCCATACATGGCTACACTCCATACAAATACTTTCAGAAATGACTTCCTGACACTTAAATCTATACTCGATGTTAACAAATTTCTCTTCTTCAGAAACGCTTTCCTTGCCATTGCCAGACTACATTCTATATCCTCTCTACTTCGACCATCATCAGTTATTTTGCTCCCCAAATAGCAAAACTCCTTTACTACTTTAAGTGTCTCATTTCCTAAACTAATTCCCTCAGCATCACCCGACTTAATTAGACTACATTCCATTATCCTTGTTTTGCTTTTGTTGATGTTCATCTTATATCCTCCTTTCAAGACACTGTCCATTCCATTCAACTGCTCTTCCAAGTCCTTTGCTGTCTCTGACAGAATTACATTGTCATCGGCGAACCTCAATGTTTTTATTTCTTCTCCATGAATTTTAATACCTACTCCGAATTTTTCTTTTGTTTCCTTTACTGCTTGTTCAATATACAGATTGAACAACATCGGGAGAGGCTACAACCCTGTCTTACTCCTTTCCCAACCACTGCTTCCCTTTCATGTCCCTCAACTCTTATAACTGCCATCTGGTTTCTGTACAAATTGTAAATAGCCTTTCGCTCCCTGTATTTTACCCCTGCCACCTTTAGAATTTGAAAGAGAGTATTCCAGTCAACATTGTCAAAAGCTTTCTCTAAGTCTACAAATGCAAGAAACGTAGGTTTGCCTTTCCTAAACTTTCTTCCAAGATAAGTTGTAAGGTCAGTATGGCCTCACGTGTTCCAGTGTTTCTACGGAATCCAAACTGATCTTCCCCGAGGTCTACTAGTTTTTCTATTCGTCTGTAAAGACTTCGTGTTAGTATTTTAAAGCTGTGACTTATTAAACTGATAGTTCGGTAATTTTCACATCTGTCAACACTTGCTTTCTTTGGGATTGGAATTATTATATTCTTCTTGAAGTCTGAGGGTATTTCGCCCGTTTCATACATCTTGCTCACCAGATGGTAGAGTTTTGTGAGGACTGGCTCTCCCAGGGCCGTCAGTAGTTCCAATGGAATGTTGTCTACTCCGGGGGCCTTGTTTCGACTCAGGTCTTTCAGAGCTCTGTCAAACTCTTCATGCAGTATCGTATCTCCCATTTCATCTTCATCTACATCCTCTTCCATTTCCATAATATTGTCCTCAAGTACATCGCCCTTGTATAGACCCTCTATATACTCCTTCCTGGACTGCAGACCACAACAAAAACATGGCAAAGAGAACATAATCTTCGAATATCAACGAATAACACTAAAATCTTGGTTTATCATGGCAAATACACCACACGACCAAAATAAGAAAAGAAAACACTGCACTTGATGTTTCCAACTTTAATTTTTTTAGGACGTGAGCAAAGATATGGCATGGACAAGAGCATATAAGATAAACAAATAGTAATCATTATGCGGAAAGATAAACACAAGCGCAATAAAAGCAAACTACAAAGCAGAAAAGGTGAGACCTCTTAGGAGACAAAGATGTAACTAGGGAAGACCTTACATGAAATGAAGACATCAGGAGTCAATTCGATTTATAAAATTAAAAAGATTGAAGAAAATAGAAATCTATGGAAAAATCACCAACAAAGAAGGAGCGCAGAGAGAATCCCTTCATTTGGCCACGCTGTTCCAGAACAGAGTAGGAAAAGACGTAGGAAGATCCAGTACGAGATGGCAGTGAAAAGTGATGAGGGAGTAGACAAGGCACAAGTGCCCAGGCCTTGAAGTGTAGAAGAAGAAGCATCATATTCTTGGGTAAATCCCCTTTGACACACAAAAGTTTTCGTTTCAGAAAAGCGTGTATGAGGATAGTACGTGGTGTGCACTTGTAATGGTCCAGTTACATACGACTCCAATATTGATTTCAAATATAAGGCTAGAAGAATAAACAAAAATCTGGGAAAAACATGAAATGGTCGTATTGCGTTGATCGCCGAGAGTCTGCATCTAGGGAAGATCGGTCGCTGAGTTACAAGTCTTTTCAGTTGATGCCACATTGGGCGGATTGTGTGTCGCTGATGGTAAAGTAATGAGGAACTAATTCCCGAGAGGAAAAATTTCCCACTCGGACGCGCTTTGAAACTTGGCCTGCTGCATGGCAGATGAGACATGCTGACCACTCAGTTAATTGGGTGGACTAATATCAGACCATTTTTGAGCATTGGGAGGAATAAAATCCTTTTATTAATGGTTGAGGAAAAAATAATTTTATGTTCACTACTAAGAACTTCCGATAGGCCGCTAGCTTCGGATTCCTCAGAATACGGCATGCAGGAAACTGAAGTGAATACTGTGTACAGTGGAGACGCAAAATGATGAACTAAGTGGCATGGCACCCACACACAATCCGCTTGGTTAGAAAAGGAGAAGACTGTTTTGAAACTGTATTGGTCAGTCTTTGCGCCGCGTACTTTCTGGACTGACTGACATAAAACTGCGCCAGGATTATCCCAGTTACCTCCGATATATCTCGAGAACTGTTACGGAGCTATTTCTGTGATATGCAGTATTCGTAATATTGTTGGAAGAATATGCTACGTTTTTACTTCAGTGATCCCTGGTTTATTTTACATACTGACCTGATGTGAAGGTGTTCTCGTATTATTCTGAGTAATTTCGTGTAGCGTGAAGTTTAATTAAGTCTCTGCCTCTCTCTCTCTCTCTCTCTCTCTCTCTCTCTCTCTCTCACACACACACACACACACACACACACACTGTGAGAAGTTGAGGCAAACTTTGTATCATTTTCTGTACAATCCTTTTATGACAGGCGACCGTAGCGGCAAACCTTTTGGTGCAGTGAGATGCGAATTTTGGGGAGCCAGTTACGATTTTTATGCTAGCACGTTAATTTTTCCTGCAATTTTTTTATTTAAGCTCTTTATGGCGGTGGTTCACCAGAGCCAGTTTATATGAACTTACTGCTCTGGAATGGAGGCGGCTTAAATTAATTCGAGCTTTTGTTTTAAGCAAGGGAGCCATCACTCACTCTAGAAAATCTTCAACCAGTGGGGTATACTGACAACAGCTCCTAAATAGATACACTCACATTTGAAATTTATTGGCAACAGTCAGTAACAATTTAAAAGCGATAGTAATATTGACGAAAAAAATATTAGAATGAAGAACGATTTTAATTACCCATCGTTCGGCCATGGTATAGAAAGCAGTGAATTAATCAGCCAGCAACATATTTGACCACCTACCCTCATAATAAACCACTTATTAGATAATACGGTAACCTAAAACAAGAATTAAAATTCTTTCTGCTTGACAACTTCTCTACTGTCACTACCGCCGCCACTACCAATATTAACGAGTATGTAATAGGCATCTGCTTTTGACACACTGTTTCTGATTGTGTCGAATAAGGTGCATAGTTTTAGGTCTCTAATAATTCATACTCCTCAAAAGGCACACTTTATCAATATCTACAACGCCTAACAGAATAAAAGGATCACTTTTTCGAAAGGCTGTAACTGTCTCTCACTGCGACCCGTGAGTTTGAAATTTAAGTTCAGGATGCCTACAGCCTCCCTCTGCAATGGTGTAAAGGCGTGGCGCCGTGCGACATCAACCTTGAGGTCGGAGATGCTTCCAACAGCAAATCGACACAAGCGAAAGAAAGGCCACAGGTCAGAAGTTCATGTGAGCTGTAAGGTGGGATGACGTCACAATCGCTCCGGATATCACCGCTGAGAAAGTTTGACTCTGTGAGAAAGTTGTCACGGCCCCTCTTTTCCAAATACCACCGTCTGGTTTGACATGTATGCGATGGAGGTCAGAATTACAGCACCTAGTGTCGAAATCACGCTGTTTTCTTATTGGTGGGCGAAGAGAAAACTTCAGACACACCGCCGCTCAGAACTGACACAAAAGCTCTCAGGGGGTGGCATACAGGGAATCAAGGAATCCAGGCCTTTCCCTGAGGCGTTGAGTCCCTCATATTTCGCTATTGAAAGCGACAGTTCGCAGTGAGATGAGCAACACGAAGTTCTTTACAGGCCTTGACACTATTGGCACTCTCGGAAGTTTGAACCTATTCGGAAGAACATTGCGGTGCCGCAATCTCACTAAACGTGATCGCATACCTTTGAAACGTAGTGTGAGAGCAATTTTTGCTCTGGAGTACAGTTTAGAACCTCTAGGAACTCTTCAGAACCGTTCAACGAAAACTGAACGTGGTCCGAAGCAGCAGTTACCCGTTTCCAGCCCTCCTATTTTCTGCACTCCCGTTGCCTGAACAGCGGGAAGCGCCATTAACATGTGTGTGAATGGAACGGCAAAGGGTCGCTCTAGGAATCCTCGCTCCCCTTTACCAGTTCGACAACACCGCCGATGCCACCTACGGAACTATGTTCAGCATTTTCCAAATGTACTTGTCAGAGACTTTGACAAAAAATCAGCCCTGACGGCTGCTCTAGCGTTAGGGTTAGGAAACCCCTTACACATCCCTCGTGTGGGGTTTGCCTGCTTTCAGGCTCTAAAGCAGCCGCCACGCTTAATTACTGTGAATGTTCCTAACATGTACATTTGTAACATGCTCGTCAGAGATTCGTGAGTGGCACCGATGTCGCTACGGCACGAAGAGGATCTTAAAAGGGCCCTTTACTGTTTTATTCACGACTGAATACAGGGGTCACATCGACGTCCCATGGCCTTGCGATGACAATTTTGTGGGACATGGGTGCACAACGAAGAGGTTATCAGCGCGCAAACTCAACACCAAATTTCAAGAGTAATGTGTACTTCGAAGCAGTCTTTCACAGTTCCATTCGAAAGGCATTCCATGTCAGGCACCGGAGCGAATACATCGGTAAATTTTAATTGCCTTCAAAAGTAGACATGAATAGGAATCAGATCAGATGAGCGTGGAGGCCAAGCAACAGGACGACCTCTATGTAGCGATCGAAGGAAATACTGGTGAGCTGAATCAAGTATGGAGCATCACCTTCATACAACAAGCGAGATTGTTGACGAATGATCAGTGGTGATCTAAAAAACATGAGGTATGTTGTTTTTCAGAAGGTTTATCTGCGCAGGCCCCTTAAGTCTATTTACAAGTACTTGAGGTCCAACAAACTGATCATCAATGACTCTGGCACACATGTCAAGGAAGAACAGCATTTGGTGATGAAATGAAACTGTTGCATGTGAGTTTCGATATGGCCCTAAGCACTGAGTGTGAAAACCTCTAAGACCACTCGCGTAACTGCATTACTTCATAATAAGGCCGTATAGCTCACGTTATGTAGCACACTGCTGCAAGAACCCCTGGTAGAACATAACTGGAGCATGATAATCTGCTACTGACAGAGCTCGCACACTCTCTAAATGATAAGCATACGTCTGTTGCTCTCACAACTGAGGAACCGTCACTTGTAGTGCAAACCCTCGCGCGCTGATAGGAAGTCATGTGCACATAATACGGAATCTCCTTCTCTACGTCTCGGGTTGAAGATCTTGGGCGTCGCTTTCCACACCAAGAGATGTACACATTCCATGAGCGAACGGACGGCGACAGCGAAGTTCCAATATCTTCCGATTTGGACGTCTTCGAAGGGGCGGGGGGGGGGGGGGGGGGAAGAGGGGGTGTGTCTTTTAGTTCAATCCACGAGCCAGGGCAGCGTTACTGCCAGACCTACCGAACATGTGTTGCACTTCTGTCAGCTCCCGATTTGCCTAAATTTCGAATCCCGAACACAGCAATCAACGTACCCTTCACCTCGTAACTAATTTTTCTGCATACGCATCTATCATCATTATTCATGTTTTTTGTCAGTATTACCCTACATTTGATTTCATTTAAGCGTAGCGGCCTCAGAAATTTTGAAAACCCTTTTAGGGGATTGCTAAAGAGAGCGCAGCTACTGATGGTGTAAAAATGTTATGTCGAAGTAGGGCAAGCTGTCACGGTAAGTCTTCGCGAAAAAAAAAAAGAAGTTCTGATGGCTATCACTCTGTTGCAGGCCATAACTGACGTCTATCATTTTCGGACACATGTTGCAATGAATTATATTTCTATCTACATACTGAGAACACATACCTAAAATTATGGCTTAAAGTTTTGAAAAACCCTGTATAGCACTATAAAAGACACTTCCTGCCAAGCCCTTTACAGAGATTCGCAGAATATTGATGCAGACGGAATAATTAGCAAAGATTATGACATGCAGTAATATCCTCGATACGGCATTCCCGAGAGACTAGAACAGGTGTGCATCATGGAGGATGCAAAAGAGGAGGGAGAGGGATGAAAAGGATGAGAAGGAAGGACGGGTGAGAGGGACGGAGAGGGAGGGAGAGAGACAGACAGACAGACAGAGAGAGAGAGAGATGTCATTAGTGCGTTTGGGTAGTTTACGAGCGGACGCAGTTACACGGTCAGTTAATTGAGTACGCAGAACCTCCGTTGCCCACTTCCTGTTGACACAAGAATTTCAGCACTACCCTTCCTCTCACTCTGTTAGTTAGTTCGAAATTACTAATTTACGCTCGTTATTGTGAGAAATATCATTAAAAATTTCCGTGAAACTACCGCTGGAAAACTCGTCAGGTTTTGTGTTGCCTTACTTCGACATAACATATTTACAACTTCAGTAGCTGCGCTCTCTTTAGCAGTCCCCTAAAAGGGTTTTCAAAATTTCTGAGGCCGCTACGCATAAATGAAATCAAATGTAAGGTAATACTGACAAAAAACATGAATAATGGTGATAGATAAGTATAAACTTTTATTCTGAATTGTTGTTGAGTTTTCGCGTCTTTCTTGAGGCAGCGGTAATGCAGGTGTACTACCGTTGCAGTGATGCGACAATCCCTTCTAGTTGCTTCAGTTACCGTACGAAGGCAGTTTTTACGGTGTTTACAAAATGGCGGTTCGTGATAGCAGAGAAAGCATATTTTAACTTTACCTTTCAAATAACCGATGTCAGTCAGTTATCACTTTCCGAGTCATTTTTGAACTAAATGCGGCAAGGCCCCCCCTCACACCATTCTATTCGCAGATGGAATGTTACACTTTTAGACTTTCTTGATTTTAAATGGGAAGCCGTAGGCGCCCCACTATGCCAGAAGCTATAGCGAACTGGATGAGGCATATGTCTTCCAGTAAATCTACGGTATCAATTCCAACAGGCAACAGGAAAGTGAATGCTCTTAAAACCACTTTATGGCGTGTGTTACGAAAACGCCTGAAGGTAAAGCCATATTACTTTCGAATGCTGCAAGTTTAGCTAGTTTGTGACAAAAAGCTTCATTAGAAGTTTACCATCGCCCTATAAGAATACCTGAAGAAAACAGGTCCGCCTGACAGACTATCTTTCTGAGGCAAAGTAACAGTTAATGTGATTGTAAGACTGAAAAAAAACGGATTGGTCTCTTTTGGTGTGCATAAAACTAACATTGTTGCATATCTGACTCCCCAACGTGAATGTATTCTGTGTTGAAACTTCCTGGCAGATTAAAACTGTGTGCCGGACGGAGTCTCGACCTCGGGACCTATGCCTTTCGCGGGAATGTGCTCTACCAACTGAGCTACCTAAGCACGACCGACGCCCCGTCCTTACAGCTTTACTTTTGCCAGTACCTCGTCTCCTACCTTCCAAACTTCACAGAAGCTCTCCTGCGAACCTTGCAGAAGTTAGCACTCCTGAAAGAAAGGATTTTGTGGAGACATGGCTTAGCCACAGCCTGGGGGATGTTCCCAGAATGAGATTTTCACTCTGCAGCGGAGTGTGAGCTGATATGGAACTTTCTTTCACGAGTACTAGTTCTGCAATGTTCGCAGGAGAGCTTCTGTAAAGTTAGGAAAGTAGGAGACGAGATACTGGCAGAAGTAAAGCTCTGAGGACGGGGTGTGAGTCGTGCTTGGGTAGCTCAGCTGGTAGAGCACTTGCCCGCGAAAGGTAAAGGTCCCGAGTTCGAGTCTCGGTCCGACACACAGTTTTAATCTTCCAGGAAGTTCCATATCAGCGCACACTCCGCTGCAGAGTGAAAATCTCATTCTGTATTCTGTGCTGTTGAGAAGATGAATGACTATGGCCCATTGTTCTTCACTGAACAGACAGTGTTAGGGCTGCACTACCATAAAATGCTTACAGAACAGCGCTTACCATAGTTCACTGACGATAGTGACAACTCCATACTGCAAAAATATGGAGTTCCATCTCATTTCACACAGGGATCATAACGTTCTTAAACTATGGATCAGATGCTCTACCTCGGGGCACCACGTTTACAAGACCTGACATTTTGTGATTTCCTTGTGATAGGTTGCTTTAAAAATAAAGTCTTTGTCCGTCCCACACCGGCTAATATTCTTAACCTGAGAGCAGCGTGGTTGTGTCTACAGCTCTCCAGCTCTGCTGCTGACCTGACACTTTTGGTCGTGCGTAGGAAGAGAAGGATTACTTGGACTGCAGTCATCGCATTTCTGACGTTTTAAAGCCAGAGGCTCAGCTCTCTCTACCAGGTTTCGGAGACGTTACCTTTCAAGAAAGTAACGCAAGACTCCTTGTCGACCGACCTATCATGATCTACATCGATACAGTGTGTGTTTGCTATTTCCCTGGTCAGCATATTCACCAGATGTCTTACCCACTGAAAATATCGAGTCAGAGAGTTGTCGAGAAATTGTACCTGCCATACAATCTCAGTTGTGATGTTCACTGGGATTACAGAGAATGTTGCTGCAGGGACGGCAACCCTGACCACTAAATATTGCCTGCATATTTACGCCTAATCGCCCATACTTCCTGCTGTAGTTTTGAGTGTCAGCTGTGAACGTGGCACATTCCATCACGTTTTGTACGGCAAGTGGATTCATTAATCACAAGGGTCTGTAACAATTCAAAAGTCTATTCTGTTTACGTATGTGTATGCAGATTCTTTTTTATCGTCCCAACAAGTATGGGCTAATGTGTGATTCCAGACAATTATTCAGGGTGGGTCATTAACTATTGCCACCTAGAGTAACTCCAAAAGTATGATTTTGTTTGTTGTTGTTGTGGTCTTCAGTCCTGAGACTGGTTTGATGCAGCTCTCCATGCTACTCTATCCTGTGCAATCTTCTTCATCTCCCAGTACTTACTGAAACCTACATGCTTCTGAATCTGCTTAGTGTATTCATCTCTTGGTCTCCCTCTACCACTTTTACCCTCCACGCTGACCTCCAATGCTAAATTTGTGATCCCTTGATGCCTCAAAACATGTCCTACCAACCGGTCCCTTCTTTTTGTCAAGTTGTGCCACAAACTCCTCTTCTCCCCAATTCTATTCAATACCTCCTCATTAGTTATGTGATCTACCCATCTAATCTTCAGCATTCTTCTAGAGCACCACATTTCGAAAACTTCTATTCTCTTCTTGTCCAAACTATTTATCGTCCATGTTTCACTTCCATACATGGCTACACTCCATAGAAATACTTTCAGAAACGACTTCCTGACACTTAGATCTACACTCGATGTTAACAAATGTCTCTTCTTCAGAAACGCTTTCCTTGCCATTGCCAGTCTACATTTTATATCCTCTCTACTTCGACCATCATCAGTTATTTTACTCCCTAAATAGCAAAACTTCTTTACTACTTTAAGTGTCTCATTTCCTAATCTAATTCCCTCAGCATCACACGACTTAATTCGACTACATTCCATTATCCTCATTTTGCCTGAAAAGTTTGTGGGACAAATGTTACATGGAACAGCGTGGGCCATAATATAACATTAGTTTTTTGTTGCTAGGTGTGGTCGCGTCAGAGATATGAAGGTCAACTTTGTTTTTTTAAATGGGATGCTAATATTTGGTACTTACTTTCTGATATCGGCTACCGAGACGAATCCAATGATGTGTAACATTAAGGTCTTTGAAAGTCAACGAAGGTCAGAAAGATGGAATGAACGTCCATTTACGGAATGTATTCGAAGAGATGACCATTGGTATCAATGCAGTGCTGCAATTTTCTTATGATGGATTGAGTGGTATTTCTTATTACTTTGACACTTATAAAAGCACATGCTCTGACAATTATCTCTCGTATGTCGTGGGAATAATAATTATTCGCCGAATACGGCATATGCATCTAACGTGCCATTGACATGTAAACAGCATTTGATGGTTTCGCAATACAACACTAACAGGAACGGTAAGACTAGTATAATCGAATCAGGCGAATGTGAATGAAGTATTTCTTCGAGAAACAAGTCAATATGCTTGTCATTTACGGAGAATGCCAACGAAATTCAATGAGAGCTAAAGACTTACACACTGAAAGATATCTTCAACGTTCTCACCCTCCACGTCGTACATTTAAAGATATGTATGATAAACTGAGATCAACTGGTTCTTTAACGCAACAGAAACATACCCGGAAAAGAAGAGTTACTCACGAGAAAACGGAAATTGGTACTCTTGCTACTGTAGTTGGAGATCCTTGTGGTAGCTCGCGTCCAGCCGCAAGGGAATCTGGCATGAGCCAGAGCAGTGTTGTTCGTGTTCTGCGTCGCCATGAGTATCATACTTAGCACATCAGTCTCCTCCAAGAATTAACTGTTACGGATTGTATGCGTCGCACTGAATTCTGCCGATGGTCTCAAGTTCAGATTCAGAGGGATGACACAGTTATTAATTTGATTTTATGTACTGACGAGGCTACATTCACTAACCATCGAAATGTTAATTTGCATAACATGCAATATTGGGCAACTGAATATCCATGTTGGCTGCGGCAAGCAGCACACCAAAAACCATGGTCGTTTAATGTAGGCGTGGGATTCTGGAGAACATAATTATAGGCCTCTATTTCATCCAAGGAAATCTTAATGGTAGGGAGTACACCGCATTTCTAGAAGAAACATTAGGTCTGCTATTGGAAGAAATACCTTTAGCAACAAGTAACAGAAGGTGGTATCAATGCAATGGGTGTCCGGCACATTTTTCGCTGGTGGCTAGAAATGAGTTGCAGAGACAATTCCCAAACCATTATGTAGGACGCGAAGGAGATGTGTCATGGTCGGCTCGTTCTCCAGACTTGACGCGTCTGGATTTTTGCTTGTGGGGGATTCGTAAAAGGTATTGTTTTTAAAGGCGTTCCAACTACACCTGAAGATATTCGAGAGAATTGTTAGAGCATGTGCTTCGATAAGTGTCGATGTGATAAGGAATACCACTCAATCAACGATAAGAAGATTGCAGCACTGCATTGATACCAATGGTCATCACTTCGAACACCTTCGGTAAATGGACGTTCATGCCAATTTTGTGACCTTCGTTCACCTTCAAAGACCTAACTGTTACACATCACTGGAAACGTATCGACAGCCGCTATCAGAAAATAAGTACCGAATGATAGCATCCCATCAAAAAAAAAAAAAAAAAGTTGACCTTCGTATCTCTGAAGTGACCCCACCTAGCAACATACTACCCAGCAACAAAAGACCAACGTCATATTATGGCACCCGTTGTCTGAAAAACTTTTCAGTTTCTGTCATACTTTTGGAGTTATTCTAGGTGGCAGTAGTTAGTGATGACGTTTCGGATTATGCAAGTACTTAGGCTGAAATGAACAGTGTAGTCTTCAGCGCAATCTTATCATTAATCACTTTCATCCATGTAAGAAAATCACAGAATTGAGGCCTTGATAGCCGTGCGTAGAATCCGATCTCGTCGTGATTGAAATTCCATTGCCTTACCTACAACGACGCCTCGCTCTTTCCCTCCAATTATTGGAGTTATGAGGAAACGCAACATGACAAGGAACTCGAGACAGCACTATGTCGGAAACCTGCAATGTAGAAACAGTTCACAACATCGAAAACCGTATTTGCCAATGGAAACTAAGGACTCTGAAAAGGTGCATGATGGAACCACACGGATTGTAATAGGATTTTCATGCACTAGTTTGCTCCAAATGTATCCAGTCATCCATGTTAATCCTCCATTCCGTCGACATCCCTTCATTAAGCGTTGCATTTGCTGTGCAAATCAATAACGTTACCCGATTAATTTCGGGTAAACCGCGGAGCGTTGACTATCATCCAAGGAATTACAGGACGTAGCAGAGGCTGAATTGTGTTTTATGCGTCCTCTGCTATGAAGAGACATTAATGGTTCTAGGGTAATTGATAAGTAAAACCTATAAAATTGTCAATAATTTATTGATTATTAAGACCATATAGAATGAGTGTCAACATACTTTGAGACTTCAGCAATAGATGCGTAACAAGTACCGAAAGCGTCTTAACGTGTCAGACTGATGTATGACCTCACTCTACCTCAACCAGCAAGCAAAAAACTTCTTTTTCTTTCTTTTTGCAGAACACAGAATTTCAACTTGAATATAGCAGCGACACCATTAAACGTAAAAATCCTTCGTCTTATGACATTCTTTGAAGAGATTGTGAATGATTCTGGGTGACGTGTGTGTGTCTGATCCATTTTTATAACCGTATATAGCCAGACATTACAATTAGTAATTTTTCTGTCACTATTGTGATATACCGTTCACTTCTGTAGCATCAGGTTACACGTTAAATTGTGTTCAGCATAATGCCTACCACTCTCAAAACACACGTCTATAATGGTTTGTAATCATATGTTAGACCTTAATAGGTGTCCTAGTGTCTCAGATGTCAAACTGGTTTGCTTTTATTGACTGTGAATCGTATTTGAATCGTTGCTAATGTCATACACTATATGAATCATAGTAATTGAGGTGCATTCATTAATGATTTACAGAAACATGTCTGCATAATAAAGATGGTAATAAATTTTCAGCTAATGAAAAAAATTAGCAACAAATGTATAGATATATTGAAGAACTGAAGAATCTGGGTTACAAATGTCCGGAAAATTGCTTAGAGATATAAGATGTAATTGAAAGGAAGCGTGACTCGTCCTAAAAGCTACGATACTGATTTTACTGCTGGGCTATAAGTGACGTTAACGCTGTAACTGCAGTGGCAACTTGAACAAACAACAGTACGTAACAGAAGTCCATTCAACCAAAGCGTTGTGAGCGGCAGTTTTAAGTGTTGGACATGTGGCCATTGTTCACAACACGGGAACGCCTCCCCAGACTTGATTGAAATGAAGACCGCGGAGAGGTCATTTCTGGAAAAAATCATAACGGGTGACAAGACGAACATACCACGAAACTACTAAATGCGTACTTGGTCTCTGATGAGTCACCAAGCCCGACTGAAGTGTGTTTGTGACGTGCGAGTTGAACAACACTCTAAACATGGACCTATCTTACAGTTTACCATGGTTGTATCAACGTTTTGGGCGTTGCAAAGTGAGGCGGCTAATGCGGAACACTTGATGCATAGAAATCACCATCTTCACTGTTATTTTACAACACGTTTTATTAAGTCGCTTTCTTGTCTGTTTGTTTCGTACAAATTTTGTAACTGCTTTTAAACTAACTATTCGATGAACTAGAGGCTAGAAACCTTCAATATAGGTCATAAGTGGATGGCAAATCAATATAATCCCCCTTTACTGTCTTTTCTTTCAGGGGGGTACTCTATTTTTCTGTCTGCCTGTCTGTGCAGTACAAATTTCATAACTGATTTTAAAGTAACTTCCGAAGTAGCCATAGACTTGACACGTTAAAATAGCTAAGAACAGGATGACAGTGACACGTTAACTCGCTTTCTTGTTTAGTATATGGCGGCAGGTACCTTATGTACTACTGCAACACCCTGGTTCTCCTGTTCCACTCGCAAAAGTTTCGTGGTAAGAACCGTTGCAAGTATCCGTATGAGATCGTATTCAAAATTTTCACCTTCACATATTTTTCGTGAGATACACGTAGGAGGAAGCAATACATTGGTAGACTTACGTGAAGAAGAACTGAAATAAACATGAAATTTACCACGCTTTTCAGTTGTGGTATCATCAAAATGTTTGAAATTGTTTGAATGATTTCAAACAAAAAAACGTTAAATAATCATAGAATGATCATTTAAATAAAGACCTTTTCAAATAACACATTTTAAGACGGGTTAAAAATTTTAAAATGACTTCTTTTTTCCTCATACCCAGTGTTAACCACAAAGTCATGAAAATTTGTGCGTGTGAATTTTTAATAGTTATGACACCACTTGGAAAATTTAAACCGAAACCGTGAGGTGCTTGCCACATATAATAGGAGGGAATGGTGAGACTAGCTGTCGTTGAGCAAAATCACACAACAATAGATATAATTTGCAGTTCAATAAAATCGTTAGTGAACCTAGTGAACTATGTATGCATCAGTTACCTACTGCATGCTGCATACGATTTTAGTTGTAAATGTGCAAGTGCTGTAGTAGCCAATAAAATTTCACGGGTACAAGTGTTCAGGACTATCTTTACGGAGTTAACGATCTGTACGGGTTAAGGTGAAATTATTTTACACTTTTTATTTCGTTCCAAAAATGTGTTTTATCAGTTTTTATTTAAATAATTCTTTTTTGTCATTCCTGCCTCGAAAATTTTTGAACTGATGGATTATGCAAGGCAGAGAAATCTTATAGTACCGTACCTTAGAATAAAGCAATACTCAGTGGTGAAACCAGAATGACAATACCTAAATAGATGCCTCATTTTAGATTAATTACACATACAGTGCAACTCGATAATTCGAAGTTCAATGGTCCTCAGAAAAACATAGAATAAATGAAAGTTCGATTTAATGTAGGTTTGACTACTTAAGGAGCAATCACCAAAAATCGTAAAAGAGTTAAACAATGTTACAGCAATTTTACTGGCAGTCATATTTACAGAACAGTAACACCCTCAAAAGATAGATTTTTAGAAATTTTTAAAAATTTTTGTTTATTTTAACATTAAAAACGAAAATTTACATAGGAAAATTTCAGATTTTATTCTGCTTCAACGATATCGGAGGTGTCAAATCAAGTGTCGTTTCTATTTTGACCAAAGCAAAAATACAACAACATCCAGTTCCCTGGATCTATGATGCGCAACGTTACCCGTGACAACATTACCACTTTTAGAGTCACACACTGAGTCGACCTTGCTACTCCTTCTCCTTCTTGTTCTAGTACTTCTGCTGTGGCTTCGTCATCATCTTCATTCTTCGCATCCAGAGCAGCCAAAATGTCAACGTCACCCACACAGGGCACTACATACTTCCATAGGATCCCCAGAATGCATGAAATGATCAAATGTCTGTCTTATCCTCTCATTAACAGGGAGACCCCCAGATATCGTGTCAACCCGAATCCTTTGCCCTCATATAGCTGAAGTGGGGCTTCTCGATGAATCAGCAATTCCTGACGCAGTTGTAAATCGTCGTCAAGGCAACTTTCTTCTGTGCTTCTTCAGCCATGGTTATCACTACCAGAACAGTTATACACAACCTCTGGCCGTCCTTGTTGCTATCCAAGACCGTCTCCACAAATTCTTTGGATAAAAAGTTTTAAAATCGGTTGTCATTCTAAAGTGTCTTTCACCTGGTCATTAGGTGGAAGATTATTATGAACTTCCCAGTAGTTCAAGAAAAGCAGGTTTCTTCGTAATGATTTTTTGACTTTTTTTTTCAAAGATAAACAGCCCATCAGTGTTGGCCATGTCGTTTTGTTAAAGCAGCAACATACAGAAAATGATGTGACACTGCTAAAACAAATAACGCTAGCTGCTTTCGTTATCTAAATAGATGGTAGTTAGTGGGGTTCGTTCATGCTCACTGAAAGCAACAGTGTTACTTCTTTTTCGGTGTATTTACTACCACACTAACTTTTAGTTGTTAAAATTAAATGGGCATTCGTGAAATCGCTGGAGCATAGTGTCACGTTTCATCAGTACTAGACATATAATGTGCAACCTAATTTTGTAATTTGCAATTACGCTTCCTTGATCATTTTTCCATGACAGACAGTTGTAACCACACACTTTAAAAATAATCTTCTGTGAATCATGTTAGGTCTGTTTAAAATTAGTGAGAAAACTGTCATTGTAGGCGAACCCTTTTTTACAGACACTAACAGCTGTATGTTTCTTCCTTCACCTTCACTAAGACCTTTCTTTCGGTATTCCTACAGAGGCCGGAACTTATGGTCTGCTTCCTCCGGCTTTACAGTACGTTTTCAGCAAATTCTATATCCAATTGCCTGAGCCACCTAATTTATAGGTCTAAGCTGGTTACTGGCATATTTTAAATAGTTCGCGAGCGAATAATATGTATAAAACCCGTGAAGTAAAGCAGAGGCACTGGTAGTGAGGGGGAAACCTCACACTAACAAATTTGTTGTACAAGACTGCCAATGCAAAACGAGTACTTTGCACATGACATAATGATATGGTTCAGATCCGTCACCGCCGTTGTGTCCAGATCACAACGTCGACGAGCGATGTCTTTCAAACATTATAGGTGGGTGGGGTAACACCCGTGTCCCAGCCTCATGCGCATGAGAGGGGTCACATTACTTCTAATAAGCTTCACGGAGGTGAACCATGTTCGAGAAGAGACGTTCGGGTCTAGGGCTACCAGCTGGCTGTCCTTGTGTTGTCTGCCATTCAACGTTCCAATTGTTATAAGCAGCTTTCATCATCGTCAAGTTGAAATCTTTGTAAGGGACTGCTGACAAGTAGAACTGTTCTCCCGTAATGCTCCTCTTAGCGACATGATCACCAGTTTCATTGATGACATTTTATCAAAAGTGAGCGGAAGACAATGCCCAATTTCCTCGCGTCCATTATGGCTTCCAAAACATACAAGACACATCTCCCAGTCTGTTTATCGAACGCCAAATACTGTCGATTGTGCTACATTTTTGAACAATAACACTGCGATTACTTTGGACACTGATTTTAGTTTCGTCGTTAGATATCGCCGATTCCCTTTATTGTACATGGTAACTTCCTCGCCATAATTCTGTTACTAGGGCATAGATTTTCATTACATTCATTTCTTATTAGTTGTGGTACTTGCTGTCTTTTCCGTTGCACTACACTTACATGGAAACGAGGATCTTGGGAGCTGCCTGTTTTAAGAGTGTTCAGGCCTGGCAAGCACTTTAGTCGAAATTTTCTTCCAAGATCAGACACACTCTTGCAAGGTGTACCAATTGTAATGGCAGCATTGTGAATTTCTAATCATCATTTTGTCTACTTTATTCTGACTCGTTTTGTGACCAAGTAGCTAAGACTCGCTTTGTCGCACGGAATGCACTGTGTGATTAAATCATCCGGACACCTTGCTGAAAATGACTTACAAGTTCGTGGCGCCCTGCAACGGTATCGTTGGAATTCAACATGGCGTTGACCCGCACTTAGCCTTGTTGACAGCTTCCACTCCGGCAGCCGGCCGAAGTGGCCGTGCGGTTAAAGGCGCTGCAGTCTGGAACCGCAAGACCGCTACGGTCGCAGGTTCGAATCCTGCCTCGGGCATGGATGTTTGTGATGTCCTTAGGTTAGTTAGGTTTAACTAGTTCTAAGTTTTAGGGGACTAATGACCTCAGCAGTTGAGTCCCATAGTGCTCAGAGCCAGCCAGCCTCTCCGGCAGGCATACGTTCAATCAGGTGCTGGAAAGTTTCTAGGGGAATGGCAGCCCATTCTGCACTGAGTAGAGGTTTCGATGTCGGTCGGTGAGGCCTGGCACGAAGTTGGTGTTCCAAAACATTCCAAAGGTGTTCCATAGGATACACGTCAGATTCTGCAGGCTGCAGGCCAGTCCATAACATGGATGTTACTACCGTGTAACCACTCCGCCAAGGGCCGTGCATTATGAACAGGTGCTCCATCGTGTTGAAAGATGCAATCGCCATCCCCGAATTGTTCTTCAACAGTGAGAAGCCAGAAGGAGCTTGCCGGCCGGAGTGGCCGAGCGGTTCTAGGCGCTACAGTCTGGAACTGCGTGACTGCTGCGGTCTCAGGTTTGAATCCTGCCTCGGGCATGGATGTGTGGGATGTCCTTAGGTTAGTTGGGTTTCAGTAGTTCTAAGTTCTAGATGACTGATGACCTTAGAAGTAGTGCTCAGAGCCATCTGTACCATTTTGAACCAGAAGATGCTTAAAACGTCCATGTCGGCCCATGCTGTGACAGCGCCACGCAGAACAACAGCAGGTGCAAGCCTCCTCCATGAAAATCACGGCTATACCATAACAGTAGCGTCTCCGAATTTTATTGTTGGCACTACACACGCTGGCAGATGACGTTCACCGGGCATTCGCCATACCCACACCCTGGCATCAGATCGCCATATTGTGTAAAGTGATTCGTCACTCCACATAACGTTTTTCCACTGTTCAATCGTCCAATGTTTACGCTCCTTAAACGAAGCGAAGCGTCGTTTGGCGTTTACCGGCGTGATGTGTGGCTTATTAGCAGCCGTTCGACCTTGAAATCCAAGTTTTGTCACCTCCCGCATAACTGTCTTAGTACTTGCAGTGTATTCGGATGTAATCTGGAATTCCTGTGTGATGCTCTGGAATGATGTCTGCCTGTTACACATTACGACCCTCTTCATCTGTCGGCGGTCTGTGTGTTTTTGTGCTGTACGTGTCCCTTCACGTTCCCACTTCACTATCACATCGGAAAGAGTTGACCTAGGGATGTTTAGCAGTGTGTAAATATCTCGCGTAGAGATTTACGACACAAGTGACACCTAATCACCTGACCACATTCGAAGTCCGTGAGTTCCGCAGAGCGGCCCATTCTGCTCTCTCACGATGTCTAACGACTACTGAGGTCACTGGTATGGAGTACCTGGCAGCAGGCGACAGCACAACTCACCTCCCAGTGGGAGCTTCCCAGAAGTAATCCGGCGCGGCAGCTTCTGCCCGAGTGGGGACCTCCCTTTGCCGCTGCGTTCGGCAGCAGCCTGGCATTGCCGACTATACGACTAAGGATAGGGATTCACTAATATCCCAAATATTATTTAATTTTCAGGCCAATCTCGTCTTGTGTAGTAACTTCATAGAATCTTTTTGTAAACATCCCATATCACGAGGAGCGTTTGAAAAGTCCGTGCAAAGTCCGAGAGATGGCACCACCGGCACGCATCGAGGTCATGTTTAGTTAGTAGTATCTTTCGAAAGATGTTCCAGCCGTATAGTTCTATTTCTTAGTGTTTGACATTCGTGTGAATCAAGGAAGTCGAGTGACTGTCAAAAAATGGACGAAGAAGAATTTCGTATGGTGATTAAACATTACTTTATGAAAGGCAAAACGCCTCAGGAGACTAAAGAGTAGCTTGATAAACAATACGGTGACTCTGCACCTTCGATCAGAGCTGTTTATAAGTGATTGCAAAATTTTAGGAGTGGCCATATGCGCACAAGTGATGCTGAACGTTCTGGACGCCCTGTGGAGGTTACGACTCCAGAAATCATTAATAAAATCCATGATATGGTGATGGATGACAGAAGAGTTTAGGTGCGTGAGATCCCTAGTGCTGTGGGCAACTCCGATGAGCAGCTACATAACATTTTGCATAAACATTTGGAAATGAGAAAGCTATCCGCAAGATGGGTTCCGCGATTTCTCACGCTTGACCAAAAACGGAATCGTGTGAAGTGTTGCAAGGGTGATTTGCAGCTGTTCAGGAAGAATCCGCAGGACTTTAAGCGTCGTTTCGTCACTGTGGATGAAACATTGATACATTACTATACTCCAGAGACCAAACAACAATCTAAATAATGGGTTACCCAGGGAGAATCTGCACCAAAAAAGGCGAGGACTAGTCCTTTGGCCGAAAGCATTATGGCGACTCTCTTTTAGGAATCGCAAGGGATAATCCTCATCGACTATCTGGATAAGGGTAAAAATATTACAGGCATTTATTATTCATTGTTATAGGACCGTTTGAAAACCGAGCTGCAAGAAAAACGCCAGCGATTGGACCGCAAAAAGTACTTTTCCATCACGACAATACACCAGCACACACACCAGCAAAATTAATGGAAATAGGATTCCAACTCGTTTCACATCCCCCCTATTCTTTAAACTTGGCTCCCTCGGACTACTGTTTGTTCCCCAATTTGAATAAATGGCTGGCAGGACAAAGATTTTATTCAAACGATGAGGTGATTGCAGCATGTAATAGCTATTTTGCAGACTTGGACAATTCCTGTTATTCGGAAGCGATCAACAAATTGGAACAGCGTTGGACGAAGTGTACAATTCTAAAAGGAGAGTAAGCTGAAAAATAAAAAAGGTTTACGCAAAACACGTAAGTACTCGTAATTTTTATTTTTGCACGGACTTTTCAAACGACTCTCTATACGTGAGTGCTTCAGCTGTTTTACTGTTCTCTTTGTTCTTACGAAGGGATCTGTTATAGTTTATTAGAACTTTTGCTTTGTCTGTGAAATGGTCTGATCCACATGCTGCGCTTCTAAAGCCCTCACATCTAGCGTCTTTAATTTTTTACTTTGTGGCTGTATCACGTAACCTGTTGTACGAATCAACAAAATATTTTCGTTTTCAGAGGAGGAAGATGGTCACATGAATTTTGTGAAAAGACTTCGCCATAACGAAACTCTCCTTCATTTTAATAACTTGTAAATCCCGTATCATGGCCCCTATTTCGCGACAATACATAGTTGCCCTTCATTGAAATTTTCAACGTTCTCCGTCAGTCCTGTCTGCTGAAAATGCCATACCGTGCAGCAGTTTACATAAGGTACAGGACAAGCCTAGTATACGCCATCAGTTTAGAAAATTTTGGGCATCTTCTAAGTGTTCTTCCAATAAAACGCAATCTTTCGTTAACTTTTCCCCAACAGTATTTTACATGTGACGATACTACTTTAATCCCTCCGAAATGTGGTACCTGTTCTGTCGAACATGCCTGAAAGGACAGGCACCGCTTATATTACTACACCGATGATGGCCAATGATCCCTTCAGCGCAGATTTCAGCGAGGTGCCGCGAGTAATGAGGCTACTGAGCAGAGGCACTACATCAGTAGAGTGTGGTGCAAGTTGAGAATTTGGGTGTGACGGGAGGTGTGCTGAATTGGTAGATGCACTTGAGGTGATCACTGTGCCCAGATCGTGTAATGGTCAGCGCATCTATGTACAGAACAGGAGAGCCGGTTTCACACCAAGACCGGGCTGAAATATTCAATTTTCCCTATTCTACAATAATGTTCGAAGCAGACGAAATGAATAAAAATTTGTGCTGCGGATGGGACTCGAAGCCGTTTCTTCTTTCTTGCTAGGAAGAAATGCTAACCATTGCACCACGGCAGCACGATTGCTGCATGAAGTACCTAAGCTGAGTGCCCTCTCCAACAAGAACTTCATTTTCTCTTACATATTGTCACTACTGCCAGGGCTCTCTGATATTCGCGTATAATTAAATGTTTCCCTGAGACAATGGTACAAGGACGTCCAATTACTTCCAATACTTGGGTGCTTGCCAATATCGGAGGGCGCTTGCAGTAGTGACAATATGTAAGGGAAAAATGAACTGAAGTTTCTGATCGAGAGGGCACTGAGACTAGGTAGTTCGTGCAGCAATGTTGAACATCGTACTGCCGTGGTGTAATGGTTAGCATTTCTGCCTAACAAGGAAGAAGAGCCGGGTTTGAGTCCCGGCCGCAGCACAAACTCTATTTCGCTTCTTCTGCTTCTATCATTATCGTAGATAATAAAAAGAGATTTCAATGTCTCGGGGAAACATTTAATTTGCCCTATTCATTTAAATTAATGCCCACTGGCACCTGACGTCTGTAACTCCTTTGTGTTTTGATTAACAGCGGCTGCAGGTTCAAACTGGTATCTGGTCTTTCGGAAATGTCCGAAAGAACAGACAACACATGTGCAATTGCGGTGATGACGGTGAGTGATCTCTTCAGTGTAGATGCACACCAAGTTTGAACGCTCACAGCTACCGACGCGAAGCCGGGGTAATGGGCATAACGAACATGGTCGATACATCAGTAGTTTGTGGTATAAGCAAAAAATTTGGGTTTGACGGGAGGCGTGATAGGGTTACCCGTGCAGTTGCGGTGACCTCTGCGTCCGGCTGGAGTGGTGGTCAGCGCATCTGCCTAGTAAGCAAGAGACCCAAGTTCGAACATGGTCCGGCAAATATTTTCAAGTTGTCACACTGATGTAAATCAATGCCGACTGGCAGATCACGTCCTTAACTAATTTGTAGTTTTTAAGTGGAAAGTGTTACGTTGCAGCCAGGGTAGATGTATACACAGGGTGATTTTGCTAAATGGTTACAAACGGCAGCAAACGATCCCGGAGACGATAAGGAGCCAAGGAGGTCATAAGAAGATATGGCCGAAAATGCATTCCAGTGGAGGGACTGAAGATCCTCTTGCGGGTTAATATAAAAGACCTTTGACAGCTTAGGTTTCAGTGATTGAAAGGGCACCTGTAAACAAGTGAGGCAGGTGGGAATGTTCTGTCTGTATTCATGTTTCAGCCCGACGCTCAAGAGGGCAGTGAGCTGGAGCACCATCATCCGGAAACCATACTACAACTTTACACTGGACTTGCGGTTTGATTTGAGAAACTACAGGCGACTGTAAGTTTACATCCTGATAGCAATCATTTTAGCTTGTAAGCCTTTCTCTTGGCCGGCCGCTGTGGCCGAGCGGTTCTAGGAGCTTCAGTCCGGAACCGCGCTGTTGCTACGGTCGCAGATTCGAGTCCTGCCTCGGGCATGGATGTGTGTGGTGTCCTTAGGTTAGTTAGGTTTAAGTAGTTCTAAGTCTACTGGACTGATGACCTCAGATGCTAAGTCAGATAGTGCTCGGAGCCATGTGAACCTTTCACTTGTCGACCTGGCCATGTGTTTGCTAAACTGATTCTGCCGTCTGACAGTGGCTGTTGTTCCTAGCCTGCATTGGAGGTTATCCTCTTTATCAAAATCGTAATCAAAACCTGACTGCTGACATACTTTAATGACATGGTGGCCCTGTCATAATTGTAATGAATTAGTGATGGGAGTTTAATATACCAACATGGGATTAATATTTTATCAAAAATTATGGCAAAACTAATTGATCTTAAACTATGGTAAACAATACAAGTTAAACGAGACGACGAATAAATCACGTACTGCTGGCAACACAAACACAATCAACAAATAGTCAGCACTCCAGTGAGTGTCGTTTGATTGGCAGAGACTAAGGTTTATCTGTTTGCCCTGGCTTGAAACATGGATAACACAATCTGAAATTATCTAACGCTGAATACACTTTGATAGATGTATCCTACACAGAAGATATACTGCGTTGGTGCAACTGAGAACAAGTGGTGAGACTGTGATTCCCTTTGTCCTAACAAGCCGATGCAGCAGTGGTGTACCCCTTTCTCCATGCATAGCTGTGTCAGGTGACCGTCGTGGTGCAAGCATCTGCAGAGTTGCGATGTGCGGCGCCTGCAACTCGTTATCGTGGGCACAAAAATACCAATCGGCTCGCTGTCGTTCTGTTAGATTGTGAACTGCTCTCTGATGGAGACCTGAAATCTAGGCAGGTTCCCGCGGATGGCATACCCGTTCGTCGGTGATACCACTAACCAATTTCACTCACTCATACGGCAGTGAACACAAGAAGATCAAACGTCAAGGTGGCAGACCTCATGAGAATAAGATTTTCCTTAGCACAGCAAGTTGTCCGACATAACTGAGATTTAAACTGTCGGTACAGCTAAGACTTCAGCACAGGCTCCCCAGCTAAGACGAATGCCAGTGCGAAGTCACACTCAGGACATTGTTCCGAGAGCAAGTGACTCATAACAAGTGTCAAGACCTGAATCTCCTCTCCAGACTGGAGTCTGAATCTGAAGACCAAGTTTCTCCGCTCTTCCGTTTCCACGAAACTTAGTAAACTCGCTAAAAGCACTCATCCACCGCCCCCACCGTGGGTTCATGCCAGTAAGACTTGAATAGCTCCATGTCTCCACTCTAACGCACTTGCTCTACCAATCGGCCTGTCCTAATCTTAATAGTATTCTTCTCCCTACTGGAGAATCAGACAATCTCGACTCGTACATTATTAAGCGGTTAAAACGTTTTTGAAGCAGTATTTTTAGTCACACAGTTTATGAGCTCAGAGAAGACTTACGTCCCTAACAATATTACAGGTTCGTGGGTTTCTAAGTTCTGTGCCTCATTGATTTACCCCTGCTCAGTTATCAACCAGATCTCGGTCATCCATTATAAACATAATACATAAACGAAAAAAATTGTAGTTTAAAAACCACAGTCATTCTCAGTGTCTAAACAAGTATCTAACATGTGTTATCTCTTCTGCTTATTTCCTAGGTCAGTGAAACTTTGTTTCTATTACAAGACATTTGTATAACGCACTTTTAAAACAGAGTTTACATAAACGCTTGGCACATCAGGTTCACTAGAGTAGCTGTGTCAAAAATAAAACGTTTCACAACAGAATATAAAGAATTATATGAAAATAAAAGTCACGTGACATCCTCTCCTTTCCTCCACAAGGGTCCCTGGAGAGACAATTCACATTTACAAAGATACATACATAGAACATGGTGCTAAACGCTCACACAAATGGTCTCTGGACTGTCTGGAGCATCGAGGTGCAGCGAGGTTGCACCAGATGGAGGGGTGCCCTTCACTCAGTGCTTAATGTAGCAGCAGCAGCCAATGGCTCTGGTGCACCATCTTGTCCATGGCAGCATCAGTAAGGGAGCATGGCTTTTGGCATCATCTCAATCTGGCAGCAGTTGGCAGTCTCAGACGCTATGAAGTGTGATGGAGATAATATCTGGTGGGAGACACAAGTGTTGACTGGCTGTGCCCAACATCTCGAACTCAGGAACTGATGTCTCTGCCCTGTATTGTTTCTCGACCTGGTACCTGAAGGAGTACAGTCTTCCCTTCGACTCTGTTTTGAGATGGTGTTGGATTTGGTGCACAACCCGTCTCCTAATCATGATTTCTTGTCCCTCTATTTGCCAGTGGGTAGTCGGTGATGCCTCAACAGCTGCCAGTGCCCGTCTGTGTGATGGTGGACGAATGGAGAACCAACGCATCCCGATCGTGACCGACTCTGCACGTCATCTGCTGAGGGATGTGTCTACCTGGTGCATTCGTCTAAGACTTGTTGTGACGCCAGATTGTCTGCAGGACCTTTGAGGCGTAATGTGACATCAGGGTCAACCCTCGAGTAGGACCCATTGATAACCGCCAGGCGGGCGGTTACTAGCAGCTGTCAGATACTCCGGCGTCAGGTCATCCGCGAGGCTATCGAGGGGGTGACGTGACATCAATGCAGGCCACCCATGTCCGGTGGACCACCTCCATTCGTAGCCAGCCAGGGTAGGCTGGTACACGGGTGCTGCTGTGTGTGGCGCAGTCCCCCCTTTACTTTTATTCGTGTTTGGCTGTGAAGGTGGTTGGACGATTCCAGATGTCCCGACATTCATTAGCGTTGCCGACCGGTCCTCCACTCAGCAGGTTGTCGTTGTGGCTACAGAGTGTTGCCTCACGGCGCCCCACAGAATGCGAGAAGCGGTTTGACATCTCCTAAGATGTCCACAGTCCTTGTAGTACACTTCAGTGCCAAAGTTCTACATTCATTTTTACTAATAGTTTCTTATGAATAGAACACAAAAATAAGGTGTTTGGACAAATCCAGTATGAATGCGTATATGAGTATGTGAGTGATCGTAATAAAAATTAAGTGTTATCATACTGATTAAACATTACATCCTTAACAGTTACAATTGTCTTAAAATTTGGCGTGAAGCGCCTATGACCTTTGTGTGAGAGTAGTATCAGTACCATTTCCCATCATGTGTACCACTACAATGGGCCGGTACCTTATTCACTCGTCACCCTACATGCTCATCCTACACAACATTTACCATTAACTTGTTTTTCTTTTACCCAACACCTGTCAACTTTACCTGTAAGCCCTCTCTACTATGACTATGCTATGTGCTGTTCATAGTACTTCCGGCTCAAGTTACCAGACACTACGCTCCCGTTCGTCTGCATAGATGCTCTCTCTCGTGACAACTGCTCTGCTCTTGCACGTATGTCATTAAGTCCTGGTTATGCGTAGCTTTAAATATAACAAAAATGTCTCCAGTCTTTCTCTTGCTGCATCATCACTGTGATAAAGTACAATAACTTAAATTAATTCTCCGATGTGGGTTGGTCCTCCTCAATCGTCCCCTTCTTACTGTTCCTAACCCTGAGGTTCGCCACACCAACGTGACTCGCACTGTACGTGCCCGTGCCTCATAATACATTTTGATTACGGCGCGCTCATGGCGCCAGCCAAGTACGAAGACTTCCAGAAATGCTTCATCGCACGACTGGCGATGACCCAGAATGCCAGCAGAATTATTATCTCCACGCACCTAAAGGGTAGGCAGGTAATACCAGTCATAGCACGCCCAAAAATAGAAATAAACATGCCGAGTGGCATGGCTACGAACTTAGTCATCGTTAAACACCGTAAAACAGCGTACATTTGCCTCTTGGACAGTGCATAAAATATCGCGGAAACGGGCAGAAATAATCTCACAGATGATAGTGCTATTATAGAAGACACTACTGCGATTATTATACAGCTGAATTAGATGTTCATAATGCGACCATTTCTTGGACTAGCATTCTGGTTAGGCTTAGAACATGATAATAGACAATGACAGTGCCGTCCAACGACATAATGGCCATTTGTCACATACGTAAATGGTACTTGGACCCTGAGCTGATTTCAGTCAACGTGCAGGGGTTATCATGCAACAAAACTGAGTCAGTTTATAAGAGGAGCTGCAACTTATGACGAATTTCTATTCAATCCTGACGTTGATCTTCAGACAGGCAGAAAACATATTGATTAGATGATTTAACAACCACGTAACTAGGTTGACCACCTTCCATGCGGAATCAAACCATAAGCTAATAAATTACAATTACAAATGCATCAAATACAGTAATTCAATATATAGATAATCTACACTATGATACACAACGTCACCTAGAATTTGCTAATCCATTGAAGATCTACAAACAAACTGATTATGGCCTAAATGAACTGCTACATACACCCATTCCACAAAAGGTTTCACGTGACCGTTATGGCGGATACAAATACATTTCCTTGATTTCATGGTTTGAAGCCCCAGTGTGTTCATGTCGGCGATCCTGTGGGCTTGGATATGTTCACTATAGATAGGGTAGAATTTGTGGCACAGCTGTTTCTGCTTGTTACGTGTAAACTTTTACCCAATTACGCTGTGTGTTGTGATTGATAAGGAAGTCATTCTGCGTACTATCGATAGCCTTTCATTGTACTCAGTTTTAGTTACAGACACATTGAGTTTAAAATAACCGACATCACACGCATCTAAAGCAATTTATGTAGCTAATGTTGGTTTTCAAAAGTAGGGTAGCTAAGGCAATTCTAGACCACAGGATGTGGCCGACAGGGTATACGATATTTAAAAGTCACACGGTTTTGAATTATAAGCTCTTTTAGATAATACGTTTTCATCTGAATTATTTCATTTATCATTAATTAGTGTCAAAATTTGACAGGGTACTTAAAAACTAATTATTGATTTGTGTCATAATTGAAATAGTTAACAAATCCATAGATGAAGTGATAACAAGGCTTAGCTACATTGCAAGTAAGTTGCATTGGTGAAATATTTAAATGTCATTAAAACCCTATGAACAAAATACGAAAATAAAATAAATATTTGCAACTAAAAAGTGCTCTACGAAATGATTTGTATAAAGTAAGGAATGAAATAAATCAGAGCGAAATTTAACTGTCATTAAATGATGCCGCGCGGGATTAGCCGAGCGGTCTGAGGCGCTGCAGTCATGAGATGTGCGGCTGGTCTCGGCGGAGGTTCGAGGTCTCCCTCGCGCATGGGTGTGTTTGTCCTTAGGATAATTTAGGTTAGGTAGTGTGTAAACTTAGGGACTGATTACCTTAGCGGTTAAGTCCCAAAAGATTTCACATACATTTAAATTTTAAATACATGATGATCAGAGTCACGTACATGAAATGAGCTGTCACAGAACTGAACAGTACAGGGGCTACAAAATTCACTAGACAAACATATTTCAGATCTAGAATGAGATTTTCACTCTACAGCGGAGTGTGCACTGATATGAAACTTCCTGGCAGATTAAAACTGTGTGCCGGACCGAGACTCGGACCCTTTGCATTTCACGGGCAAGTGCTCTACTAACTGAGCTACTCAAGCAAAGACTCACAACCCGTCCTCACAGCTTCAATTCCGCAAGTAGAGCACTTGCCCGCGAAGGGCAAAGGTCCCGAGTTCGAGTCTCGGTCGGGCACACAGTTTTAATCTGCCAGGAGGTTTCATATTTCAGCTCTCTTTAAAATTCTAGGATTGTAAGTTAAACAATGAACTTTAAATTTTCAACGGGCGCGTCGTTCGCTGTACATGATCTTGACATCGCTGAAAGGAGAGTCAAAGGTTTCTCTGCTTTATTTTATTTCTTACCATCTCACCAAAAGCTTGAGGTTACTTTTTATTTTTTTATTCACTGTTCTGTACTTCACTGTATTACAGCGAAGGTGGAAGGCTTGCACTTCGTTGGAAATGGTTACTCGGCAGGGGTGCGGCCGCGCTTGGATTATAGCCCGTCAGGCAGAAGAGATACGCCAGCTGTTTGTCGCCGCTGTCTGCCCAAGCTGTTAGCGGAGCGTGTGTGGGGTGCTGCCAAGTCGCTCTCGCCGCGGCAGTAAAGCCGCTTGCCCGCAGCTGTAAAAGGCGAGGCGCGGCCGGCGTCTACCGCTGCAGAGTTGTCGCGCCGCCTGTTACACGCAGCCGTGACGACCCGTGACGTCACCTCTGTGGAGGCGCCCCAGCGCCGCGTCGTAAACGCTAACAAGGCGACGCGGGGGCGGCCATTCACTCCCCTCTGCTGTCACCCAGCAGGTGCATTGTTTTCGGACGTCTGAGCCGCTACATGAAATAACGGACCCCGGAAGTAGGAGGCTGACATTGAAATACAACGCCCTGTCCGTTGCTAAACGGCGACAAAATATAGAACAACCAATGCGTTCCTGTTACACTTAAAACCGTAAGCTATACGTTACCATTTACTAGACAGACACTGCAATACCTGCTTTCGTAGCGAATGGCCCAGGTATCCTCCATTTTCTAAATAGAAAGCGTCATCAAGATAAATTTAACAACCAACACACCGTGTTGATGACAATCACAATCGGACAGAGGGATTGGCATCATCGCAGCTCAAATGGTTCAAATGGCTCTGAGCACTATGGGACTCAGCATCTGAGGTCATCAGTCCCCTAGACTTAGAACTACGTAAACCTAACCTAAGGACAGTCGACATGGTTAGCCGAGCGATCTAAGCACGGCTTTCCGGACTGGGAACGAGCGCCTGGTCCCCGGCACGAATCCGCCCTGCGGACTTGTGTCGAGGTCCGGTTAGTGGATGGCTTTTAGGCGGTTTTCCATCTGCCCGGCGAATGCGGGCTGGTTCCCCTTATTCCGCCTCAACTACACTATGTCGGCGATTGCTGCACATACAAGTTCTCCACGTGCGCGTACGTCACCATTACTCTACCACGCAATCATACACTAGTCTGGTGTGAGGCGTTCCCTGGGGGAAGGGGGGGGGGTCCACCAGGGGCCGTACCCCACAGTAACCCCGGGTTCGGTGTCGGGCGGCGGAGGAGTGAAGTGGACTCGGTAGTCGTCGTGGGGTTATGGAACACTGCGGCTGCGGTGGGGACGGCGCCTCTCCGTCGTTTCTAGGTCCCCGGTTAACATACAACATAGAACCTAAGGACATCACACACATCCATGCCCGAGGCTGGATTCGAGCCTGCGACGGTAGCAACAGCATGGTTCCGGAGTGAAGCGCCTAGAACCGCTCGCCTACAACGGCCGGCTTCATCATAGCCAACGGAATGATCGCAAGTGTACCGGTACAGTGTTCTGCAGCAGCGTAGTTTCTGACTGTGAATGGTGGATGCGCCGACTATATCGCTTAAGTTACGACAGGCCACATTAGCGTGAACTGCCTGTACTTGCAGTGTGATTCAGCCACCCATACGTGTGGGTTTTATGCAATCTTGCTTTGCACAAACTGTAGTTCTATAGAAATAATGAAGAAAACCCTTTTTCTAGTTAATTTAACGTCTACATCAGGATGCATTTTCTATGGAGGCCGCGGCTCTTGACTTATTAAAGAAAAACGCATTTTAAGGTCAGTTTTGAGAGTATTTCATTAATAATTCGGAAACTACAAAAAAATGGTTCAAATGGCTCTGAGCACTATGGGACTTAACTGCTGAGGTCATCAGTCCCCTAGAACTTAGAACTAGTTAAATCTTACTAACCCAAGGACAGCACAAACATCCATGCGCGAGGCAGGATTCGAACCTGCGACCGCAGCGGTCGCGCGGCTCCAGACTGTAGCGCCTAGAACCGCTCGGAAACTACAGGCTCTAGATAATTGGTGTTCCACTACAAAATTTAACTACATCAAATTTCCTACAAAGAGGTTACCCTCATTTCCGTCCAGGACTAGTAGTTTGCACGTAACGAGTGAGACAATATGAAACTAGAGAGAATCTTATGAGCGGTGATATTTGAGGGATTTGGACTAAAATTCCTCATCAGAAGTAGCCGTTAATTTACTATTATTTGCTCTAAGAGTCCATTGCTTACTTTCAGTCATCTGACGTTCCAAGGTGTTACAATTACACTCCTGGAAATTGAAATAAGAACACCGTGAATTCATTGTCCCAGGAAGGGGAAACTTTATTGACACATTCCTGGGGTCAGATACATCACATGATCACACTGACAGAACCACAGGCACATAGACACAGGCAACAGAGCATGCACAATGTCGGCACTAGTACAGTGTATATCCACCTTTCGCAGCAATGCAGGCTGCTATTCTCCCATGGAGACGATCGTAGAGATGCTGGATGTAGTCCTGTGGAACGGCTTGCCATGCTGTTTCCACCTGGCGCCTCAGTTGGACCAGCGTTCGTGCTGGACGTGCAGACCGCGTGAGACGACGCTTCATCCAGTCCCAAACATGCTCAATGGGGGACAGATCCGGAGATCTTGCTGGCCAGGGTAGTTGACTTACACCTTCTAGAGCACGTTGGGTGGCACGGGATACATGCGGACGTGCATTGTCCTGTTGGAACAGCAAGTTCCCTTGCCGGTCTAGGAATGGTAGAACGATGGGTTCGATGACGGTTTGGATGTACCGTGCACTATTCAGTGTCCTCTCGACGATCACCAGTGGTGTACGGCCAGTGTAGGAGATCGCTCCCCACACCATGATGCCGGGTGTTGGCCCTGTGTGCCTCGGTCGTATGCAGTCCTGATTGTGGCGCTCACCTGCACGGCGCCAAACACGCATACGACCATCATTGGCACCAAGGCAGAAGCGACTCTCATCGCTGAAGACGACACGTCTCCATTCGTCCCTCCATTCACGCCTGTCGCGACACCACTGGAGGCGGGCTGCACGATGTTGGGGCGTGAGCGGAAGACGGCCTAACGGTGTGCGGCACCGTAGCCCAGCTTCAAGGAGACGGTTGCGAATGGTCCTCGCCGATACCCCAGGAGCAACAGTGTCCCTAATTTGCTGGGAAGTGGCGGTGCGGTCCCCTACGGCACTGCGTAGGATCCTACGGTCTTGGCGTGCATCCGTGCGTCGCTGCGGTCCGGTCCCAGGTCGACGGGCACGTGCACCTTCCGCCGACCACTGGCGACAACATCGATGTACTGTGGAGACCTCACGCCCCACGTGTTGAGCAATTCGGCGGTACGTCCACCCGGCCTCCCGCATGCCCACTATACGCGCTCGCTCAAAGTCCGTCAACTGCACATACGGTTCACGTCCACGCTGTCGCGGCATGCTACCAGTGTTAAAGACTGCGATGGAGCTCCGTATGCCACGGCAAACCGGCTGACACTGACGGCGGCGGTGCACAAATGCTGCGCAGCTAGCGCCATTCGACGGCCAACACCGCGGTTCCTCGTGTGTCCGCTGTGCCGTGCGTGTGATCATTGCTTGTACAGCCCTCTCGCAGTGTCCGGAGCAAGTATGGTGGGTCTGACACACCGGTGTCAATGTGTTCTTTTTTCCATTTCCAGGAGTGTATTTACTTATTTTAGATTGACACCCTAATGTTATGTATTTTAACTAACTCCTTAAAATATCTTAGAAAATCACTTAATAAATAAATTTACTGAAGTTCTTTCTATTACAATTGGTATAAATCTATGATTTTCTCCACAAATTTCTGAGCATTGACCGAAGAATAATTCAGGCTGATTTGTTGTGAATGTTGATCGATTTAGTCGGCAAGGTAATGAACGTCGTACTTGAAGGCATTGTGGGTTGCATAAAACTCATAAGTAAGGGTAGCTGAACCATTCTGTGTAGGGAAATTATCTTTGACAGTATTAAGAATGCCGTACTTTGCTACAATTGCTTTGGATTGAGGAGTTCCTAGAAAACAGAACGCAGCATGTCATTCTCAATGGAGAAAAGTCTTCCGAAGTAAGAGTGATTACAGGTGTGCCGCAGGGGAGTGTCATAGGACCGTTACTATTCACAATATACATAAATGACCTGGTGGACGACATCGGAAGTTCACTTTGGCTTTTTGCAGATGATGCTGCGGTGTATCGAGAGGTTGTAACAATGGAAAATTGTACTGAAATGCTGGAGGATCTGCAGCGATTTGACGTATGGTGCAGGGAATGGCAATTGAATCTCAATGTAGACAAGTGTAATTTGCTGCGAATACATAGAAAGATAGATCCCTTATCATTTAGCTACAAAATAGCAGGTCAGCAACTGGAAGCAGTTAATTCCATAAACTATCTGGGAGTACGCATTAGGAGTGATTTAAAATGGAATGATCACATAAAGTTGATCGTCGGTAAAGCAGATGCCAGACTGAGATTCATCGGAAGAATCCTAAGGAATTGCAATCCGAAAACAAAGGAAGTAGGTTACAGTACGCTTGTTCGCCCACTGCTTCAATACTGCTCAGCAGTGTGGGATCCGTACCAGATAGGTTGATAGAAGAGATAGAGAAGATCCAACGGAGAGCAGCGCGCTTCGTTACAGTATCATTTAGTAATCGCGAAAGCGTTACGGAGATGATAGATAAACTCCAGTGGAAGACTCTGCAGGAGAGAGGCTCAGTAGCTCGGTACGGGCTTTTTTTAAAGTTTCGAGAACATACCTTCACTGAAGAGTCAAGCAGTATATTGCTCCCTCCTACGTATATCTCGCGAAGAGACCATGAGGATAAAATCAGAGAGATTAGAGCCCACACAGAAGCATACCGACAAACCTTCTTTCCACGAACAATACGTGACTGGAATAGAAGGGAGAACCGATAGGGGTACTCAGGGTACCCTCCGCCACACACCGTCAGGTGGCTTGCGGAGTATGGCTGTAGATGTAGATGTAGAATCGCGATTAGAGAAATAGCAATGCTATATTTCACTTGGTAAGAAGACTCTACACTGAAATTCTTCAATGTTTTCATACTTCACGATGAATACATATCAAAGTGTGTTTGTTTTCATAAGGGAAATTAGTCATACATCCTGACCATTGACATCCTGAAATCAATAACATTAGGAACGAGTACACTATCTCTCAGCTTGAGTATTTAGAAACTGATGTATCACCTACCACGAGAAATTCGAACTTATCGTCAAGATGGCTATTATTTTCTCGCTCGAAATGCCTTAAAACTGTAACTTGAGTAATGTATTGTTCACTTCAGTGCATGACATACTATGGCGCGTTCAATTTCTTGTTCGGCGTAGTGTTGTCGGTTAGGGGGAGTGGGGGGGAGGGGGGATGCGTGGAGTATTTGCGCAGTCAAACGAACTTTTATGTTGTTATGGATGATTACGGAAATGAGAAGGAAGACTAAAATCGGGATGGTACAGAAACTTCCTACTCCCGAAATACTTCTTTTGGTGAACCGAAGTTTTCACTGAAATCCGACAGACAGATCAACAATGTTGCACGAATTATCCTACCTCAATAAGGGACTGACGACGTTTTTTCATACAAACTGACCTGCAAAACCCTTGCAAGTTTTTCAGACAGTTTCTGACCACCCTTTATAACCTTGAAATGTGTCCACTTTACTGAGCGACCGGCTCTCATCCATCACATAACTGCTCCTTTCCCAGCGTAACAGACTTCTTGAACCAGTCAGCCATTCACGAACCACCTATGATGGTGCGAGCGAATCATCTTTGCCAGGACCAAGAAACTGCAGGTTTATCTTATCACGAAGCCCAGAGCTTTGGCCGGACTGGGCAATCAGAATACTGACCGGAATAATTATTTTGGGTTCCATAGAGCCTTGAAGAGAAGAGCACTCACGCCTTACGTTTAAAATGGACGCACATCTGTAGTCGCCGCAGAGCTTGTTCTTTCGGACATCCAAGCATGCAAGAAGGAACACAGCATCATACTTCTTAAAGAGACTGCAATATAGCGTTAAAATTGAAGGATTCTCGAAAGGCTTGGAATTCCAGAGACTGGTATCTTGAAATTATAAATTTACTAACAGGCAAAAATAGTCGATACTTCTATCTATATACACAATTAAATATACGGAACTTTCATATCGCTGTCCTACTCGCAACTGGTCTTATTCTCTTTTTACTTTATGACAGGATTATAATTGAATGGTTGATTCGGGGGAGGGGACCAAAAAGCAAGGTCATAGGTGCTATCGGCCTAGGGCAGGATGGGGAGGAAAGTCGACCGTACCCTTTCACAGGAACCATCCCGGCATTTGCCTGAAGCGATTTAGAGAAATCAGGTTGGCTGAACGCGGGTTTGAACCGTCGTTCTCCCAAATGCGAGTCCAGTGTGCTAACCACTGCGCCACCGCGCTCGGTACACGATTATGTTACATAACAAAACATTTGTCCTTGCACAGATCGGATGTATAAGATGTGATATAACATATTTTGAGACAATCCTGTATGCAGTTTACGCATCATATACGCTTCAGTATTCGGTTATGCTACTTACGAGCATCTTGTCCTTTTCCTTTAGACTTTCTTTTCAACTCCATTTATTAAAAGTCAGATTGCGTTATCAGTGGCTTATATTCCCTGTCTGCTGACTTTCCAGACAGTCTTCGCAGGTCCTGGGTCCGATGTGGAGTATGACTACCCCACCCACCATCACGGGGTGCCAGCAGTAGTAGACGAAGCTGACAAAGTGACTTGCATCAGCTGGGTACCTGCCCGCCGTCCGCCGCCGCTGTCGCACAAAGAATCCCTTGAATCGAAAAAGTCCAACAGCATTCGATGGCCCATATATTGTCTACCATGGAAACAACAATACTGTCTGCTAACGGAAACAGGGTGCAGGACTGGAGCTATACAATGATGAACACAACATGAGACTACGGATCAATGTTGAACTCTTAGTTGATGAGTAATTCATAACGGCTCTACAGTGCTAGTGGTGTCCATACAAAGAGAGCAATGGCAACGCTAAACAAAGCAAAATTTGCATTATATCTGCAACAACAGTCGCCTTCAGGAGCAAAGTCAAAGTGGGCTGGAAAGAAATACGAGAGGTCAAAGCGGTGGTGAGGACGCAATTTTGTTTCCTGGAGCCAGAAAACAAGTGGAGGCTGTGATTTCAAGAGCAGCTTTAATTCCTCCTTCCTGGATCCAAGACTACGAACGTCCCATTGTGGAAAGTCATGATGAGGGAAGGGAAGAAGGGAAAAAATGAAAAGGTGTCCCCTTGGCAGCTGCTGAGTGCCACCCTTCAAGGAATCACTGCCTCCGAGGGCAGAGGATGGAAGACTCTGCTCCCTGAAATCTACAGAGGCGTCGGCCTTCTCGCTCTGTTGGTCTGCAGAGTCCAAAGCAGAAAAATGGTTGACGATGCGACTGGCGACGAGGAGGTCGGCCGAGTGAGCGTATTATGTGACGACATCATTGAAGAGGACCTCCGAGCCGTCGAAGGAGAACAACGTTAGCCCCTGTTTGATTTACTGGGGTCTTTGTGAGTGGCAGACGACGATTCAGATGTTTGTTGGCTGCTGTTCTATTCAGCTAGCCGGTAATATAGCAGGTGACTTCTACCAGTGAGGCGAATGTTTGGTGACTTGCTGCACAGCTGGAGGAGGAGGATATGGGGATGCTACCGTGACGCTGAACGATCTCACAATCACGTTTCTGAATTTTAAACCGCATTTCGTCATGACAATGTGCATCGTGGAGCGAGATGTAGCAAGAACAGTAACGTATATGCCGGATGGTAAAATACAGGTTTGCCGACTAACCAACAACATACGAGCAAGAGGGTAAGGTACCTTTTCCTTCACCGGGATTTCGTGGACGGCCCGCTCCTAGAGGTACATAGGACTATACAGGGGGGAGGCTTTATGGTCGCCATGACAATTGAAGCAATGGGAATAAGGAGATGGACAACCACCTTCGTGAGCATCCCTAACATAGTTTATAGACATGGCCAGGTGTCGAAAGGACATTCGAGTATGGTAGCAACGATGACGCTGTTAGCAGCGCATCAGGTGCCTATCAGGTTCGGAATGAACTGACGAACTGTGATAATTTCATAGCCTGCTTTGATCTTGGATGGAAGAACTACTCCGTCAAACGTCAGAAAAAGATTGCACGTGAGCATTGAGGATGCTTCTACCTTTTTCATCACTCGATGGACTGCAATGACGCCCTGATCAGAGAGGTACGTTTGGATTCCTGCCTTGGTCAGATCATCGAGCAGGCAAGCGTAAATAACACCAAAAGAAGAATTCAGCGTGTGATGGGCCTCGACATGAATATGACAGCTGTGGAGGAGCGAAGCTGCAAGCAACTGTGCTCAAGAATCAGAAGCCGTCTCCAAGAACAAGTGCCATTGCGTAAAGGAGAACAGGATGTCACAGGGCCAGCAGTTGCATCAACGTCCTGCTGAATAATAAACGGATTTACCATTACAAAGAACTGACAGCCTTCAATACGTAAAACCACCAGGAACTGTGGTGCATCTGAGAGGGTCGTTGAATCGTTAGCCTCATTTCGTTTCCGTTTAGTAGACGTAGACTGTGAAGAAGAGAATTAGCCCATTGCGAGAGAATCCCCCATTACTGACAGCGTCTCCGATAGCGTGCTCCCACTGGTGCACCCCTCAGAGGAGCCACACGCGCCTTACATGGTTGTTCACACCTCAGATCACACCTCCCAAACATCTGACAGAGGGACCAGTTGGCAATCAAACCCCCCACCCTCCCCTCCTCCTGTGCCCGGCGTGTATGAGAGGTTATGTGCAGACCCTACCTTTCGAACCGAGGCTGGAAATTACACGTCAGACTCGTCGGCCGACCTTCAAGTGCGCAAAGGGAGGAAGAAGAAAAAGAGGAACATCAAATGCCGAAACGGAGGAAGAATAGGAGAAGGGAAATCAACAAAGAAAAGAGGAACGAATAACAGTGAAGAGACTGTTCTGATATCAGACTCCTGAAAATGCAGGACACATTCCCAAAACTATCGGAAATATGTAAGTCTGCAGGCTTTCGTTGCCTTTGTCACAGTCAGTATCGGAAATATGTTCCCCAAGCGAGGGGAGAAAAGAATAGCAGGAGGATAGACATGCAGCACGGGAGGAAAATGATGTTGCAGAGGCTGGGGCCCCGTCGTAGCCAAGCACGAACCCGCCAAAGAGCGGAGAGCCCCGTGGGGCGTGTGCTCGACTGTGCGTACAATGTACTAGAAGAGGTCAATGGTAACGATGCGTGCTTAACAAGTGAGATTGATATGAAAACAGGTATTGATCCATGTAGTTCATCTCACCTGTCGGACAGAGAGCCACAATTCACGTCTCCAATAAAACGTAGAAATGCACACGCATCTTACCTTGCTTCCAGGGAAGCGATCCAGGTGACAGTGGTGATTAGAGGACAGCGAATGTCGTCTATAGCAGTTGGCTGACAAGGAAAACATTGTGTGCGAGGTCGTAAGTTCAGACATCAGAAAGGTTAAGTTGGAGTGTTGTGTTATCTGTTATGACATGGAAAATACTAGAGTCCGCGTCAGGTTGGTGACAGAAAATGAATGTCTGGGAGGTGCAGGGATCAACCTTCTTTGGGCTGTATGTATTACGCTTCAGAAAATTAGGATCGTTGACATTCTAGAAATGTTCAAAATAAACCATTAACTTGCACCATGAACATCGAATGGAAAATGGCGCGTTACAGTGAAGATATGGACAACCAAGAACTAAGGTGAACTCTTTGGGAGTAACAAACCTTGCAGGATGTTCAACTAAGTACCCACTACAAAATGTTAAGGCTTTCGTGGCCACTTGTTGACAAACTGCCTATAGGCTTCTGTCTCGGGTTCTTCGGCCGACGTTCATCTTATGTTTTTCTGACGTTTCGCCAGCACGAGTGGCTGGCATTGTCAAAGCTTCACCCTCCATTGCGGCAATGGAGGGTGAAGCTTTGACAATGCCAGCCACTCGTGCTGGCGAAACGTCAGAAAAATCATTAGATGAACGTCGGCCGAAGAACCCGAAACAGAAGCCAATAGGCAGTTAAGTACCCACACATAAAGAATGCATATAGAATCATATTGGTGTAACAGGGTGAAGAGAATAACCGAATCCGAAACAGTTTAAGGAGGAGTCCATCGTGAAATGGGCTAACCTTTAAGGCGTAGGTGCAGAAAGTGCATATGTTCTATAGGCACCGAAAATATAAACATCCAGAGGCTGAATTGGTCCAATGGTTCCAAGTGGTTTGAACTGCAAAGTCACACACTTTTCAGGAGCCATAGTTTGCTCTGAAAGAGTATGTTTGTATGCAGACCAGTAATCAACCAATGTGGAAGTTCGTAAACGAAAACCAAATTTGACCAATTTCACCAGCTATTAACCGAAAGCTGTGCTCATACCATAGCTAGAATTCTATTGCTCCCATTTTACCACTATTGCTTGATGTGACGTAAATATTCTCTACTGATCTCGTAAGGTCACGCACACGAAGAACAATAGTAGAAGGCAGAGCTCCTCCAAGACCGCAGTAAATAACTGTCCACCCAATTTGCCACCCAGATTAACAATAGGCGTAATTGTACACGAATGCGTTAACGCATTGATGTTAGTTGATCTTGAAACAACTATCTTGATACTTATAATGTCCAGGGTTCCTTTGATATGCACTTCCTCTTCAAATCCCAATTGGTCGGAACTGAAAACAAATTCCTTACCGAGCGTTGGAACAAGTTTGTTTATCTCACCTACAACTTTCCAGCCGTTTCCACAGTTTGCTGTGCATTGTTAAGTTGACGTTTTGTTTGGAATGTTACCTTACGTCTTCCAATTCTGAAGCAGTGATTTAAGCTTCCCTTGATATCACTGTAATCTATTTTTCGAGCAATTTAATGTGCATAGCGTAATAGAGCAATCGCCATTCAAGAAATGGGTACTAAACATAAATATGTGCATGGAAAAACAACCGCAGCGTAGTAAAAAACAACATTATGAACTGGTTTCGAATAAGTCCGCATCAGTATGACCGTGTAGTGCATACGAGAAACTAGGGATATTCAAACGAGAACAATGGGCACTTGTTCGAAAATCTGGTGTTTGTGAGTTTCATGGACGCTCGATGCTATTTACAGGTTGTCCATGATAGCGACATATGATAATGTACGCTTCTGTTTCGGAAGAATTCATTACTCCTCCTTCTTTGTAGTACTGGAAAACCCGTCACATACTTTTCCACATACATTACTCTGTAGCCATCAACAGCCAGGTCGTAACGAATCTAATCGTTGATAGAAGGTTGAACGCCGATATTTCTCTCCTTCCATATTTTGACAAGAACATCGGGTATCGTTTAGCATAGCTGCCGGCTACGGTGCAGAGTAATTTCCTCTTATTTTAGCATTAGATACCAAGAAGCATTTCGGTTTCTTCCATCTCTCTGTGCAACATCAGTATCTACGGACTAAACATGGAGAGAGACTTTAAAGTAGTGGTCGTCAAACTGCGGCCGACGCGCCTCCTACGTTCCGATCCAAGTATTCATGTGACCCGCGGATCTCAAAGGAATTTTCTAATAATGTGCATCTACCAACTTACTACAGAATCTAAGAACCTCAACTAACGTTAATACCTCCTTAAGGTTGTAGTTTTCCCACTTAGTAACAAACAAAAATACAGAGACAGTAATACTTTATGATTTGCTTGATTTTAATCGACGTTTGTCAATTCAGTTGTGAACTATGTGAAGTTGGGCCTTTACCTCAGCGGCAGAGGACCAAGAACCGCATTCGATGTGGAGTTCGTGGTTGTGAGAACGTAGTGACAATACACAGGCGTGCGCGACCTGTACCGATCAGCGGCAATGGTATAAAATTTGTCACGGGTGTAACTTATATTCTGATTGTGCGTTATAGAGGAGGTCGTTTTAAAATACGGCACGCATTTGAAAGAAGGAAAGTTTAATAAAATTGACACTGTTGTGATACAACGAAATGAGTGAAAAAATGCCATTCAAAGTATTAAGGAAAAATTTTTCACCTTGAAACTTCGTAACATCTGAAAACTGTTTGCCGGCCTAGGACTTGAGTCTGGAATGCGGGACGTGAGGTATTGGTGGAAGTAAAATTGTGGATTTTGCTTCGATTGCTCAGTCGGTAGACCATTTCCTCGCGAAAAGTGAGGTTTTCATGTTCGAACTTCGGTCCAGCAGACGGTTTTAATATGTCAGGTAGCTTCAAAGTAAGCGTGCATCCCACTGCAGAGTGAAAAATTCATTCTAGATTCACGACCTTACCTCATAATATAGAATGCATTTAAATATATGTAAAATTACTGTTATTAATTAATTAATTATCACTCGCTCACGCAGACAACACATTTCATCAGGCAGTTCCAGTCTCACAAGTTTGCAGTCGTTGAGTGTGGCAGCAAACTGAAAGAGAGAACGGCCGCCACGAAGTGTTACGAATTGTGTCGACTTTTAATGATGAGATCTGGGGACTGGTGGTCAACCTATCGCGCCTACTACAGTCCATTAAGGGCTCATACCATACTAATTTAAGTAGGTTCTGAATTAATAATATTATTGTTATATAGTACAGTACTGCCCGACGTACCGCTTCACGATGCCAGTGTCGGCTCTTGAGCGGAAAGACTGATAATCACCGCTTTAAATTATTGCATCTTTGAGTGTGTGAAATATACGTATCAAGCACTCGAATATGTATAAGAAATGTGTGTATCTGACCCAAGCCATAGCAATAATTTTATCGTATCTTGGCCAGAGACTGTAAGTAACGGGTCACATTTCTGGAATCCCCCAGAAGACATTGTATGAAGCTTTGATTCACAGATCAAACTAGCGGTCTCCATTTTTTCCCTCTACGTATTTATCCCTTTTCGACTGTCTGATCACGCGCAGGGAGCATGAAAGTGGCATTTCCCTGCTACTGGGTCGAAATGGACTATATTATAATGTTATGCAGATCATATTTATTTCAAAACGCTTTACTTCCTCTTTCCTGTGTAATGAATACAAGTTTTTTTTTATTGTCCACTTGGCAAAAACGTAGGGCGGATTGTTCGGTGGTTTAACGGCCGTACACCTCACATATTTTTTCGTTATTTATTCCCTATTACAAAGGAGAACCACTCAGCGATTTATTTGCCGATCATCTGCTCAAGCTTGCGTACATTTCCACGTAAGAATTTTGAAGAACTGGTCGGCCACCTATCACCGAAGAAAACGTCGTCAGTGACCTCCTAGATCTCAAGCCCACAGCTCACAATTTAAATTTGACGATGAAGTATTTCATAAATAAGTGCTGAGAACCTTCCAGGGTTTTATAGCACTCTGTCTAGAAAGAGAACCTTTATTCAACGTTGCTGAAGCTTTCTCTTTCGTTGCAGCATTCGAGATATGCAACATTTCTTGATATTCGCAGTCTCTTCAATCCTGACTTACTTAGAAAATTTGTTATTGAGATATCTCAGTGTTTAAAGAAAGAATGAAGAACTCTTCCAATTTTTTAACCACATTGCTTATATCTCCACCCTGAGAAAAGATATGAAGAGTTTACTTACGTTTTTCCTAGTTATTCATTTTTTAATTTATTTCCAAATTAATGAAATTTGGTTCAGAATGTTTGAAGTCGTCACGTAGCTGAGATAAAAAATAAGAAGATCATTTCACAGATCCCTTGGTTTTGTATGAGAAACCCGACGGAAAGTATTTTTCTTACAAAACTGGCTCTCATCGAGAAACATGGTTCTCGGCATTGGTCGTTAGGAGAAGCTGCTCACGAAAATGGTAACGTCATTCCACTATAGACTATGGGTTGCCGTACGGACTCTGAGTGTTAATAATAAAGGTACCGAGAGAGACTCCAGGAGACAGCTTTCAGTCCTGCCTGATGTGCCCTACAAAGAAGGTGGAGAACAAGACGAGGGCGCTTCTCAAGGACGCAGATTTACCGGAGGGTGACGCTAAGAAATTGTTACCCCAAGGTCCGGTACCGCCTAGACTATATGGACTCCCGAAGGTTCACAAAGAGGGGGTACCATTACGCCCCATTGTCAGCAACATCAGGGCTCCTACATATTTGTTGGCCAAATACCTGACGGGAATATAAAGTCCTTATGTGGGTAAATGCCCTCATCACATCCGTAATTCCGTGGATTTTGTTAAACGCCTTGACAGCTTCAGGTTGGATGAGTCAGATATCATGGTGAGTTTTGACGTCGTTTCCTTGTTTACGAGGGCGAGAGTCACTAGAATTGATTAGTCAGAAGTTTGACGAGAAGACCACTGAACTTTTTAGGCATGTCTTGACTTCCACGTATTTTCTTTTTAATGGAGAATACTACGAACAAACGGAAGGAGTCGCCACGGGTAGCCCACTCACGCCGGTGGTAACGAATTTGTACATGGAGAACTTCGAGAAGGAAGCCCTGTCGTCATCCGTATGGAAACCTACTTGCTTTTTTCGTTACGTGGACGACACGTTCGTCATCTGGCCACATGGTATGGATAAACTCCTTGACTTCCTTACACATCTAAACTCCATACACCCCAACATCAAATTCACTATGGAGACTGAAACGGAGGGTAAATTACCTTTCCTTGACGTCTTGGTCAAGAGAAGGGCTGATGGCACCCTAGGTCATGGGGTGTATCGGAAGACTACGCACACTGATCTGTATTTGCACTCAGACAGCTGCCACCACCCATCACAGAGGAATGGGGTACTTAAAACTCTAGTACATAGGGCGCGCACTATCTCTGACGCAGAGAGTCTACCCCAGGAATTGGAACATCTGAGAACTGTATTTCGAAAAAATGGGTACTCAGAGTGGCAGATTCAACGTGCTCTCCGCCCAACCACTGCAGCACAACCTGTTGAGATGGATGAAGTCACGAGGGAGGAGGTAGGCACTGCATTTATTCCATACACAGGCGCAATCTCGGGGAAAATCTCCCGCATTCTGAAGAAACACCGGGTCGGAACTGTGTTTTGTCCTCCAAATAAAACTCGTGCACTGGTGGGGAGCGCCAAAGATGACCTGGGTTTGAGGAAGGCCAGCGTGTACCAGATTCCGTGTCAATGTGGCAAGTCGTATATTGGTCAGACGATGCGTACCGTCGAGGATCGATGCCGTGAACACCAGAGGCACACTCGACTGATGTATCCGAGCAAGTCGGCGGTCGCTGAACATTGTTTGTCGGAAAATCACGCCATGGAGTATGACCGCACGAGGATTCTGGTACAGACGTCGAGATACTGGGACAGCGTTGTTAGAGAGGCCATCGAAATTCGCACCAATGACGACCTCATAAACCGTGACTGTGGCTATAATCTTAGCAAGGCTTGGGAACCAGCGATCGGGTTAATCAAGAGTAAATCGAGCAAACGTATAGTTGTGACGACCACGGCGGACAGAGCCATCACACCGACGTCATCTCAGACGCCGTCGCAATCTGTTCCACCGCGCGACCGTGGCGCGGGGCGCGGACGGCGGAGGGAGCGCGCCGCGGGCGGAGGGTGTTTAAATCAGCCGCCGCCGCGACCGAACCTAGTTCCCTCTGAGCAGCCATAGCGTACGGATCTCCGTGCCGGCACGTTCACAGGAGCTCAGTCCATCAGTTCACCTGATGATGGCGACATGTATGATCGCCGAAATATTGTGCCCGTTGGACACTATAGACCGGCAGCATACCCGTGGATATTTTGACACATTAAAGTCGTTAGGTTTCATGGAAGCGTCGCAGAGAGAACGCAGTTTGCGACTTAAAACAGTGCTCCCGGAGTCGTGGCAGAAGCTTTCACATTAAGAGAGATACGCAAGTTCCGAACGGTCATCCAGAGGGACAATATCTTTCCTTGCGTTTCTCTGTTCTTCTCTGCGATATTGCACGAATTGTAACAAACGCACAAGGAACTAATAATTTGATATTTTATGGAGAGCTACCGCAACATCAAACGTCATCATACTAGGAAAGTATAGAACGTCGCATAATCAATTGTAAACTGCCAGTTCACTAAATATTTAACGCATTATCAAATTTTAACAAAGAAGTATAACGGTAATCTTGTATTATTAACAGTACTCCACTGTCAATAAAATGAGAAGGTATTTCATTTTAAAACTGCTTCAGAGATATTCATACAGTAATAATCGTTTACTACTATACTCGCCTCTATACAGTCATTTGTAGACATCCTCCTTTGGATATCATCAGATAATTATGGAAAGTTAGTGTTTTGGACTTGGCACGAGGAATTCTATTACAGTGTTATATGGAAAGCAGCTTACTTGATAAGTTAATAACAATATTATTCGTGGATTCGTGTAAAATGGTTGACGAAGCTGCTGTAACAGCATCATTAGAATTGCTGAGGGATACAAGAATAGAAGTATTACGCCTCTTCACGGAATAATGCTGGTAACTGCATTAAATATAAGAAAAATCAATAGTTAGCAAGTGCTCGTACAGTTAAGCTATAGAAATAATAAAATACAAGCAATAGTGCCGGTCATTGAAGAATGTAAGTGGAGTTAATAGGTGGCATGACATGCTACCCGTTGGACAAACCCTCTTTAACTGATAAATCTGAAGTCAGGAGGTATTTGAACGCCAAATTAAATCAGGGGGCGGTAGTGTAAAGTTCAGATATTAGAGTAAGTTCGGAAGCGGGAGAGGAAATTGGTAGTAGTACGTTCCTACACGATTAAACTGGTGAGGTCATTGGTCCCTAGGCTTACACACTGCTTAATCTAACTCAAATTAACGTATGGTAAGGACAACACACACAACCATGCGCGAGGGAGTACTCGAACCTCCGACAGGGGGAGCCACCGGAATAGTGGCTAGGCGCCTCAGTTAACGCAGCTAAGCCGCGTGGCGAAGCGGCATTGGAAGCAAACAGTGTTTAAAGGGACAAGTGGCTCCGCGCAATGGAAACGAAAGCTCATTCCAAATCCTGGGGAATGTCGTTTATCTGTCTGGCAATGAAGGCATGTACCGCTGGTTGTAGCAAGACGTCGTCGTATCGTCGCCACGAACGTCTTGACACACGTTGACGATACGTATGGGTGTCGGCTGTATCTTCGGCCATGTGCCTCGTGCACGGAAGTGGAATGCCGTGTCCCGAGTCTCCATGTCGCAGTACTCAGTCAGTACCGCATTAACGGTGTGTACTTTGCCATCTTCATGTTTATGGTGTTGCAAAGTTACAATTTAAGAACAAAAGAAATGTAGTTCATACATACAGGTGTTTACATACTAACAAATCTAGTCTCACAAGGATGTGAAATGCAACCGGCCATGACATTACGGTGGACACCATTTTGGCATGTATCTATGGCAGATCAGCGAAACCACAGAAAACATAAATACGATGTCCGTGTAGAAAATGGGAGCATTCATCCTCCGTAATACAAAGCCACTCAGTTTAAAACAGCACAATCTCATTCGATTTATGCACAGAGTACCACGTTGTTTTGTTATACGTACAGACGGCCTGAGTGGCCGTGCGGTTCTAGGCGCTACAGTCTGGAGCCGTGTGACCGCTATGGTTGCAGGTTCGAATCCTGCCTCGGGCATGGATGTGTGTGATGTCCTTTGGTTAGTTAGGTTTAAGTAGTTCTAAGTTCTAGGTGACTGATGACCACGGCAGTTAAGTCCCATAGTGCTCAGAGCCATTTGAACCATTTTTTGTTATACGTACTCACACCGAAACTGTAGTGTTGGCAGAAGAGCCAACACTGTGTTGCTAGAGGAGGCTGAAATGCACGCGTTTAATTACAAGCTGACTGGCGTGAGGTCTGGAACAGTAAAGGGAATTAATAGTAGCAAATAAAGAACGTAGTTGATATAATACTTAACTTTAATCCACAATTGTAGAACATCTCTCGTTAGGGTACATGCTTCACAATATTAATTATCAAATGCTATGGTGCCTTGCTAGGTCGTAGCAAATGACGTAGCTGAAGGCTATGCTAACTATCGTCTCGGCAAATGAGAGCGTATTTGTCAGTGATCCATCTCTGGCTAAGTCGGCTGTACAACTGGGGCGAGTGCTAGTAAGTCTCTCTAGACCTGCCGTGTGGTGGCGCTCGGTCTGCAATCACTGACAGTGGCGACACGCGGGTCCGGCGTATACTAATGGACCGCGGCCGATTTAAAGGCTACCACCTAGCAAGTGTGGTGTCTGGCGGTGACACCACAGAAACTGTTTCATTACGTCAGTACCTCGTGTTCCACTGTTCTTTTAGTCGTGAGTTTCATGAAAGCCAGTAGTAATACTGACCGAAACTCTGTTCCATACGACACACCGCATACAACCAACAGAGGAGTGAAAGAGCGGCGGAACGCTACGCTCATGAGGGCGAATATTACACATACATTTAGCATAGTTTTCTTTAGTATTGAATATTAAGCTTATAATGAAGAAAAAGTTTCGATACCTAAGAGGAAAGTGCCATAAACAATTATCCAAGTAATTGGGTCTGGGGGGGGGGGTGTGGGGAGGGGAGGGAAGGAGGTGTCGCTTCGATAAAGATAGAATTAACGGTTTAAAAGTACTATCAAGACGAAGTAATTACACTGAACTAGTACAGAAAAGAACTGTACTAGCACAATCATACCCTGTGTGGTAAACCTCAAACAATTTCCATCACTTATTTTCTATTCCCGTAATTATACCATTCTTCCATCCTCAGCAAGGGAACAAAATCAATGGCTAGTAGCAGTAACGTACAGTTCATTACTGCTAGTAGGTGAACAACTGTTGATGATCATTTCCGACGTTTATCCAATGTCATTTGACTGTATGATCTGATGTGCCGACCACTTAGCTAGGCAGATCTTTGATATAGTACTTAAGTTGGATATAGTACTTAAATTGGACATAGTACTTAAGTATTCCTGTCACTGGCCGTCAGCGGCAGTCTTTTGCATGCTTGCTATCTAATTGCAGTCCTGGATAGGCGCTGTAATTTCGTGAATGAAAATGTAGATTCGGAAACATTCCGTCAACTAGTAACTACTGACCAAACAGCTCCGGAATAAAATACTCCAATATCAATACAGTATAATTTACGACAGCTTCCGAACGAACTGCTGCTTATGAATTATGTATTTAAAAATATCAAACCAAGTGCTGATATTCGTGTTGTTGAGTATCACAAAATTATACGAAAACACGCACACACACACACACACACACACACACACACACACACACACACATACACTGACACTGACGTGTGCACTGAATGTAGGTACTTTGTACATGTCATTCACTCTAAATATTCTCTGTGAAATTACTTATATTAAGAATATAATTGAAGCACTTTGTTGCTTATCGGAAGTTACATAAATTCAAATTCCTTTCAGTTCTATCACATATTAAACCATTTATTAAAAGTAACTGGAAAATTTAATTCCAAATAACTGTTCCCTACAAGCTGACGTAAAGTAATACACATCCTACGTCAGCGACAGATCGCCTACTAAAATACGTGAGAAAGCCCCGACACCTTGCTGTTTGTGTGTGATATTGGTAGTGTGCGTAATAATTCACCCTCTCGTAGAGCAGTTTGTTGACTAATGCACACATTATGACCAGAGAATGCGTTGTCACATAGTTATGACGTTTTTCTCTCTACTTTTCATGCATGTTCGCATAGCTACAAGTCATTTCCTCTACTTGATAGAGATATATATTTTCAACTTCAGCATACCATGATTCCTTGGTCTTGGCAGTTACAACACTCATCGCCTCTGTGTAGAGCACATACAGTGAGCGTATTGAACTGTGCCACTGTGTCTCATAATCTATTCGCTTGAGCACTGTTGACGTACGCAGTTTACTGGCAACCAAATGTCCCAATAATTACGGGACTCAGATGGCACTCCATATTGATTCTGATTGGCAGCGATGTGCACCAGTAACACTGAGTCAGAGCGATAGGCGCGTCCCGCAGTAATACGGAAATACCGCAATGTTTATACTCATACCACTGTATCAGCGAAATGCCGCAATGTGTGGTATATCTTCTGTTTAGAACAGTGCTGCAAACAGTACAATGAATGTGCGGTGGACAGTATAAACGCCACACTGTTCGAGCTCCAAGTGTGACAAAATGCATCTTACAGGTCCAACTAGCTCCAATAACGTGTCGTACCAGCAGTCACCATTTACCGTCTATTAAGCTGAGAGCTTAATTTGTATACGTCGCGCACTCCATCTATATTACAGACAAACAGTTAGTTGTAAAAGACAGTGTATTCACAACATTACCTGGGAGTACTACAATCCAACGAGCTTATTTGCAACCGTTGAATACAGCGCAAGGTACAGCTTGTGAAATGAGAATTGGTTTGGAATAGCGAAATACACGTCAGAAATTAAATGAAGTGTGGGTACACAACATCTAAATATTAAATTTATAGCTGAGGAGATGAACGACGCAATTTTTTGAGGTAGTGAAACAATCAGAAAACGCACACAACCTGATTTTACGATTTTTTTTTTTGCCTTCAGTTTAACTTCCTGAGCCCGTGTCACAAGTCCAGTCGTTCGCTGTTGGTTCATAGGTTACATTAGGCTGGCAATGTGTGTCAATCTGCTGTTACAGTCATGGTGGTTTCGGTTAGACCCCGTTTACTCAGTTTGGTACTGGGTGGCTCAAATGGACCTGAGCACTGTGGAACTTAACATCGGAGGTCATCAGTCCCCTAGAACGTAGAACGACTTAAACCTAACTAACCTAAAGACATGACATGCATCTAGGCCTAAGGCAGGATTCGAACTTGTGGTCTTAGCGGTCACGTGGCTCCAGACTGAAGCACCTAGAACCGCTCGGCCACACTGGCCGGCGGTACTGGTTGCCTCAGACACCTTCCCTCATGTAAGTCGAAAAGCTATTTCACGTCGTTTACATCTCTACTGTGCCCAGGACATATTCGCGATTTTTGTGTGTGGTAGGAGTATTTTTCATTCTGATTACAACGTCTTCAGTCTCTTCTCTCACTGTGCAGTACACCACATAGCAAAATGCACATACTGTTGCTTTAGAGGTGTTATTGAAAATGTAGACCAGCATGCTCACGGCACAATGCACAGCGACCCATTATTGACTACCCCACACAGTGCAGAACTGTAGCAATTTGGCATACTACTTCAATGAGTGCGAAAAGCAGTAGCATCAATGTACGTGTGACTACTGACCAGAGTCTAGTAAACTAGATTCTTCAGATGCCACCAAAAGAAATGCATTGAACTAATGTCTGGAGACGGAACAGGCTGCAGGAATCACATTTCCGAGCTTCTCAAACACTTAAGTTCAGCTAATTTAGCTCTTCGTGTAACTGCCAGTCATTGAAACAAAAAGAATCAGCCTCGTGACATTTTGCCTAATTCCACTCAATAAAGCCCTGTAGAAGGATTTTCTTGGGTATATCATCAGTTAGAAAGGAAGTAGAAATTGCACAGAAGCGAGAAATAATAAAACTATGTGGTATTCACCCAAGAACGTCATACAGTTAGCTGGTCAAGGAACGAGCCAATTAAAGTGCGAAATCAGAAGACATATATTCTCTAATGAATATTTTCCCTTCATAGACATCCATCACAATTTTAGAATAATAGTTTTGCAAATACCTGATTCACTAGAAGCAGAATTGGCAGTTATTATCCAATATTACAGCTGTCAGCGGCTCATAATTGCGTTTAATATGCAGCAACAAAAGTTGTTTATCATTTTCCCAGCAACATCAAATGCCTGACAGGTAGCACATCAAATTCTAAACCTAACTAAAATTCATTTCTCCTGGACAACGGCTTCTAAGTCATTGACGAATTTGTACTTGAAAACTGGTATCCTGATTAAGGAAAAATTGAAACTTATTTTTATGTGGAGTCGCAGGAATAGAAATAAAAAATATGTGGCCATTAATGATAAGAATAATCATGGATATGTATTCTGTAAAAATGACTTCCACTCTACATCATTTCGATGAAAGAATCATTCAAATGGCTGTCGATCATGTAGTTAACTAACTAACAAGCCATGAAGCAGGCCCATCCCAACCAATCCATTGTCATCCAAAAACAATTTTAATACGTTTCTTAACATCGAGTGCAAGGTTAAAATCACATAACCTGATGAATTCTCAGAAGCACATGTTCTAGGAATGGTGGGATGAAATGTTCAAGGTACGTTTTTTGCACGACTTCTCTCAGTTTATCAGGAAGTAGGTAACATACAATCTTAAAATTGCTGACAATATCAGCTCATACATTCAGGGAAACTTCTGTTTATAGAACAGACACAACAAAGCCTGTGGAGTTTAGACATCCCATAAGCCGCTATTGTTGCTATTGAACGTACCTTCTCTTGCAAATACGGCATCGTGTGTAAATAACACCACTGCACGAGCACTGTGGTTTTCTGCACGTTGCTGTATGGGTCCATGCATAACTCCCCCCTCCCCCCCAACCCTCCAATTTACTGACACATATTCAGCACGGATTCAGAAAACTTCGTTCTTGTAGATCAGAACTAGCTCTTTATACATACTCGTGAAGTAATGGTGCTATAGATAGACGATGTCAAGAGTGATACCATATTTTTAGATTTCCAGGTGGCTGTCGACACCGTTACTCACAAGTGCCTTCTAACCAAACTGCGTGCCTATGGAACATTGCCTCAGTTGTGCGAGTGGACTCGTAGAAAGCTCACAGTTCGTAGTAATAGACGGAAAATCATCACGGAAAACAGAAGTAATATCTGCCGTTCCCCAAGGAAGTTTTATAGTCTCTCTATTGTTCCTGATTTATATTAAGGACATAGGAGTCAATCTGAGTAGCCCTGTTAGATTGTTTGCAGATGATGCTGTCATTTACCGACTTGTAAAGTCATCAGATAACCAAAACGAATTGAAAAATGATTTCGATAAGATATCTGTATGGTTTGAAAAGTGGCAATTGACCCTGAATAAATAAAAGTCTGAAGCTATTCACACGATTACTGAAAGAAATTCGCTAAATTTCGATTACTCGATAAGTCACACAAATCTGAACGCTGTAAATTCAACTAAATACTTAGGGATTACAATTACAAATAACCTAAATTGGAACTATCACATAGATACTGTTGTGGATAGAGCAAACCAAAAACTGCGATTCATTGGCAGACCACGTAGAAGGTGCAACAAGCCCACTAAAGAGACTGCTTACACAACGCTTGTCCGCCCTATTCTGGAGCATTGCTGTGCGGTGTGGCATCCACATTAAAAGGTACTGACGGATGACAAGGATTGAAAGAAGGACAACTCGTTTTGTATTGTCGCTAAATAGGGGAGAAGTGCCACAGACATGATACATGAATTCGAATAGCAGTCATTAAAAGAAAGGCGTATTTCGTTGCGGCGGGATCTTCTCATGAAATTTCAATCAACAGTTTTCTCCTCCAATTGCGAAAACATTCTGTTGGATCCCACCTGGGAGAAATGATCATCACGATAAAATGAGATAAATCAGTGCTCGCTCAGAAAAATTTAAGTTCTTATTTTACCCGCGCGCCTTTCGAGGATGGAACGGTAGAGATACAGCTTGAAGGAGGTTCATTGAACCCTCTGCCAGGCACTTTATTGTGGATAGCAGAGTAATCACGTAGATGTAGATTAAATCGTGCTGCTATGATTGCACCTTCTGTAGATGACAGAGGTCCAACTCTTGTTCATGTAAGTCTCACAAACCAGTTGACTGGGTTCTGTTCTGAGCTCCTGCAACGCGCCTATTATTAGAGGCAATATTGTCACCAACCGCGTGTAATGCATTCTCTGTCATATCGGGTGTTCTAACGTATCTCACATAGCTGACATGTCCCATTTTAACACGGAGCTGTCCAGTTAGTCGTCGGCGCCTATGTACAGATGCAAAGTACTGTGATGTTGTTGCCGTTTGTGCGGGAACAGATCAGCATTTGCCGTTGTGCCCGTCTTCCATTACATTCAGTGAATCTAAACTCGGGATGCAAATAGGCCAATCCCTCGTCAGCAGACCTATCTGTATGACTCTTGTGTATCACTACTAACACACGACTAACGCAATTGGAAAAGAAAACCGGAGACAGAACCGATTAGTGCAGAATGCCAACTTGTGAGCAACGAGGTACAGAGGGGCGTTATCGTTATCAACAGCAAGTGCCGTGAGCGAGTGGAATCAAGATGCTCAGCCAATACGGTCGACTTTTGCACTTTCAATGCAACAAAGGTGAAAAGCAAACGTGGATATAAGACCAAACGAAATGCTGTAACTGTGTAACCAATCGGCGGAGACAGGGGTTACCATATACCTAAATACACCAAGGTACCCCTGAAAACCTCTGAAAGTTTGTCAACGCATTTCTGGTTCACTCTGCACAGTCCTATATATTATTGGGTGACAAGGGTCGGGACTGGAGGTCTAGTGGTAAAGAGCGTGCCTGGAAGCAGGAAGGTCGCGCTATCATTCCCCATCCGACCACGGAGTACTTTAGTCTGCATTCACCATTACCTTCACCCATGAATCATGAGAATATTTGCCAGGAATTGGATTGCACATTAAATGATATGTACGCTTTCCTCAGCAGGAGAACTGAGACAGCTTAGAAACACGTAAATCGCGGAAGCGGCGTACCACTTAAAAATTTATTGCACCATGTCATTGAGCCACAAAGAATGACGTTTTTACTGCAAGATGTCTTTAAATGTGGCGTATGAAAAATTAAAGAACTTCTTTTAACAATTTAGACTGCCTTGACAATAGCACGGCAAACGGGTAGCTTGTTCCTGTTTGAGTATTATAATACATTTTGCTTCTGATTTAGTCTTCGCAATAAAATTGCCAAAAACACAGCAGCTCACGCGATCAGGTTCTAGGTGCTTTCAAAACTTTGCCAAGATACTAGTTTTTTGGAAAGGCTCGTTTATTCGTCTACATCAGTATTATCCCCATATCAATAGTACTAATAGGTTCGTAGTTTTTTACCATAAGTTTAATATACACTACTTACTTGACAGAGACTTTTGTAAACAGTAATATATTTCCCTATGCTGTTTACAACAGTCTGCTGAGGTAACTTTACGATTCCGCTACTGTAAAAATCACATTGTTTTGAGAGGAACTCGTCAGGCTTTGTTCGGAGCGCATTGTTATCCATAAGAAAGTTCCTTTAAGGGGTTTTTCTATAAAGAGCAGAAAAAGTAAAAATCGGAGGGCTCAATATCATATGAATAAGGCGGGTGCGGAATGAATTCCGAACCAAATGGTTCAAATGGCTCTAAGCACTATGGGACTTAACTTCTGAGGTCATCAGTCGCCTAGAACTTCGAACTACTTAAACCTAACTAACCTAAGGACATCACACACATCCATGCCCGAGACAGGATTCGAACCAGCGACCGTAGCAGCAGCGTGGTTCCGAACTGAAGCGCCTAGAACCGCTCGGCCACAGCGGCCTGCACTTCCGAAACGAACTCCAAGATCACATGAATAAGGTGGGTGCGGAAGGACTTCTGAACCGATCTCATGTATAGTATTTTTTTTGTTAGTTTATCAGAATGTGGTCACTCGTGATCCTGGAGTAGCATCATTTTACACTTTCTTCCTGGTCGTTGTTCTTGAACTATGTCTGAAACACGTCTCAGTTGTTGACAGTAAATATGCAATTCGTAGTATATCACAGTCCCTGTTCCTTGAGATACATAACATTATCTTTCGTGGATGCACGCATGTCGTTGTATGTGAAGTTGCTGCTTTCTTTCTCCTTAACCATTCCTTTCATCTCCTTATGTTGACGTAAAAGCACCATTTCTTGCCATCAATAACGATAGTAATGTTCAGCGTCGTTCACGAGTCAATTGATGAGATACAAATACAGGCACCAGCTGATTTTTGTGATTTTGGCTTGGAGCATGCGGTACCTATACACGCGATATTTGAATGTTCCACAGTGATTGTAAATATCGCACGACGGTGGAAGACCAAGTTTCATCACATTTGTCAGTTTTTTAGTACACTGTCGTATATAATTGTGGATTAATGGGCTTAAATTATCTTCATCAAAGCTTGAAGGTCTTCCTGAATGTGAAGAGTCGCTAATGCCAAACGATCCTCCTTAAAACGAGAAAATCACTTTTTTGCCCTGCTTTGTCCAATCACATTATCCCCATACACAATGCAATGTTTTTGGATGCCTACGCTGTTTTCACCTCGCTGTTGAACGCGAACATAAGAATAAATGGGAAATGTCCGATATTTCCATTTGGAGCGCCATTTTCTACTGTCCACAGCTTCATTGACTACCTCCAAATGACCAAATGACAATATGTTAACTGAAATAGCAACAGTGAAATACAAACACAAAATGACAAGCGAATAAAATCTATATTAAATTGGACACCGTCACGCAAAACAAAAACGCTACGAAATTATACACCAGCCTAATACATACTTACTCCATCGCTTCCTTCAGTCGCCGAATCTCTTCTGGAATCCAGTGCTTGGGACACCTCTTTACTCACTCAGTGATGAGCCTTTTCTGTTATCTATGGTAGTGAAACGTCGACCCATTAAATATTTCTTTATCTCTGTGAGCTGAGAAAGGAACGTGGGCCATGGCTGACGAATGCGAACGCTAAGGCATTATTAATGTATTTTCGGTAAAAAATTAACGAAAAATGTTATAAATTGTTTCGCCATAAATTTCAGCTTTTTTAAAACTTCTTCATTCAGGCTGCGTCCATCTTTCAATTACTACTTCTTATTGATCGTTCGACCTTGTAACGAGAACTCATAGCGCACTATGCCGTTATATCGAAGAACTCAGCGAGCTCAACCTTCACATCTCACCAATCTTGTCTATCAATTTTGTCTGCCACCACGTTGAACTCTCCACCCAACCATACCAATGACTGAAATGTCTAACATATTACGACGACCTCACGTAATACTGTAGGAGCATACCCCTTCTTCAGACCTGTAAAACCAAACCTCCCGAGACAAGGACCTAGTATACTACCCGCACCTTCGTGTAACATCTGCAATTCATCACACCACATCCACTCGTATCAACGGCAGAGATATAACTCACTTTCTACGCTTATGTAGGTAAAAGGCCAACTTTATTTTCGATGGGTACTTGATTTTCCGAGTTCTTACCTGGCATTGCTGACAAATTACTGAGTTCGAGCATTACTTTCATTTTAGTACTGTTACAGAACGTTCACGTAGGAGGCATTGTGGCATTTGATTGATGACTTTGTTTTCCATGAGACTTTTACTACATTATGCACTTGGCCCAGTATCGGACGAGGATGTCAGAGCGCTAGCAAGCAGCATGAGAATATCATCAAACTGTTTAATAAAATAATCTCACATGAAATTTGATTCACATGGTATTTCCCTCAGGAAAGCACTGACAATTAGTTTTATTCATTGCGTGACATATAATTTCCAGTAAGTTCATGGTGAGATAGCGCATAAGCCTCTAGGTTAAACTATCCATCATACTGCCACTTGCAAGAATGCCTGTAAGCACTATGGGACTTAACATCTGAGGTCATCAGTCCTCTAGACTTAGAACTACATAAACCTAACCAACCTAAGGACATCACACACATCCATGCCCGAGGCAGGATTAGAACCTGCGACCGTAGCAGCAGCGCGGTTACGGGCTGAAGTGCCTAGAGCCGCTCGGCCACAGCGGCCGGCCTGGCACTTATGCCTGGACTACATTTTTCGATGTTATTTGGCTTAATTGTGACCATGTAATTGACGACTTGTTATGTCCTGCTATAGAGAATCCCACATCATCCTGACATCTGTTTTAACGCTTCTTCATTTGACATGTGTACTCATGACAGCAGTTTGTAAAGTAAATCACGGTCCAAGTCCGTGGCTTCAGTTTCTCGAACAGAATCATTCTAATGATTAACTTACAACATACTGTAAAAGATTAAAAAAGAATCATCAGGAAACGAGTTGACCTAAAAGAGCAGTGTATTCCCCACTGAAACGGTACAAGTGTGTTCCGGTCACGAAACTAAGTTATGAATATTTTTAACGTATGTGTGATTGTTGCTGGTGAAACGAATGTATAAACATAATCTTTCTCACACAGACCACCCAATACAAAAATACATTTTATTTTTTACCTTCATCTATGGCAGTAAAAATGAGATATACAGGCTGGTCCATTTATCGTGACCGGGCCAAATATCTTGCGAAATAATCGATACACGAGAAAACTACAGAGAACGAAACTTGTGTAGCTTGAAGGAGGAAACCGGATGGCGCTATGGTTGGCCCGCTAGATGGCGCTGCCATCGGTCAAACGGATATCATCTGCGTTTTTCTAAATAGGAACACCCATTTTTATTCCATATTCGTGTAGTACGTAAAGAAATATGAATGTTTTAATTGGACCACTTTTTACGCTTTGTGATAAATGGCGCTGTAATAATCACAAACATATAGCTCACAATTTTAGACGAACAGTTGGTAAATGGTCCAAATGGCTCTGAGCACTATGGGACTTAACTTCTGAGGTCATCAGTCATCTAGAACTTAGAACTACTTAAACCTAACTAAACTAAGGACATCACATACATCCATGCCTGAGGCTGGATTCGAACCTGCGACCGTAGCGTTCGCGCGGTTCCAGACTGTAGCACCTAGAAGCGCTCGGCCACCCCGGCCGGCAACACCTGGTAACAGGTAGGTTTTTTTTAATTAGAATACAGAACGTAGGTACGTTTGAACAATTTATTCGGTTTTTCCAATGTGAAGCATGTACCTTCGTGAACTTATCATTTCTGAGAACGCATGCTGTTACAACGTGATTACCTGTAAATACCACATTAATGCAATAAATGCTCAAAATGATGTCCGTCAACCTCAATGCATTTGGCAATAAATGTAACGACATACCTCTCAACAGCGAGTAGCTCGCCCTCCGTAATGTTCGCACATGCATTGACAATGCGCTGACGCATGTTGTCAGGCGTTGTCGGTGGATCACGGTGGCAAATATACTTCAACTTTCCCCACAGAAAGAAATCCGGGGAAGTGAGGTCCAGTGAACGTGCGGGCCATGGTATGGTGCCTCGACGACCAATCCATCTGTCATGAAATATGCTATTCAATACCGCTTTAACCGCACGCGGGCTATGTGCCGGACATCCATCATGTTGGAAGTACATCGCCATTCTGTCATGCAGTGATACATCTTGTAGTAACTTCGGTAGAACATTACGTAGGAAATCAGCATATATTGCACCATTTCGATTGCCATCGATAAAATAGAGGCCAATTACCCTTCCTCCCATATTGCCGCACCATACATTAACACGCTAAGTCGCTGATGTTCCACTTGTCGCAGCCATGGTGCATTTTCCGTTGCCCAATAGTGCATATTATGCCGGTTTACGTTACCGCTGTTGGTGAATGACGCTACGTCACTGAACAGAACACGTGCAAAAAATCTGTCGTCGTCCCCTAATTTCTCTTGTGCCCCGTGGGAAATGTATACGACGTTCAAAGTCGTAGCCATGTAATTCCTGGTGCATAGAAATATGATATAGGTGCAACTGACGTTGATGTAGCATTCTCAACACCGACGTTTTTGAGATTCCTTAAATAACGTAACTATCCGGCGAACGGTCCGCACACTTGGATGATGTCATCCAGGATACCGAGCAGCATACATAGCACACGCCCATTGGGCATTTTCATCACAATAGCCATACATTGACAAGATATCGACTTTTTCCGCAATTGGTAAATGGTCCATTTTAACACGGGTAATGGATCAATAAGCAAATACCGTCCGCACTGGCGGAATATTACTTGATACCACGCACTTATACACGTTTGCGACTATTACAGCGCCATCTATCACAAAGCGAAAAAAGTGGTCCAAGTAAAACATTCCTATTTTTCACGTACTACACGAATATGTTATAGAAAATGTGGCTTCCTATTTTAAAAAACGCAGTTGATATCCGTTTGACCTATGGCAGCGCCATCTAGCGGGCCAACCATACGCCATCTGGTTTCCCCCTTCAAGCTAGACGAGTTTCGTTCTTTGTAGCTTTTTAGTTTGATGCTTATTTCGTGAGATATTTGGCCCGGTCACTATCAATGGACCACCCTGTATATGTACATCACATACGCATAAGCATCTTGTGAAAATGCCCTCTCCATGTTGTGGGTAGTTCCCATAGCAGACCATAAAATACTTCTTTAATCAATTCACAAAAATGAGCGAAGTAACTGACTGCAGAACAGTAACTATACAATGTCTGTTGTACTGTGATGGGCCTACATTATATTGTTTTTACTATTATTAAGGCAGTGGTCAGACACAAATTATCGGCAGCCTGAAGTCATCCAGTTTCTGCCACTCCAGAAGTAAAGTCAAACAAGAGAGCCGGCCGGAGTGGCCGAGCGGTTCTAGTCGCTACAGTCCGGAATCGAGCCACCGCTACGGTCACAGGTTTGAATCCTGCCTCGGGCATGGGTATGTGTGATGTCCTTAGTTAGTTAGGTTTAATTAGTTCTAGGTTCTAGGCGACTGATGATACCATTGCCATTTGAACCATCAAACAAGAGATTTATAACCAGTAGTTCTGTGTATACAGCACACAATTTAATTTGGTAGATTTTAAATGGCGATGCATGATGCGAGTGAAGCAAGAGCCTCTAGGAAGAGAAGTAGAGTAGACAAATCTCGTTTTGTGACGAGTGTCTATTCTCAGTATGGATAGTTAGCTTTATTTTGTGAGAAGTGGTTTTAGGTAAGACTCCGAATGCACTGAGAATAACTTCATCATTCTATGAAAAAAGTTGTTCGAGATTAGCACTCATTAATTCGTGGCTTAACCAATCACCAACAAGACATTAATGTCATTAACTTCCATCACTTTAAAAATGAAAGTTTCCAAAGAAAATTCTTTTTCCAAAGTTTAGTTAGGGGCTAATTTTGCCAATGGTGGTGGGAGGGACTGAGTACCAGCTGATATCTGATAACTCAGGGGTAATTGTCTCATAGTGGTTGGGAACCACAGTATTAAAGGGATCCGCTGAAATTCCCTCTGCAGTTTTCTACCTCTACAGTATGACAGACTGTGTAGTGCGACAGATCGTTAAACTCTTCAGTTATCCCGATACTGCTACAGAGTTTATCTGTTTCTCGGGACTTACATAAAATAACAACTTTCGTAAGCAGAGATAAACCCAAGGCCCTGCAGAACGAGAGAGAATTATTCGGTGTACGTAGTGATTCATTGTTAGAAAAAAATTATTTGTGCAGCAAGAAAATGTATTGAATTAGAATGCATACAGTGGTGGAGTAAAGCATTTAATACTTCCACAATGTACACTCCTAAAGCTAAATACATAATACATTGCATCCTTGAAAAACGTCTGTCTCCGTACCCGTATTTTTAAACGATGTTCTTAACATGTATAATGAAGGAAAAGGCAGTTCACTCATGGTTGTGAAACTGAGCGCCTATCAGTAATAAACACGATTATGTTAGATGATGTCGTGTTATACGAAGTATTAGCCACCAGGTTTAAACCATCCAGTCTGACGTGGCTCTCCGTAATTCTACACACGATATAGCGTCTACGGCAGACACTGCGTCATGTGTGCACACCACGAGACCAGGAATTTGGTATCTGACTGCCCTCCACCGAAATTGCAGTTTGCTAACTACACTCGTAAAGTTTGCCATCAACAACAACTGGACGTTGTGTGGACAGTAAGGGAGCAACTAGCGTCAAAGTTCTACACCAAAGGCGTAGCTTGCGTTTCAATATCGGGCAATACGGTGGCTTACATATTACAGCGCTTCTGAAATCAGGGAAATAAAAAAATCTCTTCAGTACAATGAGTATTAACACGTCTTTCACAGCGAATAACATACACACAAAATTTTAAACTCTTATTGTCTGTGTTAAATTCATATTTTCTGCGGATACACGAGTTGCGCGCCGTAAGAGTGGTACTACTGCTTATGCATTGCATAAATAAACGAATTCGTCAGTGCTCTCCTGAGATTACTTATGAAGGACTTTGATGGTATAGGCACGCCGCGTCCTACTAACACCATGACAATCTCGTGCGATATTGGACCTAGTGAATACGTAATAAACATTTCACGGAGAACACAGTCATCTAGTCAAGTAACACAAAGCCGTCTTCCAGTATGCTGTCAGACTAAAATGAATTCAAAGCCCCAACTCAATAATACCTCGTCACCGTCACAAATACTCGAACTATCAAGTACCCGTCAAAGGCAAGAAAAGGAATTTGATCTTTTACTCACATAAACGTAGAAATTGAGTCCACAGGGGTTCGTTATCGAACTCACTGTCGCTTTGTTACTCAAGAATCATAGTACAATACGTTATACGAATAGTCGCTCTTTCTCCAACTGCCACAGTCCCAATGTAGAAAGTGAGTTCGTGGAGACAATCATCAATGTCCGGTCAGTTTCTTACACAATATTTACAGCAAAACATGAGTCTTCTCTCTTTCTCTAATGGTCACACTCCCACTAGAAGAAGAAAAGCGTGAAAGGCAGAAAAGAGAACCATCAGTCCACTGGCGATTGCCCGAATTAGCGATGGGCACGTCTTTCGCTGAAGGCTTGCTACATCACGGGCAAGCTCGCACGACGGCCCCTCTGTTGCCATCTCTCATTCTACAACAGATTCCGCACTGTTCACATGCTTCCTTAACATGTAGCATACGGGTTTGCACTAACCCTTTAGATATTTTTAACAAATGCCAGCAGAAAACAAAATGTGGGATGGTTCAAATGGCTCTGAGCACTATGGGACTCAACTGCTGTGGTCATCAGTCCCCTAGAACTTAGAACTACTTAAACCTAACTAACCTAAGGACAGCACACACATCCATGCCCGAGGCAGGATTCGAACCTGCGACCGTAGCGGTCGTGCGGTTCCAGACTGTAGCGCCTTTAACCGCTCGGCCCCTCCGGCCGGCAATATGTGGGATGAAACAAGGTTTTCAACAGACATGAATATCACTAAGCGTGCTTCAGTTCTGTGTCATAATATTAATATGTGAACACGAAAATTAAAGTACCGGTTTCTGATGTTAACTGTACAAGGACGCCAAGGTGTGGTAAAAGGAAGTTGAAGGTTTCACATTCATAACACCGATGTTATATTTGCTATCATACATTAAAGTCTCCAATACCTGAACACTGAAAACTTAAGGAGCACCAACATCTTCCCTGCTCACCGACCATGTGTGATGGCAGAAATGACAGACGAAAGTAACGGTTTGTGAAATCACATTCTTAGGGCTCCCGTGTTTACATGGTGCAACTGAAGTGAAACATGCAGTAAAAGAAGCTTACCGGGCAACTCCAATGCGACATCTACTGGGCCGATGATGTTCTCAGCAGGAAATATCAATATAACGTATATTGGCGTCGTTATTTCGCTTAATTTTCTGTAAGAGTAACTGAGTGGTCATTTCCTGCCGTTACCAGAAAATTTAAAACGAGTTACTGATTTTTAATTTCTTCATATTGAATAACTACTACTTAAGATTTCCCTTATTATGCGGAAAGTGTGTTTGTTTTAGGGTACGTTTCGAACGAGAATGCTAATGGGCTGGGGTAAAGAGGCAGAGCTAGAAAGACTCAATTTTTTGGTGGAGAAAGTAATAGGAATGTTCACATTCATAACTATACTACATTTGTTTTGTTTAACAGTCATGATATTAATACGTGAGCATCGAAGTTTCAAGTCCCGATTTTTAAAAATTAATTATACACTCCTGGAAATTGAAATAAGAACACCGTGGATTCATTGTCCCAGGAAGGGGAAACTTTATTGACACATTCCTGGGGTCAGATACATCACATGATCACACTGACAGAACCACAGGCACATAGACACAGGCAACAGAGCATGCACAATGTCGGCACTAGTACAGTGTATATCCACCTTTCGCAGCAATGCAGGCTGCTATTCTCTCATGGATACGTTCGTAGAGATGCTGGATGTAGTCCTGTGGAACGGCTTGCCATGCCATTTCCACCTGGCGCCTCAGTTGGACCAGCGTTCGTGCTGGACGTGCAGACCGCGTGAGACGACGCTTCATCCAGTCCCAAACATGCTCAATGGGGGACAGATCCAGAGATCTTGCTGGCCAGGGTAGTTGACTTACACCTTCTAGAGCACGTTGGGTGGCACGGGATACATGCGGACGTGCATTGTCCTGTTGGAACAGCAAGTTCCCTTGCCGGTCTAGGAATGGTAGAACGATGGGTTCGATGACGGTTTGGATGTACCGTGCACTATTCAGTGTCCGCTCGACGATCACCAGTGGTGTACGGCCAGTGTAGGAGATCGCTCCCCACACCATGATGCCGGGTGTTGGCCCTGTGTGCCTCGGTCGTATGCAGTCCTGATTGTGGCGCTCACCTGCACGGCGCCAAACACGCATACGACCATCATTGGCACCAAGGCAGAAGCGACTCTCATCGCTGAAGACGACACGTCTCCATTCGTCCCTCCATTCACGCCTGTCGCGACACCACTGGAGGCGGGCTGCACGATGTTGGAGCGTGAGCGGAAGACGGCCTAACGGTGTGCTGGACCGTAGCCCAGCTTCATGGAGACGGTTGCGAATGGTCCTCGCCGATACCGCAGGAGCAACAGTGTCCCTAATTTGCTGGGAAGTGGCGGTGCGGTCCCCTACGGCACTGCGTAGGATCCTACGGTCTTGGCGTGCATCCGTGGGTCGCTGCGGTCCGGTCCCAGGTCGACGGGCACGTGCACCTTCTGCCGACCACTGGCGACAACATCGATGTACTGTGGAGACCTCACGCCCCACGTGTTGAGCAATTCGGCGGTACGTCCACCCGGCCTCCCGCATACCCACTATACGCCCTCGCTCAAAGTCCGTCAACTGCACATACGGTTCACGTCCACGCTGTCGCGGCATGCTATCAGTGTTAAAGACTGCGATGGAGCTCCGTATGCCACGGCAAACTGGCTGACACTGACGGCGGCGGTGCACAAATGCTGCGCAGCTAGCGCCATTCGACGGCCAACACCGCGGTTCCTGGTGTGTCCGCTGTGCGGTGCGTGTGATCATTGCTTGTACAGCCCTCTCGCAGTGTCCGGAGCAAGTATGGTGAGTCTGACACGCCGGTGTCAATGTGTTCTTTTTTCCATTTCCAGGAGTGTACAAGGGGGCTAATGTAACTTATGTAAATCGGAAGAAACCTCACTGTTGCTGTATACAAAAGAAAAAAGAGTCATATCTATACTTAGGCATTAGTAAAGGTAAGAGGAAGAAGACACAAGCATCAGAAAAGATTTCCTTTTCTCTGAAATTGCTACCAACTTCTACCATGCTTAACGATCATGTGCTATTGTAGAAACGGTACACGAAAGTAGCCACGCTGCTTGAAGTTGCTTTGCAGGGACGTTCATGTTTAAATGTTGCAAAATGGCTCTGAGCACTATGCGACTTAACTTCTGAGGTCATCAGTCGCCTAGAACTTAGAACTAATTAAACCTAACTATCGTAAGGACAGCACACACATCCACGCCCGAGGCAGGATTCGAACCTGCGACCGTAGTTAAATGTTGCAGGTCGTTCTTTTGCAGTCCCTCATTCCCGCTCACGCCGCGGAGAGTTACGCATAAGCTGATTATTGCTGTTGCTACTCGAGATGTCGGGACGCGGAAGGGGACGCAAAGCTGCTGCCTTGGCGGAGTTGCTGCTCACGCTAGCAGGAACATCCGGCAAGAAGAAGAGGAAGACTACAGCGCAGTGCTTTCGCTGCCAAAAGCTTGGCCACGTCGCCAAGCACTGCAGCGGAGCTGTTGCGTGCTTGAAGTGTGCGCAAGCACACGACACACGTGACTGCAAGAAGCAGAAGGACGCCCCCTGTACCTGCGCCAACTGCGGCGGCGCACACGCGGCCAACGCCCGTTCCTGCGCCTACAGAAGAAACTGGCGCGGACCGGAGAAGAAGACGCAGAAGCAAGTGACCACCACACACGAAGAGGTGGTCACTTGCACAGAAGACGTCGTCACCAGGCGCCTTAACGACGCCGTACAAGACGCCATGTCCGCCTTCAAATCCGCCATGGCGGAAGAGAGGGCGGCCATGCTGGCGGAGCTGGGCGAGGTTCGGCGTCAGATTGCTGAGCTGACGCAGGAGCTTCGCTCAGCCAAAGCAGCTTCCGCCACAACAGTCGACACCGCCACCCAGGCGACTCCTCCACGGGAGGATTACGCGATGGTGGCCACGCAGACAGACGAGCCTGCCGAAGGGGAGGCGACACAGCACAAGGAGGACACCGGAGCAGCAGCACAAGAAGAAGAGTGGGAAGAAGTCCCATTCCTCCCGCTTCCAGACATGTACAGCGCAAGCGCTGTAACGAAGAAGATCGCTGACTCGCTTCGCGATGGTTTTTACCCCCACCACGACAACCCTTATCCTTTCGTCCCACCTAACCATCCTAAACCTCCACCCCCACACCAACCAATTGAGTATCCAGAGGGCCTTGTCGGTCTTTCTAGGGTCGATTACGTTCTGATTAATTCCTACCCTATTTTTACAGAGTTGCAAATGCGCTACATCATTTTCGCTCTGGTCAACGGAGAATACGAAAAAGCAGGATACACTATACCCAGTATCCCAACAGAGGGAGAGCCCTCAGCAACAAGCAAGAAGAAGAAGAAAAATCGACATACCGTCAGATCCAAGAATTAGGACATCGGCACTCCTTGCCAGTACAGATCCAACCACAAGTACATACAGAAGACTCTACAAGATTCCCAGGGGAGTAAAGGCCGACAGGCCACAAACTTCCACCCGAACCTCCTCACAGTGAGGAAGTCAGAAAAGGAGCAGCAGGTTTGCAGTCCCATATGCATACCGGAAAGCTAAAATGGGCAACTGCTACGTCGTTGATGTTGTCAACAGTGGAAAATGAAAGGTAATTACCAGGCCATGGGGAACAACAAAAGCTGTTTAGCATCCTTATTTCATTGACTTTGGTCTAAGAGAAAAGGGAACTATCTCTGCGTTCGTTTGCCGCCATCACCACAAAGTTTAGTGTGCCCCTAATTTTCAGTATCTTCATTTTGAGTAGCTACAGCGCGTCTTATCACAAGGATATTATGTGCGTTTTACGCTATGGCTCGAAGAAGAACATTAACGGGTCGGACAGAAAGATGGAGACCTAGAGGGACACCGTTTTTGCATATAGACAGTAATAGGTATAACGCAGACTAATAACGATAATTCTATTGTCGATCTGAAACATACATTTAAATGTGCACTGAACATAACTGTAAATAATTTTGAGAACTCATATTGCTGTTTGATGTACTTACAGTGCAGATTTTGTAATGCAAATCATTTCGCGTCAGAGGTGGCTTTACGTGATACGACAGCATTCACGTCGCGTTGTCATATGGGAAAAGTTAATTTGTCGCATCAACACAAAATTTATTTTTCAGTGCAGTGTATCAAAGACTTCTTTCAGCTAATCGAACAATTAAAGAGACATCAAAGAAATTTTTCAAGACGACTCGTAGCTGCAATGCAGCAATTGTTACAGAACAGTTTTGCCGGCAAAATGTGAGACACTGGAGGATACACATTTTCTTTCACAGATCAGGTCCACTGATGAAACTTGTCGAATTTCGACCACAGGCGATACTAGTCTGAACAAAATCTCGGTTTTGAACACTTGTAGCCAAAATGCGGTTGTCAGTAAGATTCAGGTCTTTTTTAGTACATATTGTACACCACTTCTTAGAGTCAAAGGTATCAAAATGCAATGTGCTGCTGTACAGATTTGACGTAATACACAAGCTGATGTTCAAAAATGTACTGCTGTCAATTGAAATATGTTTGCTAAAAAGGAGTTTTGCGAGTGAGTTTTCCCGTGCGTGAGAAACATTCCTTGAATACATAATGAAAAAATTAAAAAACGAAATATTGTGAGTAACCTGTAGATAAAAAGAGCGTTACAGAGATCTTTAATCCTTATGTAGCAATAGTTTTCTTTAGTTTTGACGTAAAATTTAATTCTACCTGGCAGGGTTGTGTCATCAAGTACATCGACTTAGTCTTCCCATCAGTGACGTTCTGTGCCAGTTAATGTCGGCACTCGGACTTTAGTCGTATATGCATACTAGTGAGTGTAGACTTATTACACACATACTGCGGTGAAAGCAGTTTTCGTTTTGAATGTCGGGTCATTTATTGTTTGAGAGTATTTTAGGTTACTTCGTGTCGTGACTGGGAAACTATCATCGTTTATAAGTACTTATCCTAATAGGTCTGCTGTAGTCCTAGCATTTTGTAATTGTTTCTAGGGTTTTTTGCCTGATAGTTATCACGGCCAGAATGAGATTTTCACTCTGCAGCGCTGTGTGCGCTGATGTGAAACTTTCAGACAGATTAAAACTGTGTGCCGGACCGAGACTCGAACTCTACCATCTGAGCTACCCAAGCACGACTCACGACCCGTCCTCACAGCTTCAATTCTGCCAGTACCTCGTCTCCTACCTTCCTTGCCGAAAGGCAAAGGTCCCGAGTTCGGGTCTCGTTCCGGCACCCAGTTTTAATCTGTCAGGATGTTTCATAGTTATCACAGATTGTTCGAAATCCTTACGATTCAAAGAACAGCACAGGTCTTAGATCGGAAAGCTGCTGTTTTCCATGTCCGTGCATCATGCAGTGCTGTCCGTTCCTAATCGTAATATGACGGACTAAGTGTGTTTCACTGACAGATTTGTATCAAATCTTCATTACGTTTTTAACTTTTTACTGATGATCAGTATTTTCCAGGTAACTCCTTTTGCACGAAAGGTATACGTTTCGAAAACTCTTTTAGCAGATACAACGATGAGAGGCACGCAAGTTTGACAGTTACAGTAATGGCATGACGTGGAAGTTCATATCCGTGGGGACAGATGTTTACATGTTTCATATTCGGACAATAACGAATGCCGACGTGCATTAGGCGTTACACGCACTGTTAAGTGATGGATTACCCGTGGTGACGTAGTGTTCCATAGGTGAATAATTTACGGCGAGGTACGGTAATAACAGAACTACTCGGAGCTCTGTAGCGGCAAAAACGGACAGTGATAGGACAACGCAGTTTCGGTAACGTTCCAGCTGCCATGTCGCCAATTCCGGACTAATAAAGACAAAGCGAGACGTTGACTCTCGTGTTCAGTCCACTAACTACATACGCATCTAGAGTCTGCTCGCCAGTTTTGGTGTGTAGCAGAGATTACTTCGTGTTGTACAACAATGTGAAGTCTTGCCCAATATCGCAGTCCCAATCTCAATTCTATGGGCTTTTTTCCTATGCGTTTACATAAAGAAGTTGGTGTATTAACCTCCAGTGGAAATGGCAGAGGGGTTACCTGCAGCAGTCCAAGCGCCGTGTCTCGTTGCCCAACAGAAAACACATGTATTTGTCAGAATATGCTAAATTTCAATCAAAATCAGTACGTTTAAAAGAGAACAGTCTGTACAGATAAAATTATAATTAGTGATAGAGCTTTAGAATATGTCAACTTTAAGAATTAAGGGTATGACGAAGACAATGAGCAAATTAAAAAAGTATGGGAATTCATGTGGAGCAGTGGACAGATATCTAAAAAAGAAAACGAGGAAAGGAGCAAGAATGAAATTTAATAAAGAAATGGCATTTAAAATGCTTCTTCAAGAAAGTGAATCGTTTGTTATTAGTAAATATCATGAAGCCGCTTGCAAGCAACAGATTTCTATGAGCGGTAAGGGGATGAACTATAGCCGACAGATTTCGAAATTCGAAAATTAGTGGAGATCTTAGTAAAAGAACAAGAAAGTAGGGGAAACTGTAATGATAATGTCGAAAGAATGGGTGGAGAAAGAATTCCTCTCCAAATAAGAAGGTTCAATCCAGTTGGAGGAAGAAGTAAAGGAGGACAAGGACTGAGGAAGCCATGAGTGGCGTAAAATGCAAAACAAAGAAACTGTAAGGATTGAAGTGAAGATGGTGATCCGATGAGGTGATAAATTTTATGCAGCGTAGTAACGAATGCACTGCAATCGTCAGTCATCATGTAACGTGTCCGCGATAAATTTAAGGGGGTTAAATTAGAGAAAATTTTTACTTATGTAGCATTTTTCCAAATTTTGATTATTCGAAAGTCGAGATCAGTGACGATGGCTACCGTAGGAATCAAATAAGTAAACCTGAGTTAATAAAAGTAACGATGATACTTTGTAATTTCTACTGAGAATGGTCTATTTTGTCGATCCGTTTACCGAATGTGCTGGTAATTAGAAGCTGAACCCTCTTTGGCTTGCAGATATATTTGTTGACTGTGGACAGTGTTTGTACTGAATGCTATGCAACAAATAATTATGCATTACTAGCAATTTAGACTGCAAAGGTTCGACTTTCTTGAAGCGTGCAAGCCTGCACAAAAACGTGCGTCGTTAGCGCGCAAATCGACACAACCCCAAGGTGATCTCCTTCCAATTTCAGTTACAAGATGAAGACCAATTTTGATATTTTTATTGATAAAGGTTTGCACAGTGTTTTGAAAGTAGAATGTAGACAAAGGTGTAGTTTGCAGTATAGAAACGGGGATTAGCGATAATGGTGTCATTATAGCAACTATGGGTACAAAAGTTAATACATCAGTTACGAAGGTTAGATGAGCAGAAAAGCAGTTGTCAGAATGTCACTTGGATTGTGAACTGACATCACTTAGTTCCAGAAAGATGGACGTAGATGAGTTATGAGCAAATTTTAAGAAGAATGTAGATGATGGTCTTCAATTACGGGTGGAAAAGACCCACCATGGTGTAATATGAAAATTCGGAAAATATTGAGGAAGCAAAGACTGCAGCACTGTCGGTTGGAAAGGTAAAGGGCAAATGAGGACAAGCAATGTTTAGTGAAGATTCCTACGTCTGTGAAAAGATCCATGCGCGAAGCGCACAACGACTATCACCGCCATACCTTAGGAAAAGATCTAGCTGAAAACCCGAGAGAACTGTGGTCTTACGTAACATCGCTGAGAGGGTGTAAGGCTTCCATCCAGTACCTTTTTGACAAATCTGGTGTGGTAGCTGAAGATAGCACAACGAAAACCGAATTTTTGCATTTTTCTTTCAAGGAATATGTCATTCAGGGGAATCATAAGAACATACCCTTATTCGACCATCGGACATACTCCCGTATGGACTACATAGTAGTAAGCGCCCTCGGTGTAAAGGAACAACTCGAAGATTTGAAAGAAAAGCAAGTGATCTGGATCAGCTTCGCATTTATCGCGAATCCCTAGCCCACCGTAACGTCCCAAGAGAGTGGAGAAAAGCGCAGATGACTTACGTATAAGAAGTGTAAAAGAACGGACCCGCAACATTACAGACCAATTTATCTAACTTCAATTTTCCGCAAAACATTGCACATATTCTCTTTTTGAGTACAATAAATTTTCTACAGACCAAAAGGCTTATGTCTACGAATCAGTATGGTACTGAAAAACATCGCTCGTGCGAAACTCAGCGTGCTGAGTTCTCAGCTCATATACTGCGAACTATGGATGAAAGTCAACAGCCAGATTCCATATTTCTAGACTTAAGGAAACCATTTGACAATGTGCCCCACAGCAGGCTGTTAACGTAGGTACGAGCACATCGAATAAGTTCACAGATACGTGAGTGACTCGAAAAATGATTTCAAGTTGTAGAACCTAGTACGTTGTCCGAGACGGGGGGGTGGGGGGGGGGGGGTATTCATCAGAGATAAGGGTATCTTCAGGAGTCCCCTAGGGAAGTGTGACAGGACCATTTTTGATTTCTATATACATATAAATGATTTGGCGGATAGGGTGGGAATCATGGACTGTGTGGCTGGTCCCAACTTAGGTTCGAGTCCTCCCTCGGGCATGGGTTTGTGTGTTCGTCCTTAGGATAATTTAAGTTAAGTAGTGTGTAAGCTTAGGGACCTGAGCAGTTAAGTCCCATAAGGCTTCACACACATTTGATAGGGTGGAACAAAATGTTTGCTGATGTTGCTATGGTGTGTAGTAAGATGTCAATGTTAAATTACTGTATGAGGACACAAGATGACTTAAATAAAATTTCTAGTTTGTGTGATGTATGGTAGCTAGTCTAAAATCAGAGAAAACGTACGTTAATGAGAATGATCAGGAAAAAAGAACCCATAATGTTCAGTTACAGCATTTGTAGTGCCTTGCTTGATACAGCCATGTCGTTTGAATATCTGGACTTAACTCTGCGGAACGGTATGAAATGGATCTAACAAGAGAGGACTTTGGTAACGAGGGTGAATGGTCGACTTCCGTTTATTGGGAGAATTTTAGAAAAGTGTAAGCTATCTGTAAAGGGAACCACATGTAGGACGCTTGTGCGACCTGTCCTTGAGTTCTGCTGGAGAGTTTGAGATCCGTACTAGGTCGTGTTGAAGAAAGACATCCTAGCTGTATTTGTTACCAATAGGTTCGAGAAACACGTAAGTGTTATGGAGATGCTTCGGAACTGAAAGGGAAATCCCTTCAAGAAGAAAACTAGTGAGAAAATTTATAGAACGGGAATTTGAGGCTGACTGGCGAACGATTGTCCTGCTACCGACGTACATAGCGTATAAGGACACACAGAATAAGATTCGAGAAGTCAGGGCTCATACGGAGGCATAAGGACAATCTTTTTCGCTTTGTCTACCTGAGAGTGAAAACGGAGAGGAAATGTGTAGCAGTGGTATAGGGTACCCTCTGCCACGCGCCGTCAAGTGGCTTGTGGAGTATCTACATAGATATAGATGGTATCAGTGATGACAAAAGGATGGAGGAAAATCGTGCCTCTCTGATTTACACATACAAAGCAATATTTGTGTTTGGTATCGAAATATTTACTTACCCTTCCATTGAGCAGCTACTACGGAAAACATGGTATGTAAACCTAAACCTTATGAATGAGACTGTGGAATTATGCTGTTACTTATTCACCTTTTCCTGATCTTGTCCGGTTGCATTAATAGCTCTCCGCTTTTTCCTGTTACTAGCTTTGTGTATGTTTTTTCCTTCATCACACAATTTGTAATTCCATGTATCATCGTCTTACCACTAGGAACATCTTTTTCCAACTCTCTGGTGAGTTTCTCCCATCTTTCCTCTTTTCATCTGCTACCATTTTCTTACACTTGTTTATACTATCCTGGTATATTCTTTTACTTTTAGCTGTTCGGTTTCTGTTCCATTCGTGCCAAGCTTTCTTCTTTTCTTTTACTGCCTCCTTCATCCTCTCATTCCACCGTGGTGTCTCCTCTTCCTTTACCCTTCCGGACACTGTGCCACAGGCCTCACTCAACAGAGCTTACAAACGCTTCTTTGGACTTACCCGATTCCTCTTCCACATTGTCATACTCGGCGTTAGGGTTTTGCGCTTAAGTAAGTCCTTAAACTTTTCTTCAACCATGCCATCCTTTAGTTTCCACACTTTTATTTTGCTTTCCCTTTCCTCCTGTATGTCTTTCAAGTCATCTAACGTAAGGTGCTACATAAGGGTAGATCATTGCACATACACCGATGAGCCAAGGCATTATAATCAAGGCCCACCTCGACGTTGGATACCGCCTGGTGGTGTTGCAGATACGTGACGCGGTAACAGAAGTATGTTTGTGTAGAAGATACGGACGGGGAATCATCCTAGTGAAGATACGCACTGCAAATTGGGAAATCGATTCAGATAAGCGACTATGAGAAAGGGCAGATTATTATTACGCAGAGCCTGCGAACGAGCGAAGCCGGTCGAATGTTCACGAGCTACTGTCGTGAGCATCTACGGAAAGAGATAGAGGGAATGCGAAACTCCCACTTGGTTGGACGTCTACGACTATTCACAGGATGCAGGTTAGGACGTTTTTCTGCTCTCTAAAGTAGGCTAGACAGTGATCTATGCAATCTCTGCCGAATGAGCACTATGTTGGCGTACAAAAAATGTTTCACAGCTGTTCGGTTTCTGTTCCATTCGTGCCAAGCTTTCTTCTTTTCTTTTACTGCCTCCTTCATCCTCTCATAGATGAGCACAGAGCTCTGCATAGGCTACTCCTACATGTTCAATGTTGACCCGACGACATCGTCATTTACGATTGCAGTGGATACGGGGCCATCAGGATTCGACGATCGGTCAATGGAAACGTATCACCTCACTGGTGAATCACATTTTCGCTACCCTAGGTTGATAGTCGTCTCCACTAACTTCGTCATCGAGGTGAACGGTGACTCGAACCGTATAGCGTGCCACGGACGCAGGCTGGTGGGAACAGTAATATGCTTTAGTAGTCATTCTCCTGAGTTTTCATCGGACGTGTGGTAGTAATCGAAGACACGCTGACAGCTGCGAACCACCTGCATCCCTTCATGCTTGCCGGCCGGAGTGGCCGAGCGGTTCTAGGCGCTCTAGTCTGGAACCGCGCGGCCGCTACGGTCGCAGGTTCGAATACTGCCTCGGGTATTAATGTGTGTGATGTCCTTAGGTTAGTTAGGTTTAAGTAGCTCTAAGTTCTAGGGGACTGATGACCTCAGAAGTTTAGTGCTCAGAGCCAGCCCTTCATGCTTGTTGTATTCCCCGATGGCGATGTCATCTTTCATCAGTACAATTGTCCATGCTTCGTAGCCAGAACCGTGCTACAATGCTTTGAGGGTCATTCTAGTGAACTTGAATTGATGTCTAGCTGACCAGATTTCTCTGATGTAAATCCTATGGAATCCATCTGGGTCGCTATCGGGCGCCATCACCGCATACGCTACATCTACATCTACATCTACATCTACATGATTACTCTGCAATTCACATTTAAGTGCTTGGCAGAGGGTTCATCGAACCACAATCATACTATCTCTCTACCATTCCAGTCCCGAACAGCGAGCGGGAAAAAAGAAACCCCTAAACCTCTCTGTTCGAGCTCTGATTTCTCTTATTTTAATTTGATGATCATTCCTACCTATGTAGGTTGGGCTCAACAAAATATTTTAGCATTCGGAAGAGAAAGTTGGTGACTGAAATTTCGTAAATAGATCTCGCCGCAACGAAAAACGTCTTTGCTTTAATGACTTCTATCCCAACTCGTGTATCATATCTGCTACACTCTCTCCCCTGTTACGTGATAATACAAAACGAGCTGCCCTTTTTTGCACCCTTTCGATGTCCTCTGTCAATCCCACCTGGTAAGGATCCCACACCGCGCAGCAATATTCTAACAGTGGACGAACGAGTGTAGTGTAAGTTGTCTCTTTAGTGGACTTGTTGCATCTTCTAAGTGTCCTGCCAATGAACCGCAACCTTTGGCTCGCCTTCCCCACAATATTATCGATGTGGTTTTTCCAACTGAAGTTGTTCGTGATTTTAACACCCAGGTACGTAGTTGAATTGACAGCCTTGAGAATTGTACTATTTATCGAGTAATCGAATTCCAACGGATTTCTTTTGGAACTCATGTGGATCACCTCACACTTTACGTTATTTAGCGTCAACTGCCACCTGCCACACCATACAGCAATCTTTTCTAAATGGCTTTGCAAACTGATACTGGTCTTCGGATGACCTTACTAGACGGTAAACTACAGCATCATCTGCGAACAACCTAAGAGAACTGCTCAGATTGTTACGCAGGTCATTTATATAGATCAGGAACAGGTAGAGGTCCCAGGACGCTTCCCTGGGGAACACCTGATATCACTTCAATTTTACTAGCTGATTTGCCGTCTATTACAACGAATTGCGACATTCCTGACAGGAAATTACAAATCCATTCGCACAACTGAGACGATACCCCATAGGCTCGCTGCTTGATTAGAAGTCGCTTGTGAGGAACGGCGTCAAAAGCTTTCCGGAAATCTAGAAATACGGAATCAGCGGCCCTTATTTACGCGAATTACATTACCTTTCCGTAGACATCTAATGCCACAACCCTCCACAAATCTACTAACAAAAATTCGGATCCCTGATATGCAGAAACAGTGATGTTTTTCGTCCCTAAGTCGGACAAACAAGCTATTAAGCAGGAGGTCAAAACATTTTGGGTCATCGGTGTATATCATGTACATTCGTAAGGTACCCCACCAGATGCAGTTTGGGTGCCTATAACATGGAATATGTTTAAACTCTGTCTACATTTTACAGCCTTCGTCAGCAGCCTCAAACTGGTTCTGTGCTATCCATATTAACCGTCTTACTACCAGGATACTTCTTTCGACTGAATTCCATTGGTATGATGAAGTCCCCAAATAATGTAGACAGCATATATTAGCACTCCGTCTTGAGGCCACAAGTGGCCCATCGGGACCACCCGACCGCCGTATCATCCTCAGATGAGGATGCGGATAGGAGGGGCGTGGGGTCAGTACACCGCTCTCCCGGTTGTTATGACGGTTTTCTTTGACCGGAGCCGCTACTATTTGGTCGAGTAGTTCCTCAATTGGAATCACGAGGCTGAGTGCACTCCGAAAAATGGCGACTGGCGGCCCGGATGGTCACCCATCACCCATCGAAGTGCCAGCCACGCTCGGTAGCACTTAACTTCGGTGATCTGACGGGAACCGGTGTTTCCACTCCGGCGAGATCGTTTCCAGACAGCATATATTGCCAGTATCTTAAAGAACTTACTGGGAATCATCCATTGCAGCCGTTTGACAGTCATCGATCTGTTTTTATAAATGCCACTTTCAAGAACCGAAAAGCAATTATATAGCTGTATTACTGACCCTAGTGATAGTCAATGCAAAAAACCATAAATAAATTTTAATATGTTGCAAATATGAAATTGAACAACACATTATTGGATACAATTGCCTCTGAGTGAGAAGCTCATATATTCCGAAAATAGCTTTGAGAACAAGGGAAACACACATTTCCAATGTGCTTATGGGGTCACATTGACTCCAGTGGTACAAGGAAAAATTATTAGAATGGCTGAGGCAAGAAGCCCTAACAAAGAGTATAAAAATGAGCGGGAAATGATATTTTAATTGTACCAGGTGTTTTGTGTAATAGCTGTTCAACTTAACATTATCATTTTATTTCCTTAAATGTTAAATTTAAGAAACAAAAAACATTTCAAACTGGGGTCATGCTGACACCAGTTGTTCTCAGTGCAAAAGTAATGACTATATTTTAACGTGTTGTACCTACAAAAATGAACAAAACATTGTTGGACACAATACTGGTGCAGAAGGAAAAGGTCATATGTCTTGAAAGCAGTGGTCTTGAAAACACGAGAATATATATTTGCAATGGCCTTATGAGGTCGTATTGCCCCCTGTGGTACTAGAAAGATAAAATACATTCTAAATATTTCCATATAACACCATGCAGTGGATACCTACTTGTAGTTTATTGTATGTGGCATTAACTCAGTCCTCCACTAATAAAGTTAAATTTCAAATTCACATCCCCTCAGGGTATACTTATCAGGTGTCGATGATTGTTCTGGGTTGCAGGTCGACGGATCCAGTTTTATGTTTCTGTTTAAAAATTACGTTTATGAATGGCAAATGAAATTTTTGCATAATTTGGGCGTATAACATCAACATGAGATCTATGTACTGATATATCTTGTTGCCACAGTGAGTCAGTGGTACCACCTTCATCCGAGGGGAAAAAAGTTGAACGCCTTCTTGGAAGCGTCTATCCTCTACTAAAGCATCCACTCATAAGAGTGCCCAAATACTACTGCGAATTGTCTCCCTTCGGCTCAGGATGATGATTTTATTCTAGTGACCAGTGAGTGATTCCTTTGGCATCAAACAATCCCTAGATTACAATTTATACATGGCTTGTTAATCAAGTTAAATATCATGTACATTTAAGTTATGTTGATGCCTAATTATGTAGACAGTTCAGTGCATCCAAATAAACTTGGGAGTCTGTACCGAGCGAGGTGGCGCAGTGGTTAAACACTGGACTCGCATTCGGGAGGACGACGGTTCAATCCCGCATCCGGCTATCCTGATTTAGATTTTCCGTGATTTCCCTAAATCGCTCCAAGCAAATGCCGGGATGGTTCCTTTCAAAGGGCACGGCCGACTTCCTTCCACGTCCTTCCATAATACGATGAGACCGATGACCTCGCTGTCTGGTCTCCTTCCCCAAGACAACCCAAGCCCTTGGGCGTCTACCAGAAATTGCCATTTCTAATAGCAATTGTGTTTAGGATATACTGTGTCACATGCCGTACTATTTCCTAGGGTGGCATTATCAGAAGTAAGTCAGAGGTTGGCCGTACTTCCTGGTTCCTCGCGGTCTGCTCTCTCTAGGGGCGGAGGAAGTGTTTATATGGCCGCAGTGGAAACACGGAAGTGATCATTCAGACGGTCTACGCAGCCACGAGGAAAGGCGGTTATTCGCTCGTTCTGGAGCAGCCTTGCTGCAAGTTGTGAATTCGGTTCGTTTACGGGACCGGCCGCACACGCTGAGCGACCACGACTCTGCTGTATTGTGGTTTCTCAAGTCGGTGCAGCCTGGGATGTCGGCTGTGATTATAGCGTGTATGTGCAAGTGGGACGGACAGATTGAATTGTGCCCGTGATGCGTGCATGTTTCAGATAAATCAGGTGCTGTTTTGGGGTGTCTACATCGCCATTTTGTAGCCAACACCTTCAGATTTTACACCGGTACAGTCCATTTACACTGTAAGTATAGGCTTCCGCGGCCTCTGTCGCAGTCAATAAAATTCTTCTGCTTATGTGAACCCATAGTCAATGTGTAAAATTCTCCGACGTTTCGGCCACTGCTGCAAATGTGACCTTTGATAACGGAAAAAAGTCAACTTTGACTCTTATATACTGGTGGAAAAGGCTGTTATCGTAATCTGATAGGACATTTAGGATGAGGAGGAAGGGTGGTAGACGTCATTTATTGTTGTTTGCAGCGAATTCTTTCGATTTTAGAAATAGAAGTTCTCAATTGTTGTTTGCTGAGTTGATTGCGACTGGTGAATGTAAATTAGTGAGGCCATAGAAATAGCCAAGCTACCCTTCAGCGTGAGCAGAGGGGACGAGTACAGACTTCAGACGTCTGGGCTGCCTGCAGTAACAACGCTATGGAAAGGCAGCTCTCGCAAAGCAACGCCCACAGGCGAGTGAACGACCACAGCGGCCGCAGGTACACAGAGTACCGGCACGCCTCAGCCGGCAGAAGGCAGGAAGTAAACAGCGCTACGTCACAGAGGCAGTCCGTTTCTCATTCGCATATTTCCGTCGGTGGCAAGCAATTAAGCAAATACCAACCAAGATCTTCTATTTACACCAATGAAAAGAATTGTACAAACATGAATAAAAGACGTCCAAAGGCCCTCCTTTTCATCCTGAATACCGTACAGTACTATAACAGCATATTCCAGAAGCTTATAAGAAATAAAACTTTTCTAATTCAGCAGTTAGCAAAAATACTCTGAGAAATGCTATTTGTAACACTGGCTGAAACTTCGAAGAATTTTGCACGTTGGCAATGCGGTCACGTACCCAGAAGCATTTTGCTGACTCTTTAAACTTGTTCCCGGATTTGGCAATATACTGTGTTCGTGTGTTTCTATATAGGCACTAACTTCGCATTAGTATACATCGTTAATAAGCAGTTTACGTATTACTTTATATTGTTTCTGTGAATCTGACTCTTCACTGCATTTAATGTTGTTCTGTACAGAGCGGTTTTGTATGAGCCGGCTTCTTCGACTTGCAGACAATAGGGATACAGTTCCTGGCTGCACTACGACGCTCAAAAAATGGCTCTGAGCACTATGGGACTTAACATCTATGGTCATCAGTCCCCTAGAACTTAGAACTACTTAAACCTAACCAACCTAAGGACAGCACACAACACCCAGTCATCACGAGGCAGAGAGAAATCCCTGACCCCGCCGGGAATCGAACCCGGTAACCCGGGCGTGGGAATCGAGAACGCTACCGCACGACTACGAGCTGCGGACCACTACGACGTCATGATTTCCTGTTTCTCATACTGAGTTGTAGTCCCTGATATTTCATTGTATTTGTATGAGTTGGAGAGGACTGACATTAAAACGCCGAAGTATATGTTACGAAACAATGTGCACTTTGAGTCCAACGGACTATGCCACGTGAGTTACGTTTGCTCATATTCGGCATCGATCTGTTTGTAAATTGTTAAAGTGACCGCGCGTTTGTCTAAAATAAGGTTTTATTTAAATTTTATAGGATTTTAAAGCAAACTAGTGGTTCTCATTTTAACGAATTCGGTTTGAAAGGGCTTTTGTAAATATTTCATTGGAAGCACTTCACTGGTCGCTATGCTAATACTGTACCTAATTTCTTCAGATACTAAATGCTGCATATTTTTATTGGTCCACATCGTTTAAAACATATTTCAGTTATAAGCACACGTTTACAGTAAAATTGCCCTTTTTTATTTATATTGACTCAAGTTATTAATAAATATTAACCTGAACGCAGTCAACTGCTTCCACTCTTTTATCCTGTCCGTCCAAGCCAGCACGCTACTGAACCGGTTTTTAAAGGCTACGGGAGCTAAAAACACACAAAAACAAGAGTCTCTAAGGAAATACTAAAATGAAAATCGAAGAAAATTGTGTTGTGACGTATATCAAACGATTCCGTGTAGGTACTGGATTACGAAATTGAAACTGGATTTTGGCTAGGGAAAGATTTATGAAAGTTACTGATACATCCTTATCCATATTTTCAGCGGTTAATAGCATTTAAAACATCCCTTAAGCTAAACTAATTGTCAGAATCGAGATATTTTCACCCCCCTGCTTCAACTGAAATACATCAATAGCTTGTAAAGGCTTTTCTAAATCCGTGTCAAGATTAAGTTGAGCAATGTTTGTGTTATAACATGATTTTAGCATAAAATACATAAACGACCACGGATGGCGCCAGGTGGGCCAACCATAAACCGGAGAGACCATATATAGATATCTCCAGAACAGGTACGCAAACAGCTTCAAAGATGCGCGAATCTACAGAAGAGTTGACTGTAACAGTTATCACTTTTCGGTGGTAAGTAAGATGAACATTAAATTTAAGGAGCCCAATTGCCTATGTGAAATCCATATTACGATATAAACAGATTAAGAGACACAGAGAATAAAAGAAAATTACGAGTCAACAATAGCAGAATATCTATGTAAATGCGAGGGAAACGTAAGAGACTGTGGTATAATTCTCAGCTCTTATCATATCAGGGACAAAGAAAATAGGATGTCCTCTAAAAATCTATTACAGCTAAAGTGGTCAGAAATGTTGTGGTTCAATCAAGTATGGCCTCAAAAAATTGAAGATTGAAGTTAGAAAATAGGAGGTATTAGGAGTTATTAAAATAAGGAAGGAAAGAGCAACCACACTAAGACAGGAGAAACGAAAATATTACAAGAAACTAACAGAAGAAGACGGAGACGACTGTATCTCTCACAAGACTAGACTGATGTAACACCCAAAAGTAAAACAAAAAGTACTACAATAGTATAAGAACAAAGAAACATTTGGTAAAGACACACAGAAGAAGATGCTCACGCGCGACACTAAGGTATAACAGTGATGGGAAGAGTACTTCTCAGAATTACTAAACTGTGGTGACTCCATTAAACCTCTTCCACGTGTATAAACCCTCCGACGAAGAATAAATACAGCAATTAATGAAAAACCAAAAACATATAGCTTTCGTACAAGAAATTGCGAGAGAGCTAACAAAGAATGGAGGACTAATACTAATTAAAACAATTACGGAACTGTTAAAGAATGCTTCGGAAGATGAGAGAATGGCTCGAGACAGGAAAATGGTCTTCATCTGCACCACAGTAAAACCTAATGACCCCATGGTATGTAAAGGGCTATTAAAGTGTTTTCAGGAGAAACAGAGCAACTAACTTCAGCATTTTCTGCTCTACAGCTAACCGAGAAAGGTTGGAAAAATAACGTTGATATTCACATGGCTTTCTTTGCCTTCAAGAAGGAATATGATTGCATACACAGGGGCACTATCACTAATTTCTTGAAATGGTTCCCGTTTACAAAGATGTAAAGACATGTAGTACTGAGGTGTTCAGAGGAAACCTATTGCCAACTAAAAAGCACTACAGGAAGGTCGGAGCATTTTGAAAACAGAACAAGAAGCCACATTATATCCAATAATTTTTACTATAATTATAGAAAATATAGACAGAGAACACCAAAAATTAAACCTAGAAAGACTAAGACTGGATTAAAACAACAAATAGACCAGAAGATGTAAACGATGGTCTGAAAAGCGGTAGCAAAGATGGCAAAGGGTTCATGACAAGTTGTTACAGAAATATCTCAGGGAAAGCAGCGTTAGAAACAAATGAGGAGAGAACTGAGTATACAGTCACGAGCAAAGGACCCAATTAAGGTATCCCGGGACGTTTCATGAAGTTACTTTTAAAAGGACAGACATATTTGACCAAGTGAGCAGCACTTTTAGCCATCAAAGTAGAGTGCAAATTGAGATTATGGCAAGAATTTCAGCGACAAATAGAGCATATTTAGGGTTAGAACGTGCTGTGCCGTACAGCATTTTCGAGAAACTTTATAAAATCAGATAGTTCCAGACTGTGACCCTCCCAGTTGCTCTATGTGAGTCTGAAACTTTTACCTTAATGAAAACAGATGAACAAAAACTGTTATTTTCCAGAAAAAAGATATGAAGCAAAATATTTGCCCTCATTGTCTCAAGAGAGGCACGCTGCATGGCAGTGTAGCTTGCTGTCCAGGTTTCGAGAGGGTGCGTTCCTGGATGAGGTATCGAATATATATTGCTTCCCCCTACCTTCCCCCTACTTGTACCTCCCGAGGAGATCACGAATGTAAAATTAGAGAGATTCGAGCGCGCACGGAGGCTTTCCGGCATCGTTTTCCCGCGAACCATACACGGTTGTAACAGGAAAGGGAGGTAATGACAGTGGCACGTAGAGTGTCCTCCGCCACACACCGTTGGGTGGCTTGCGGAGTATAAATGTAGATGTAGATGTAGTTGGAGTGTGACATTCAGTCACAGGGATGGAGGATTTTTAAAAGAGCAGGAACTGGTAGGCCTATACTCGCAAGCTGATTTTGGCCGAAGGATGAAGAAATGATGGTTGATACGGACAGGACACCCAATTAGGGCGGAAGAAACAAGACTGTCACGAGTAGAATTCTTACGATCCGTCAGGGTCGGAATCAGCCGAGGAAGGCCACGTACAAAGTGGAATGACGATGTCAACACAGATACAGGAGCTATGGAAGTGAGGGAAGGAGAATGGACCAAAGTCAGGAACAAAAATGATTGATGGAGGGTTGTAGAGAACGTACATGGTTTCTCAGGCCAAAGTGATCGTCAAAGAAGGTGTTTCATAACAAACTGTGTAGGATGAGTTCACGGAAGGCATCCCTAACAAAACCGGATATGTTACTTGATTAAAAGGTGGTTCTGAGGTCCATTACCTGTTAGAAAAGCTGGGGTTTCTTTCTATATAAGAAAACAAACACAAGCAACTTAAGGCCACAATGGAAGCCGATAACGATATATATTTAAAAAGACCAAAATAGAAACAGACAGATAATTTCAAGCAATTTTGTATACCAGGTGACAGTGCCTGTTATCTTACATCATAAACAAATTTTATTACGTGGAATTTAGGTTACGACGAAAAAGCAGTTTTCTTCTGATGCAGTTGATTTGCAACATGTCGACTGGTCACAGTCAATATTAGATTTACGAGAAAAAGGGCGGGGAGTTAAACAGAATTACGCTACAATTCGTGCAGTGTTGGTTCACTGTATGAGGCTTCACAGTTCATTATCTGAACACAAAGTTTACTTTACCTCACCAAAGTTAATTTGTTACTTGTCACCACTGTCATGCTAAGTAACCTTTATTCCACTATCACTGGGTGTTAAACTTTATACACGGAACCAAAGCTGTGTGCATATGTGATATGTTAGGCAATGGAGAGTGTTTTCTAAATCAGGTGGCTCAGAGCGCATTCCTCAGACAAAGTCATTCGTCGGTGGGGACGATCACTGGCTGAACGTCACGAACAACAGATCGAAGCAGGCAAAACCAGCTGCTCGACCGTGACGTACCTACTCCTCGCCACTGAGGGGAGATTAAGAGCTTCTCTCTCCCTCTTTTGGGCGGGATGCTTGCTTCTGGGGAGCACCGTCCAACTCAGGTTACTCACGGTGTAAAGATTCAGAACTATCACGTTTTTTATGGAATGTGTTTCAAATTAGGACAAAGATGTAGAGGCTTGCTTACCAGCTGACGTGTCGCCGATTTGAGAAATGAGACAACTGAGGTACAACTTCTAAGCCTTCTCGTAATGTACGAGTTGCTCCCTGAACAATTATGAAGGCGGTTCTCACTGTATTATCAGGGTGACCCACTTTTTCTGAGTAACGATTGTCCACCCTACTACCTTTGTTTTCATTTTAGCATTTTTTCAATACAATAGTTATGGTTTGAACAGCCCAGTAAACACTGACAAATTAAACATTTTGCATGCAGTAGGAAAGTTAATGCGAGTGAAAGCTGCAGGAAGGATCTGTATTTTAAAATATATGCATGCTCCCAGAACAGTGATTAACTTGAAAGTTACATGATCATCCATTTTCTCCAATTTTATTCTTCTTTTTCCCTTCCCAATTTCCTGTTTCCTTTGCTTTTTCTCTATTTTCCGTTTTTTCTTAGTTTCTGTTGCTTCAAATTTCGCGTTCATAATTTTGTTTCTGAATCTGTCTTATTCTTTTGCCATTTTAAGACTGATCCTTCCTTGTTTTAGGTCTTCTTCTACTTCTTGAAACCAACTGGTTTTTTTGATTGAACTGTTTACTACATTAAAAATCCTCTTTGGGAGTCCCTTGTCGTTCATTCTACGTATGTTTCTGTTGAATGTTAGTCGGCGTTTTCTAATCATGTCTGCGAGCCTGGCTGTGTATTCATACAATTCTTTCGTTGCACTTCACCCATATACCTTTCTGTGCACTGTTCCAAACATTTTACTGAGTATTTTACATTATATTCTTCTTGTCTGTGGTGCCTGATGCTCCAGTTGTGGTCGTTTCTGATGCGTAGAGGGAATTTTTCTGTTCTTTGTGTGTTGGATGCTTTATTTTATCCCCTTATTTGTATATATTCCCTTAGATATTTGAACTTTTTCACTCTGTTAACCTTTCCGTGTCATGTGTACATGGCTTGGGCGTTGCCGTTTTTTCTTTCCATGTATTGTGTCTTCTCATACGATATCCGTAGATCTGGCTTCATGAGGACTTCATGTAAGTAAGTATTCCAGTGATTCTTGCACCTCTTGTCTAATGTTCCTGAGAATTGCCAGGTCATCTGTACATGCCAGGCATTTTGTGATAGTCTTGTTTGCACATACAGATTCTCAGAACTGCCATTGTGATTTTCATGTATTTCCATAATTATTCTCTTTAGACTGATGAATACTGAGTAATATTCACAGCCGATAGCCGCAAGGAGTGAACATTCATTCATTTACGTAGATAGCGCGACAACTGTGACATTCAGTATACTGCAAAGTAGAACAAAGCATAGAAACGTGTCTTTTTAAATCATTGGCCGATGATTTTTGAATCGTCCTCATTTTCTCTCAAGTCTGATCATGAAACTACATGTAACAAACTACCAGACTTCCAAAGTCGACGGCAATGAACTCTTAAGTTATAGAGTATCTTTGCTCTTTCACCTTCCAGAACAGAAAAGTTTTAAGTTTCTCTTATCCTTGAAGTTAAAAGTTCTGGCCGACTGTTCTTAATTAAATCGAATGTTGTACGTTCCCTCACGTTTTATTATTCCAGGCACATGAAATCATGTCTACAGGAAAATGCTCTGAGTAAAGTATCCTCTTAAACTCAGTCAATACTTACTATCGAAAATTTTATTGAACGCTATCTGACGTTAATTTAGAACAAGCTGACAAGCGTTCCTTTATGCCTAGATTTTGATATTATTGTTTTCTGTAAGTTACTTTATATTTTAAACTTTTGAAAAGGTATGTTTGGTTTTTAATGAATTCTTTTACAAGATTCAAAGTTTATATCCAAATATTTAAGTCCAAGTGGTAGACAATGAATGATGTATTCTGTATATTCAGATTCAGGACTTTCCTCACACATGAAAGAGTCATTAAAAAGAATGTTTTCAGTAAAAGTCAACAAAAAATCAACGGAAATTTTATAGCTTTTGACGACATAAGGTAGACTGGGAATACACGTTACTGAAAATACATTCATATTGCTAAGACTGGGACAAAATGTTCTGGCCTTACTTACACATCATAACTTCTTTGAAAAGATTGTTGCTATTATAACGAAACAACCATTAACGAACTTTGTTTCCTATAACTTTTTAGGGTGGGTATAAAGTTCTCTCTCCCCCCCCCCCTCAACCCCCATCTCACCCCCCCCCCTTCCCGCCACAAACACACAAAGTAGTGCGGCGGTATTGGTAGGTTTCATAAGGGGATCAATGGACAGTTAAATGTATCTTACTGATCAAGTTTGCTATCAGTACGTCCATGATGCGAGTTACGAAAGTTTTTTTTCGCATCTGGTGTAAAAAGCATGTGTAATGAGCATTCCGGTCTCGCAGTTGTGATCTAAACACTTTCCCACACAAGGATTGAAGCAACTAAATAGCAGAATAAACACTGAGTGAATCCTGAGTCATCGCTGTTTGCTACGAAGATACCGACGAATCTCAGCTTCTAACACTGATAGATCCATGCAAATGCGCTAATCACAATCTTGTTGCTGAATAAATGTGTGCCGACAGTGCAAGCATCGCGTAGTGAATAAACACCTTTGCTGAAGGGAAATGATCACGAACGGATCTCTACTGCAGTGTAATTTGCATAGTCAATGAACACAATGCATACTAAAGAGGATTGTTAAATTTCATCTACCAGTTTAATAGTGGCGACGAACGTAAATGAACTGAGAGAGTTCGTATTCAAATTACTGATTATTTCAAAGTAATACAAAGCTTGTATTACACCGAAAACAGGCTTATCCCTGCATCAACACACTGCATTATGTACAACTGGATAGCGAAGGATTTACAAACAAAGTACTGAAGGAATCTACAAAAATATTAAGAATTGTTAAATGAGTGAAGAAACGACGTCTTCAGTTAATCTATGATTCAGATGGACTATACAGAAACCAATTTCAGACCTAGGTAAATTGAGTCTGAATTTGTCATAGTCCAAAGCATCTTAAATCTTATCACTCGTAATTGTCCTAGGTATACATGACTTCTTTTCTCTGAAATAATGCGCTAAGCTGCACAGTGCAGTGCATTGTTTCAGTACAGCTCTTAGTTCATAACAAGAGAATGCAGAACAGATCTCATGCAAGTTTGCACACCAGTCTTCTCCACAAGGAACTTAGCACAGTGGACTCGTATTCCGGTGGACGTCGATTCTAACCTGCATGCGGCCATCCTGATTTAGGCTTTCCATGAGTTCCCTAAATGCCGGGATGGTTCCTCTGAAAGAGCACAGCCGACGTCCTTCCCCATCCTTCCCTAATCCGAGCTTGTGCTCCCCCTCTCTAATTACCTCGTTGTCGAGGGGACGTTAAAATCTAATCTCCTTGCGTAAGGAACGTTGCAAAACGAAGCTTGCATATACTGACACAAGTTCTTCGACTTCCTAAGGATATTCGATACATGTCCACATTGGCGCCTAATAAACAAAAGACGAACACATGGGATATCACACCAAGTGTGTGACTGGATTCACGAATGGCTTCCAAACAGAACACAACGTCACTCTGAATGAAGAGAAGTCTTAGGAAGTAAAATATACTTCGGACTTGCCAAGGTAAGGGTTATTTTCTTACAGTATGCATAAATGACGTAGTGGACATCGTCGGAAGTTCCATGAGGCTTTTTGCGGATGATGCTGGTGAATACATGGAAGTGGCTGTGACTGTGCTGGAAAATTGTAACGAAATGCTGCAGGACCAGTAAAGGATCGACGCTTGGTGCAAGGATTGGCAAATTGACCCTCAACATAATGAAATGTAGCATACTGCAATTACAGAGATGGAAATATCCTTTATTGTTCGATTAAAATATTGCGAAAGAGTTAATCGGAGCAATTATTCCCTCAAAATATCTTGGAGTATACGTACGGATCTGTTTGAAGTGGAACGACCCCATAAAATTAATCGCGAGTAAGGGAGACGTCAGACTGAGACTCACTGGAAGACTTCTCAGGAACGATAGTGCATCAACAAAGCAAATAGCTTACAAAACACTTCCTCGACCAGTACTTGAATATTGCCCTTTACTACGGGATCCATACAGGATAGGATTGGTACAGAGAATAGAGAAGATTCAAAGAAGAGCATCACGTGTCGTTACACGTTCATTTAGTAAGCGCGAAAGAATTTCGAAGCAGCTCGACCAACCCCAGAGGCAGATGCTGGAAAAAAGCCATTCTGCAACATGTTATGGTCAACTGTCAAGGTTCCGAGAGCGTACATTCGCAGCAGAGTCAGTTGATTTATTGCTTTCCTCGTACACATGTTTTGTAAAAAAGCCATCGAGACAAAATTAAAGAGATTCGGTCCTACGCGAAGGCTTACCAGCAGTCGTTATTCCCCCATTAGAATGCAGAACACGCCGTACCGGCCGAGATATCGCGTCCCAGCGCAGGTTCTGTCACGTGCAGAATGAGGACGTCGACAACTCTGGCCGGCTAATTTATCTTTCACGGAATGAGTGGAAGAAAGTCTCCTTTAGCACAGGTCATTTTCGTATGGATAGGGTTAAGTAGTTGGTTTCGTAGAGGGAGGCTAACGGTGCAGACATGTAGGAATACAATATTATTTCAGAATAGTTTAATTCTCAATAGTTCAGCCTTACTCAGAAGAGTGTCTTACTGTGGTTTTATACCTTAACACATCAACAACTACAACCTACCACTCTCTTTGCTACTCCCGGTAACTCATGGTTCCTGAGTCATACCTTTCATTATGAGATACGAGTGCTCTAATTGAAACACGTTCTGACAATATACAATTAAAATATCTGACCACAATAGCAGTCTGTGCTCGTTCCTGTCTATAACTGGACATGCAGAAAATCCTAATTAACTCTCGTTGTGACTCTTGCAATTAGACACGTTATTCATACTAGGAGACATTTGTAAAACAGCAAGTTTTCCTCTGTATGTTCTGACACACAGAAAAAACCATTATTTGTTGCGACTCACGCCTGTGAATACCTTATTCACACTAGGAGACAAGTGCTAGATATCCCTTTATTCTTTCCTTATACTGATACACAGGAAATATCAACTATTTCTGCTTCTTACTACTATAGACCAACTTCACAGAGCTTGTTCTTCAATAACAGACAGAAAACTGAGGATATAACAGCTGGATACTTATCGGGACAGGCAGAAAACTGAGGATATAACAGCTGGATACGTATCGGAATCTGAGTTGTCTTCCCTCAAATGTGTACAGTCTTGTCTTAGTTCTTACTACAGCAGTATCGGAGTGTCGCTGTATAGTGACTCCGACTTTCGGCTGTAGAACTGCTGCTTCTGCTGCTTATTGGTACGGACTCTGACTGTGACTTCGACAAACTGACTTGGTCCCATACGCTTTACACTTATACGGGGTTGTCAGAAACAGATTCATAAGCATATAAGAATGTGGGAGGGTAGGTTGTGCTGAGAAATAATTGTTAAAAAAAGATACATTGCGTCATTTCCGAATTAACTGCAACTGACGTTAGTCAGGTCTTTCGAAGCGCAAATTCAAGTTTCGAGCCAGAGACGGCGCCGAAAAACGAGTTCTTCGTTTGGTTTCCTATATCCGAACAAGAGAGCGATACAAAAATTGGACATGGGATGGTAGTAAGGATCGAACCGGAGCCAAAGGCTGAGTAATCTCATACACTCTCATGTAATCTATCAAATTAACTGACATTAATTGTACGTAGCCGGTCACTTGAATTCACGTGCGTAAAGGTTTGATGGACTAACTTCAGTTTTAATTAACTTGGAAAAGGAACTAAGTACCGAATCCTTTTCTGAACGGTTACTTCTCAGCAAAAACTACCCTGCAATAATTCTACAAGCCTTTCCGGCTTTTCTGACCACCATGTGTACAGATTTTTCAGGGACTCTTAGACGAGCTGCTCTAGCAGCATTGTCGACCTCTGATGGCCCCGAAAATTTTCCTACTTCTGGAAATTCTCAGCCTGGATTGAAATGGTTCTCAAACACCTGGAGCCTTGCCATCATTACCGTGTTTTCCTCTGCTGTCCAGTCACTGTTACATACAGTTGTTTAACGACTGTGGTTGTGGCTGTGCCCGCACTACTTTCTGCTACATATGTAGAAACTCATATTCGATTATCTCTCCGCTGCTCCGAAGTCAAGCGCATCGTGCCTTTCCGGTCTGTGTATTGTGTTAAAATAAATAATTACTGTAGTTTCTTTCTTGTCATAGCGTCTAAAGCACAGCTAACGTTAATAAAGTTTGACAGCCTTAACAACTCTTAGATTGAAACTTCCTGGCAGATTAAAACTGTGCACCGAGACTCGAATTCTGGACCTTTGGGACCTTTGCCTTTCGCGGGCAAGTGCTCTACCATTTTTTTTATTCTCATTTTTGTTCGATTTTGTTCGTTCTATTTGTTCTGTGCGGATGTCGCAGGACACCCGTTCAAGCTCAGTGTTGAGCCGTTGACTCAGTTTTTTTTATTACAGCTAACCCTCTGACCGAACACGCTGAGCTACCGTGCCGGCTATCATCTGAGCTACCGAAGCACGACTCACGCCCGGTCCACACAGCTTTACTTCTGCCAGTATGACCGGGCGTGAGTCGTGCTTTGGTAGCTCAGATGGTAGAGCACTTGCCCGCGAAAGGCAAAGGTTCCGAGTTCGAGTCTCGGTCGGCGCACACAGTTTTAGTCTGCCAGGAAGTTTCATATCAGCGCACACTCCGCTGCAGAGTGAAAATCTCATTCTGGAAACTCTTAGTTAATAACATTTGACGCCCATGATAAGCGCCATGCTGATCTCCTATTGGCCGAGAGACAGCTCGCTAAAGATCATCGCTCAAAACCACCCATATCGACTGAGCAAATACACTCTTCATCTCAGACATAGATCACTAGACAGAAAATATGTTAGCGAAAGAGCTCGTGACGTAGGAACTGTAGACAATAGTAAATTCTGTAAGTTGACTCATGTGATAAGCAACTTTAAGTGGGCGAGCTGTTTATCAGCAACGTTACGGGAACATATCGCGTTAGATACTCTGTACATGCTCGGTTTGGCTAAAGATAAGTGTGTCATTGGACAATTAGAACTAGTGATAATTCTGAAGCGATCTGCTTATATATAGCGTCCATTCTCTTCTTCTATCTCCCTTTACTCACTGTGACATGCATTTATCAGACTGTAGTCTGTAATCAGAAGTATTAAATTTTTCAGCTGATGATGAAGACAGAGAATGTATATTTTGTGGGAGTAGCCCACCGTACAAATTCACGTGCGTATTACAAGCAAAACTTGTACAGCTTCATATAATAACCTGCATATTTAAGCCTTGTCTTTAATCCCGCGACTGACAGAAGAAAGATGTGCGGAGCTAATGTTCAAAACAAGAAATTAGTGCTAAAAGCAAACCATCGAAATGCTTTGCTAACCCAACCAAAGAGAAATATGCTCCGTCAATGGCTTTGTGCTCCGATTATATTGTTCCGTTATTCGCTGTAGCACCATTCTCCGCTGTGAAAGACAGTATTCTCTTGCGGTTCCATACTTACAGATCCTCCCTCATTAATGCAGGAGCGCTTATGTACGTAACAACAGCTTGCAGCTGAAACTGAATTCCATTGAAATTCAAGGAGTTCGGGGAAACGGCCGTAAGAACTGCATAATGCCTCGGCTGAAAAGCTAACTTCACCTCCACATAAATTCAGTTTATTCTGAAGTTTCTAGGCTAAGCTCTGGGAACTCAAAGTCTAGAACTACAGGTATTCACGAAAAAATTCCAGAGATTCATAAGTGCTAGAAAATGCAATACATCATCTGCTTTCAAATCCAGTATTGATGTTCATGATTTTCATTCCTGATATCACTCGTATACATAACCGCAGTCTTAAGGCCTTCACCTTACTCGCCACAGAAATTTCAATTAATAACTTACATTTCGCCTTGAAATTCATGATGCTGATTTGAACGGCATTCCATCGGATAACCATAGTAACAACGTATACAGAGAAACGATACAGAACTTTAGTTACTGGGTAGTAAGATGGATACATTACATATATACGAAACGAAACGGTTTGTAGGGATATACCACAGAGAAATCTCTACCTTTTCTAAATCTGAACGTTATCAGACAGCCAGTGAAACGAAAAGTAATCAGTAAATGCTGCGGAAATTTTCAGTTTGGAACAAATTCAATAAAATGAAGCAAACTTTCCCATTTTTTGTAACATTCCTGAAAGGCAAATAACCCGAGATCTTCACATATGTAATGGTTTGTACAAACGGTTTCGATTTGCGTAGCTTGAAAAGTGCCGTTTCTGAGAATAAACTTGTAAGAATTCAATATATATTTTTTTTAATACTTTAGTGTAACGAAATTATCGGTGACACTTGCAGTCTGCAATCGTCGACTCAACGTATATACAAGACGTTATATAAGCTGTATTACGTGTTACAGTATACGTTTGTTACTTGACTACATAAATTCTGTATTTTTTAACGACTGACCAGGAGGAGAATGCGTGGCGCCTCCGGATATGGGCGGCCTTAACGAAAATCTGCTCACAAGCTGTAACCCGGCGAAGGCCATAGTGTCTCAGAAGAACACTCACATGTTGATACTGTCAGTTCCGTGACACGTTTATTGCCATAATTTTTTCCGTTTTCCGTCGTTCCTTACTTGCTTCAAAATTCATGGAGGTATGTTCAGTCTTTGCAACTGAATGAAAAGCAGCTTGTTTTTTGCCACACGTGTTTCGCTTCTTTTCTCTATGAAGAGCGTCTGTTTTTATCTACTAGTCTGTTATATTCATTATGTAGTATTTACACGTACTGTCTTCTCCACATGAACGTGCACGCCGTATTTTTAAACGTAACGTCCGCAGAGACATCTCTGGTAGTGGTCTAGAATCTGTAATCAATGCGCTTCGGCACAGTGTATAGATTAACAGTGTGGCAGATGAATGTTCTGGCCGTTCACTTACTTACAACCAATTTAAACGCTGAAAAATAGTGCAATATTTATAAAAAATGTCTTTTTATTTCTGTTATGAAACTATTGGGTTCGAACGAGGCAAACTGGGTGCTTCAAGAGGATAACGATCCGAAACATCGCATCCGTTTCTTCACTGCGTGGAAGCAAGACAATGTTGTGTCCACGATGGACTGGCCTGAAATATCTCCGAATGCAAATGCGATTGGCAATGTTTGGTCGTATATTAAGATAGAGCATAAGGAAAACCAATATATACTTTTAAGCAGCTGTCGTATAAAATCAGGACGATATGAAAATTATTGCCGAGAGAATATGCAGAAAATATCGTGTAAAGCATTCCACAGAGGTGCCAAACTACAATCGATAATGGCAGCGATTGGATTAACTACTAGGTAATTGTGCGATTAGTAATAACATGTATTTTCATGTAAATATATATTTATAATAGTGTCTTGTATTTCATATACCTAACGGTGTACAAATTCCTGTGGAACTCACTGTTTTTTATTACGTTACGTTTTCTCATGTTATTCTTTTTTTTTCAGGTTAGAAACAACTTTTGCAGCACAAGTTTCATGAGGTTAAATTATTGTTAGTTGTTAGGATTTCGAATGTTGCTAGACCATGTGGGTCTCCAGACGGCCGACTTTCATTACTCACATTCATTACAACACATCACTTGCACCTTTCGCTGTGTGTCGAACATGTGTATGTTTGCAATGGGTAGTGCCGCTGCGTGCTTACCTTTCGTCGCTTTATGTTTGTGATGTGTATGTATGATTTGCCACTTTTCCTTTGATTTGTCCACGCGCGCGCGCGTGTGTGTGTGTGTGTGTGTGTGTGTGTGTGTGTGTGTGTGTGTGTGTGTGTGTCTGTGTGTGTGTGTGAGAGAGAGAGAGAGAGAGAGAGAGAGAGAGAGAGAGAGAGAGAGAGAAATCCTGAGTGTGTGCTTGTGTGTGTATGTGCTTTGTCATGTCTGAATGTGTTATTCTTTTTGTGCGTATATTTATGTCAGTTTTTTTATCTTTTTATTTTTATTTTTTTTATAACTGCGCATGTCATAACATTAGAACACCAATAACTAAAAGAAGTTAAAAGCGACTATACGTTAAGCCCAAGCGATGGAACGAAAGATGTCTAAATGCAAGGATTTCCTCTAGGAGGAAGGTCCATAAAATACTCCAGAGATCCTGAACTAAAGATTAAATGCCCTTCGCCATATTGATACGACGTATAAGCTTTAAACGCGGTCGACAGCCCTTGAATCGTTCGCTGAAACAGATAGACGGCAAACGAACGCTGAAACGTAAAAAGGGCATTGAACCAGGAAATGGCAGACCGTCAACGGTTGATGTCAATGAGAATAAAGTGGTGAGGGGTAACCACTTAACAAAAGGCGACAGCTAAACAATGCCCAATACGCAACCTAGTTAAAATAATCTCCTCGCGACTAGAGAGCCGAGAGATCGGCCAAGACGTTGGGAGAGATCTAATTCCCCTGAGTTTGTTACCGCGAAGAGAACATCAGTGGTCATGTCAAAGTGACATCATCTGCCGACACACGCCAACATGGAGATCGTCCGAAGGAAAGGAAAACCTAGCAGAACTATGTAGGAGGAGTGCAGCCTTGGCAGCAGCGTCAGCAGCCTCATTTCCCTTCATACCGACGTGACCAGGAACCCACATTAACATCACGGTGGCTCCCTCAACAGCGAACAAATGGAAGCTTTCTTGGACTGTTTGACTTAGGGATGGACTGTGTACAGCACGCATGCGCTCTCAACGGCACACAACTAAAAAGCCAGTGTCGTCAGATGGACTTGATGACTTAACATACGGCGAAGAGCTCTGCTACAAAAATAAAGTATTGTTCTGGAATCTGATATGGAAAATGGTCGATGCCAATCACGAAGGCACACCCGCCCCATTGTTGGTCTTAGAGCCATCAGTGTAATTTTGGAAATTTGTGTTAAAGTCTTAGGAAACCAAACGACCTACTTAATTTAACTTAAACTAACTTACGCTAAGAACAACACACGCACACATCCTCGAGGGAGGACTGCAACCTCCGACAGGGGTAGCCAGCGGGCCGTGACAAGACACTACCCCGAGCGGCGCCATCAGTGAACACGAAGGTGCTATAGCTAAATTGCGTGGAAGCTCGAATAATGTACAGCAATAGATCGAATCCGGAGTAGTGTCCTTGGGAAGCAAATAGTCTAATGGACACGGGCCACCGCATGAAGCCAAGTCTGTGAAGCGTTGACACCCATCGGAACATGTGACATAGCGTGAAGTTAAGCCGCCAGAGCAGTAACTAACAGCAAACTCGGGAAGGTAACACAGAAGGAGGATACGCCGTGCACTGGAGGTCAAGGCGGTCATCGAAAAATGAGTAATAGGACGGACAGCCGGGTAAGGCTGATAAACGGTAGGTCTATCTGCTGAAGAGGACATCACGCCGGTATGACGGTGGTAGTTCAATAGCTTCTGCAGAGAGACTCTCAACCAAGCTCGTCTAAGAGGCGCCAGTGGCCAACTTTAATCCACGACAGTGGATTGTGTTGAGAAGGTGTAGAGGGAAAAGAAGTACAAATGAATAAACTAAACACCGATACTCTAGTTTGAACGGACAGGGGACTGGGATAAACAAAGGAGGGTGGCTGATCCGCTCCACAGGACGTGCCACTTACGACACACAGGAAGCTGAAGGACCAGGTATGGCGTGCGGCCAGATAAGACATGCAGGACGACGAAGTTTCCTATCGAGAATGAGCCCCAGGAACCGAAATTTCAGCGAACGGGAGAGCAACAGCGGTGGGAGAAACCCACTGCCCAGCCAGAAGTTCATACAATATGTTTTTTCAGTGGAAAAACGAAAGCCATGTCGATGCTCCATGAGCAAAGACGATCGGCACATCGCTGAAGCCGCCGTTCAAAGAGACAATCCCATGGAGACCTGCAATAGATCGCAAAGTCGACGACGAAAAGGGAGCCGGAGTACCTGTCCATAATAGTAATGGCTAGGACAGAGCCTTGAAGCGCCCCATACTCCTGAATGAAGGGGTCCGACAAGGCTGAACTCACACGTATTTTGAAAACTCGGACTTTTAAAAATTCCTGACGCAAGTGGGGCAGGCGGCCTCGGAAGCTCCATGTCTAGAGTGTACGGAAGGTACCAGCCTTCCTGCAGGTATCGTAGGCTTTCTCCAAATCAAAATACACTCCTGGAAATTGAAATAAGAACACCGTGAATTCATTGTCCCAGGAAGGGGAAACTTTATTGACACATTCCTGGGGTCAGATACATCACATGATCACACTGACAGAACCACAGGCACATAGACACAGGCAACAGACCATGCACAATATCGGCACCAGTACAGTGTATATCCACCTTTCGCAGCAATGCAGGCTGCTATTCTCCCATGGAGACGATCGTAGAGATGCTGGATGTAGTCCTGTGGAACGGCTTGCCATGCTATTTCCACCTGGCGCCTCAGATGGACCAGCGTTCGTGCTGGACGTGCAGACCGCGTGAGACGACGCTTCATCCAGTCCCAAACATGCTCAATGGGGGACAGATCCGGAGATCTTGCTGGCCAGGGTAGGTGACTTACACCTTCTAGAGCACGTTGGGTGGCACGGGATACATGCGGACGTGCATTGTCCTGTTGGAACAGCAAGTTACCTTGCCGGTCTAGGAATGGTAGAACGATGGGTTCGATGACGGTTTGGATGTACCGTGCACTATTCAGTGTCCCCTCGACGATCACCAGTGGTGTACGGCCAGTGTAGGAGATCGCTCCCCACACCATGATGCCGGGTGTTGGCCCTGTGTGCCTCGGTCGTATGCAGTCCTGATTGTGGCGCTCACCTGCACGGCACCAAACAGGCATACAACCATCATTGGCACCAAGGCAGAAGCGACTCTCATCGCTGAAGACGACACGTCTCCATTCGTCCCTCCATTCACGCCTGTCGCGACACCACTGGAGGCGGGCTGCACGATGTTGGGGCGTGAGCGGAAGACGGCCTAACGGTGTGCGGGATCGTAGCCCAGCTTCATGGAGACGGTTGCGAATGGTCCTCGCCGATACCCCAGGAGCAACAGTGTCCCTAATTTGCTGTGAAGTGGCGGTACGGTCCCCTACGGCACTGTGTAGGATCCTACGGTCTTGGCGTGCATCCGTGCGTCGCTGCGGTCCGGTCCCAGGTCGACGGGCACGTGCACCTTCCGCCGACCACTGGCGACAACATCGATGTACTGTGGAGACCTCACGCCCCACGTGTTGAGCAATTCGGCGGTACGTCCACCCGGCCTCCCGCATGCCCACTATACACCCTCGCTCAAAGTCCGTCAACTGCACATACGGTTCACGTCCACGCTGTCGCGGCATGCTACCAGTGTTAAAGACTGCGATGGAGCTCCGTATGCCACGGCAAACTGGCTGACACTGATGGCGGCGGTGCACAAATGCTGCGCAGCTAGCGCCATTCGACGGCCAACACCGCGGTTCCTGGTGTGTCCGCTGTGCCGTGCGTGTGATCATTGCTTGTACAGCCCTCTCGCAGTGTCCGGAGCAAGTATGGTGGGTCTGACACACCGGTGTCAATGTGTTCTTTTTTCCATTTCCAGGAGTGTACATGGCGTCAGACTGACATTTCCTGAGAAAACCGTTCATGACATGGATCGACAAAGTGACGAAATCTCTGTTGATGCATCATGGACAGGGGACATCACCTGGTTAAGTAATTGTCAATATCAATAACACTTTCCAACAGCTGTGTAACTAAGATGTTTTTCTTTTACTTTGACGACAACCAAGATGGCTGACACGTGACAAAAAATGGTTCAAATGGCTCTGAGCACTATGGGACTTAGAACTACTTAAACCTAACTAACCTAAGGACATCACACAACACCCAGTCATCACGAGGCAGAAAAAATACCTGACCGCCGGGAATCGAACCCGGGAACCCGGGCGCGGGAAGCGAGACAAATGACAAGATGGTCAACTGCACGTCGGCGAGCACCAAATCCACTTTGTACGGCGGTTAGTAGATCGCGAGACTCGAGCCACTGTACCTGCCGGCCATGACTCACACGTTACCGCACCTTGCAAACTCAGCTTGTGAGCGAAATGTGGTGCTAGTTAGAAGGATGATGTTTATTCAGACTGTGCATAGAAACGGTTATGATAGTGGCTTCGCACCAGAGTCTGGGAAACGTTTCATCTGCCCAAATTCGATTGTGTTTGAAGGAAAAAGTGCTTGTCCAGACTTGAAAGGTGCTGCGGGATCTGAATGTAAACATTATTTGGCTTGCGGCGAAAGATCGGGCTGAGTCGAGAGCATTGTCAAGGCTCCTCATAGGAAAGGGGGCATTGTGGCATTCAGTATTCTGAGAGGAAAAGATGTCACCCGAGCCTCCTCCAGTCGTTTCTGAGGGAGGAAGTGGTGGTTTTAAGGCTTGGAGCACGAAATCTCCGAATTAGAGTGGCCTAAGTTGTTGGAAATAGCAATAGGGTCCACAATAACATCATCTGCTATGGTCTGGTCCGAAATAGGGAATGAACCCGGGTTCCAGACAACCGGCGGAGGTTATCTATACGACGCAAGAGTGAGTGGAACTGTAGAAAGAACTAGAAAAGGAGATCCAGCTAGCTTTTTGGCTATCCTGAAGAATGCAACGACACTGTGCATGAAAATATATGTAACGAATACAGCTCGATATCGGATGACGGTGGTTATAATGGCGATGAACATGTCTTCAGGCGCGAATCGCGTCGAGGCACGTCTCAGTCCACCAGGGGACCAGGACACGGCGCAGTAAAGAAGTAGTGTGAGGTATGGACCATTCAGTGGCGGTAAGGATAATGTTCGTAAATTACACTGTGTAGTCATCACAACTGGGGATATGTTGATCGTCGAAGGTCACCAGGGAAGAGTAAAGCCTACAATGAGCGTTAAAGTTACACGCAGGGGAGGTAGGAGTTAGCTTCTGATAGCGCACAGGCAGTGGTCGCCAAGGTTTGTGTCAAACAGAACGGACCACTCAAAATGATGGACAAACTGAGCGGTAGAGAACGAGAGGTCCAAATGGGAATAGGTGTGCGTGTAGTCTGAAAGGAACGCGGATGTTCCAGTATTAAGAAGGATGAGGTGCAGAACGTCATCTAAAATACTCAAACAGGTTGTCAAAGGGACCTAAAGGGGGTGTCGTGAATTAAAGTCACTGACCAACAAGAAACAGGTGAGGTAGCTAACAAATAAGCTGGAGACATAATGAAATTTTCACTCTGCAGTGGAGTGTGCGCTGATATCAAACTCTTTAGCAGATTAAAACTGTGTGCCGGACCGAGATTCGAACTCGGGACCTCTGAGTTTCGCGGGCAAGTGCTCTACCACTTGCCCACGAAAGGCATGGGTCCCGAGTTCAAGTCTCTGTCCAGCACACCGATTTAATCTGCCAGAAAGTTTCAAGCTGGAGACAGTCTGCGCTGTTGACAGCGAATGGAAGGGATGTAGACATTACAAGGAGAAAAGGTGAAATGAGGAAGGAAAATATGGACTGCAGCAGCTTGCAGCTGTGTTCAGTGAGATGGTTTGTCTATGAACGTCTTCCCTAATGAGCACCATGACTCCATCATGATATGGAATGCAATCCTTGGGGAAGGTAAGAGAGAAGGCAACACAGGAGCTCAAAGCGCGAAGACGCAATTTCGTTTCCTGTGCCGGTCGCATTGGCCCAGCGGTTCTGGGTGTGTAAGTTTGGAACCGTGCGACCGCTACGGTCGCAGGTTCGAATCCTACCTCAAGCGTGGATGTGTGTGATGTCCTTAGGTTACTTAGGTTTAAGTAATTCGAAGTTCTAGGGGACTGATTACCCCAGGTGTTAGGTCCCATAGTGCTCAGAGCCATTTGAACCGTTTTCGTTTCCTGGACTCAGGAATCAACTGCATACTGCGATTCCAAGAACAGCCGTAGTTCCTCTTTGTTGTATCTAATGCCACCAACGTTCCGTTGGAGAAGATATATAATGGGAATAGGGATGATGGAATACATGAAGGGCAATCACCTAGGTCGTTACTGAGTGTCAGCCTTAAGAGACTCACTGCTAGAGGTCGCAGAAGATGGATGGTCCTGTTCCATGAAATCTATGGAACGTAGTAGCCGACAGAGACAGACGCAGCAACAGGGAAGTAACCGCTTTTGTGACGTGTGCTTTAATAGTCTAGTTTCTGGAGCTTCTACGTGTAAATTTAATATCTAATAGCCACTGTTATAGCGCTTGCGTTTGCGTCGAAAAGTAAACCGTTTTTGTGACATATTACAAGTTCCTAATCAGGGGCGAATCATTTAGTTTCACCTGAGTGCTTCGGTAGTTATGTTTTGGGATATCTGCATATTATTGGACATAGTTCCTCCGTTTCCGTCAGGGTCTGTAGCAGAATTGCGCAGCAAGCGCCGATAGTCCATTTATCAGAATAGTTTAGTTTTCCACAGTCTTTCGTACGGACAGGGACTGCGATTACTGTGTGCAGATGCGAGCTGAGTTGGTGAGACTTCGCTCTCAGCTTGAGGATGTGATAGCTTCGGTTACACAGCATAGGGCTGCAGTGGATGGGTACCACTGTTGTGAGCCAGCCATGGGGATCCAACGGACGTCCAGCACGTCCGAGTCCTCCGATCAGTCCTCACCGGTGGCCAACCCAATTACTGCTCGGACTGAGGCTGACCCCTCACCTGTGGTCGAGTGGGAGGTCGCCCCAGGGCGAAGTAGGCGGCGAAAGACTTCCCAGGCGGCCGCACGTAAGGCCTCTCCGGTTTGCCTGACAAACAGGTTCCAAGCGCTGTATGCGGTTGACACTGTCACTGAGCCAGATGCTGCCGCCTTCCCTGTTTCAGAGGAAACCACTCAGCCTACAAGATCAGGGACATCACAGAGGGTGGGATTATTGGTAGTTGGGAGCTCCAACCTTAGACACGTTATGGGGCCCATTAGGGACTTGGCTGACAAGAACGGTTACAAAAACCAATGTTCACTCCGTGTGCACACCAGGTGGAGTCATTACAGATGTGGAAAAGATGCTTCCGGATCCAGTGACGAGCATTGGATGCAGCCAACTGCAGGTGGTTGCTCACGTCGGTACCAATGATGTGTGTCACTTTGGATCAGAAGGAATTCTCTCTGGTTCCGAGCGGCTAACAGAAGTGATAAAGGCTGCCAGTCTTGCTTGCCAGATGAAAGCAGAGCTGACCATTTGCAGCACAGTGGACAGGGCCGGTTACAGACCTCTGGTATAGAGCCGAGTGGAGGGTCAGAAACAGAGGCTCAGACGGTTCTGCGACCGTGTAGGCTGCAGATTCCTCGACTTGCGCCAAAGGATAGTTGGGTTTCGGGTTCCGCTGTATAGGTCATATCTCCACTATACGCAAGAGGCGGCCGGGTACACGGATAGCAGGGGCTGTGTGGTGTGGACTGGGCGGTTTTTTCGGTTAGAGGATCTACGGAAAACACAAGAAGGGCTTCAGTTACAAAGGGTGCAGGCTGAACACAGGATGAACATACACAGGGACCATTGGTATAACAGTTGTAAATTGTCGTGGCTGTGCTGTGAAAGTGCCAGAGCTCCAAGCGGTAATTGAAAGCACAGACGCTCAAATCGTTATGGGCACTGAAAGCTGGCGAAAGTCGGATATAAGCTTAGCCGAAATTTTTGCGAAGAACCTAACGGTGTTCCGATAGGGTAGGCTAAACACGATTGGCGGTAGCGTATTTGTTTCGCTGTTAGAAGTAGTTTAACTTGTCGCGAAATTGAAGTAGATACTTCCTGTGAGTTTGTATGGGCAGAAATCGTTGTTGGCAACTGGATCCTTTTAGCGACCTCACAATTCAGATTATCCAGTTGCTGAAAGGTTCAAAGAAAACTTGAGTTTGATTTCAAACACGTACCCTACTCGTACGATAATAGTTGGTGGTGACTTTAATTTACCCACTACATGTTGCTGAAAATACATGTTTAATTCCGGAGTTACGCACAAAATATCATCCAAAATTCTGCAAAACGCATTCTGCGAAAAATTATTTCTAGTAGTTAGTTCATGAGCCCACGCGAATAGTAAACGGTATTGAAAACACGCTTGACCTCCTAGCAACAAATAATCCTGTGTTAATAACGAACATCAAAACCGATTCAGGCATTAGTGAACACAGGGTTGTCGTAGCGAGATTGAATACTGTAATCCCCAAATCCTCGAAGAAAAAAAACGAAAAATATACCTATTCAAAAAAGGAGATAAAAATTCACTTGACGCCTCCCTGAGAGACAATCTCCACTTATTCCAAATTAATAATGTAAGTGTAGACTAGATGTGGCTTACATTCAAAGAAATAGTATCGGCAGAAATTGAGAGATTTATATGAAATAAATTAACAAACGACGGAGCTGATCCTCCTTGGTACACAAAACGGGTTAGAACATTGTTACAGAAACAACGAAACAAACATGCCAAATTTAAACAGACGCTAAATCCACAAGATTGGTGATCTTTCACAGAAGATCGAAATTTAGAGCTGACTTCAATGCGAGATGCTTATAACAGTTTCCACAACGAAACTTTGTCTCTGAACCTGGCAGAAAATCCGAACAGATTCTGGTCGTATGTGAAGTATGTTTGCGGCAAGAAACAATCAATGCCTTCTCTGCGCGATAGCTATTGGAGATACTAAAGAAGAAAGTGCTGCCAAAGCATAGTTACTAAACACAGCCTTCCGAAATGCCTTTACAAAAGAAGACGAAGTAAATATTCCAGAATTCGAATCCAGAATAGCTACCAACATGAGTAACGTAGAAGTAAATATTCTCGCAGTACTGAAGCAACTTAACTCACCTTATAAAAGCAAGTCTTCTGGTCCAGACTGTACACCAATTAGGTTCCTTTCGGAGAATGCTGATGCATTAGCTCCATACTTAACAATCGTATACTACCGTTCGCTCGACGAAAGATTCATACCAAAACACTGGAAAGTTGCAGAGGTCACACACACCAACATTCAAGAAAGATAGTAAGAGTAATCCACTAATTTACAGGGCCCATATCGTTAACGTGATATGTAGCAGGATTTTTTAGCATATATTGTGTTCGAACATTATCAATTACATCGAAGATAACGGTATCTTGAAACACAGTCAATATGGGTTTAGAAAACATCATTCCTGTGGAACACTACTAGCTTTTTATTCACATGAAGTGTTGAGTCCTAATGAAAAGGGATTTCAGATCGATTCCGTATTTCTAGATTTCCCGAAGGCTTTTCGCACTGAACCACACAAGCGGCTCGTAGTGAAATTGCGTGGTTATGGAATATCGGCTCAGTTATGTGACTGGATTTGTGATTTCCTGTCAGAGAGGTCTCAGTTCGTACTAACTGACGGAAAGTCATCGAGTAAAACAGAAGTGATTTCTGGCGTTCCCCAAGGTAGTGTTATAGGCCCTTTGCTGTTCCTTGTCAATATTAACGATTTGGGAGACAATCTGAGCAGCCGTCTTCGGTTGTTTGCAGATGACGCTGTCGTTTATCGACTAATAAAGACATCAAGAGATCGTAATCAAATTGCAAAACAATTTATAAAAAACATCTCAATGGTGCGAAAAAGGCAGTTGACCATAAATAACGAAAAGTGTGAGGTCATCCACATGAGTGCGAATAGGAACTCGTTGAACTTCGGTTACACGATAAATCAGTAGAATGTAAAAGCCTTAAATTCAACGAAATACCTAGGTATTACAATTACGAACAACTTAAATTGGAAGGTTCAAATGTCTCTGAGACATCACCTAAGGACATCACATACATCCATGCCCGAGGCAGGATTCAAACCTGCGACCGTAGCTGTCACGCGGTTCCAGACTGAAGCGCCTAGAACCGCTCAGCCACACTTGCCGGCTAAACTGAAAGGAACACATAGAAAATGTTAAGGGGATGGTTAACCAAAGACTGCATTCTATTGACAGAACACTTAGAAAATGTAACAAACCTACTAAAGAGACTGTCTACGCTACGCTTGTCCGTCTTCTTTTAGAATACTGTTATGCGGTGTGGTATCCTTACCAGATAGGACTGACGGAGTACACCGAAAAAGTTCAAAGGAAGGCAGCAGGTTTTGTATTATCGCGAAATATGGGAGAGAGTGTCACAGAAATGATACAGGATGTGGGCTGGACATCATTAAAAGAAAGTCGTTTTTCGCTGCGACGGAATATTCTCATGAAATTCCAATCATCAACTTACTCCTCCGAATGTGAAAATATATTGTTGACATCGACCTACACAGGGAGGAACGATAAAGTCAGGGAAATCGGGGTTCGTCCGGAAAGATATAGGTGTTCATTCTTTCCGCGCGCTATTCGAGATTGGAACAATAGAGAATTGTGAAGGTGGTTCGATGAACCCTCTGCCAGGCACTTAAATATTTTTCAGAGTATCCATGTAGATGTGGATGTAGATGTCGGCTTTCTCCGTCTGTCATCCCGCGGACATCACAACAGGAAAAAACGTGCAGGCTGTTGGCGAACTGCAGATCGTCTGGATAAGGGTTTCATGCGGCGACACCTTTGAAGAAGATCTCCGAGTTGGGGAATGAGAAGACCGTTTGTCCTTTCTCGATTACTTAGAGTGTGTACGATTGGCACACTTTTGTTGGCTAGAGGGACATAAAAAGTCTTCATGGGAGTGTACCTTTTGTCCTTTTTGAGATAGAGACTCAGCCATTTTCCCGTCACGAATGATACAGAGAAAAATAATGCTACAAAGCCTTCCCAAAAGGTACTGTACAGTTGCTTGTGGAATACACATACAGATGTAAATTTAGGCATCGTACAGAAGCCGTTCCAATCATCTACATGAAATAATCGCTAGAAAGTACGACGTAGTAGTCCCCAGAACAAGTACTAACAATGTTCTTCATAGAGCTAGGAATAATCTAAGGCAGTCAAGAGTATTTAAACCGATACTTAACGAAGCAGAAACTCAGTTTCTCTGCTTTCAGTATTTATTTACATTTTTTGTGTATTTGAACCATTACGTACAGAGATATAGATAGCCTTCGGTCTTAAGGAATTAATACTAGATTAAATGAGTATGTTTTTATAATTCAGAAATTGGAACATTAAGCAATGCGAATTAAGGTGGAGTTTCTCGGTCCCTTGCGTTCTCGTGTTTTTAATCTAGATTTACACATCGTATTATTTAATGTGACAGCAGAAAGCGCCCTTGCTTTTTTTTCACTAGAAATGCGTTCCAATTATTAAAGTTTACTTACTGGTTCCGGTGCATCATTCCAAATGCAGAGAACTTTGGTTTGCGATATTAATATAAACACACTGTTAAATGCCATTTCATTTCCTGGATTATTCCATTAGCAGAACTAAATTAAAACAAGCTTATGGAAACATTCTATTTGTTTCTGACCTTAAAATATAGGAATTAAATTCTAGAGGATGGCACGTGCAAAACGCATGTTAAGGGAGCTTAACGCCCGAACTGTTGACTTTGTATCGCCGTGTCAGCTAGGTAGGTTTCTCCTGGCTGTGTGAACATGTTTACGTATCATTTTGTATGCTCATTAACGTAGCAAACTGCGATATTGCCCGTCTTTTTCCGAAAGCACGATTTCTAATTATATTCGTTTTACAAACAAGGAACTCCACACTGCAGAAATAAAGTGAAGTGAGAGAGGATTCGTTTGCTGTCCAGAGTCGACAGTTCCGATATATTTCATCTTTGCATTTTCATAGCGATATACTGTTGGCGTTTACATAATACTGCTCGTAGACCCACTTGCAAACACAAATTCGAAGATTTTCTAGACTATTTAGGAAATTATGTTCACGAAGACGTATCTTAATAATACTGGAAAATCATAACGAAAGATCCACGTGCGTGCAGTATATAGGTTTTGTAAAATACCTTATTTGAATCAAATTAATGTATCGATGCTGATGAAGTCCATGAAAATGCAGTGAAATGAAACGGTGCATGTGCTGCGAGGAACGTCAGTTCCAATAAAACTGAGTCAGACCTGGAGGCGATGTCAGGTAGCCTAACAGTCGGTTACGGTGGAACGTCTTCAAAACGTGAGCTTGGGATGAGGAATTTTAAGTTTTTAACTAAAATGAATGGAACTAACTGTGGGAGGCTGATATAATGTACACAGATAAGTGGAAAATTTTTACTCAAAACACACAGGCACTGATCACGTCAATGAGAGCCAAATTCGAATGGTTGGTGAATGAACATCGAGATTCTTTTGATCATATTAATGAGTCATTCTGATAATCTGAAATGTTTTGCACTTATTGTCAATTTCGAATGTGCAGGGCCCTTCCCGTGATGAGGCTGTGTTTCTGTAATGAGATGTCCTCGTGATTGTTGAATAATATTTAAAAAAAATGAAAAACCAACTCTTATGTCAGTTTCCTGCATAGCATCACATCTGATATTGTCAACAGTTGCTGACAGACACGACCAGATTTATTTAGACAACATCGGAATGTGTGGAAGGTGTAAATTTAAACTGTAACTGCTAAAAAACTGAGACTTAACCTTAAGTAGCTAGTAATTTTCTTTTTATATTTTACAACGGTAATTGCAGTAAATGGATAAGACAGAATAGCTTGCTTGGAGTTAATAATTTATCCGTGATTTTGGACTTACTTTCTTCGTATTCAGGTTTACGTTCCTTGTTATGTTAAAATCAGCTACGAGTATTTTCAGTAAATGGAAAAATTTTAATACTTTTCCGAATAGTTTCAAGATTAAGTGACGCCACATCATTTTCACGGTAGTGGTGTGACAAATCTCAGTCGTACAAGATTAAAAATATTGTGCAAATGACCATTGTGGAGAATCGTCTTGTTCCTAGTACTAAACAGACAGTTTACGCAAAAAGTCATAGGCCTTGCTTTATTCTTCAGTTTGTAGATCCTTAGTTAAAAAGAACGAAATTGAAAATTTTAAAAAGTGGTCATGTTTTCTACTCGGGATAAGCAAGATTCGCGGGTTCGTGCCCCGATGCAACACAAATTTTCAATTACTAACATACAGAAAAAGAGAGATTGCAGATTATTGTACAGGAAAAGATAGATTGCTACTTACTGTAAAGATGACATGCTAAGCTGCAGCGGGGGCAATTAAGAGACCCTTACGCGCAAATACTCGGTCAAAGCCTCGTTAGAAAAAGAGAAACACACGCCATTCATTCACAGAAACAAGAACACCTCACGCACCCACGACTACCAACTCCGGAAGTTAGGGCCAGAATGGCATTCTGGTCCAAGCAGCCGGAGTTGGTGGTCGTGTGCGCGTGAGGTGAGCTTGCTTGTGTGAATGACTGGAGTGTGTTCCTCTTTTTACGACGAAGGCTGTAGCAGAAAACTGTGCCAAAAGAAAGTCTTAACATTCAGTTCCTTAATGTGATAGGTCTTTTTGTAGTATTACGTTCATGGTATCGCGGTAAACCTTGATTCCTGTCAGGAAGATCCACGAGGAACCAAACAGCAGATACTTAATGTAGCAAAGTTTGCAAACGGGTCAAATCCACATAGCAGTCCTGCCATACTGACTGATCTGTTGATTTATATTTGCTGGAACTAAGGAGAATGAAATGTGGGTAATGGCCTTCACACTCAAGTTGCGTGTTGACTGAAAACTTTGATGCTCTCTGTTTTTCGTGTTTCATATTAATAATATTAACTGAAGTTTCCGTAAAATCTCTCGAATAGAAATTCAATTGGAATACACTGATCAGCCAGAACATTATGACCACTCACCGAAAGCCGTACGTAAGCCTTTAGCACGAGTAACAGCGGCGCCGCGTCATGGCATGGAAACAATAAGGCCTTACTAGGTCGCTGGAGGGAGTGGGCACGACATCTGCACACACAAGTCACCGAATTCCCGTAAGTTCTGGAAAGAGGGCGATAAATTCTGACGCCATATTCAGTCACATCCAACATGTGTTCACTCGGGCTCAGATCTGGTGAACTGGGTGGGGAGGGGGATGGGAGGGGGGGGGGGGCGGCAGCACACCAATTGGAACTCGCCACTGTGTTCCTCAAACCACTCCGTCATACTCCCGGCCTTGTGCCGCGGCGCAGTATCTGGCTCAAAATGCCACTGCCGTAGGGAAATATGATCGTTATGAAAGGGTGTACGTGGTCAACAACCTTGGCCGTCCGGTGCCTTGCACGAACTCCGCTGGGCCCGTAGATGCTCACGTAAATAGTTCCCAGAGCATAACGGAGCCGCTGCCAGCTTGTAAAGGCGTCAAGGAGCTGTGCCCCTGAAGACCACGGACTCGCGCCCTCCCATCAACGTGATGAAGAAGGTACCGGCATTCATCAGATAAAGCAATGCTCTGCCACTATGGCAACGTAGAGTGTCGGTGGTTACGTGCCCATTTCAAGTCATAGTTGACAATATCGTGATGCTGACACTGGCACATGAATTGGTGCCGGCTGTGAGGCCATCGTTCGGAGCCTTCGGTGCACTGTGTGTCCATACGTAGTTTCTACTCTGCCCAGCATTTTAGTTCCGCCACAGTTCGTCGCCTGTTCTTTTCTACCAATCTGCCCAGTCTATGACGTCCGATATCTGTACTGAGCAGTGGCTGCATACATCACGACGTCTGGACATGATTTCATCAAGGGTTCGCCAATTCTTCAAGAAATTTACCCCATAACTCCTCGAACAACTGACAAGATGTGCAGTTTCCGAAATTGTTGTGCCGAGCCATCACACTCTGCCCTCAATGAAACTCAGATAGATCGCACGCCTTCCCCATTCTACACTCGGACAGCATGCTGACTCATGTTACATGCAACGTGCGTGTGTCTGACTAGCAGTCATTCCTCGCCAGGTGAAGCTTATACCACCTGGACGGTTTTATATCAATAGTGAGTCTGTGGTCATGATGTTCTCGCTGATCAGTGTAAGTCGATGAGAGCTGGCAGAAAACTATTTAAAGACAATCCCACCTCCAAGCCGGGAGTCCCCAACCAGATAAACTTTCTTTTCTTTTATTTTCTTTCGCTTGTGCCTTTTTTAGGCATTGACCCAGGGTCGGCATGGTTAATCGGATCTGCCAAGGTTAATTTAAGGGGTGGTCGGATGCCCTTCCTGCTGCCACCCCGTACCCACTGGGATAGAATAAGTGTACCCCACCTGTGTTTAGACGACTGCGAGCCGTGTAACTGAGGTGGGACCTGGGAACCAGCCTGGTATTCACCTAGTGGGATGTGGGAAACCGCCTAAAAACCACATCCAGGCTCTCAGTTAACCTGGCGGGTCCAGCCCCCAACCAGAGAAACTAATTAATTCACGTAACTTTGGAAAGACTTGACGGAATGTTTCTGCCTGAAACACAGTAACCCACTAACAGGTTTCATGTGTGTTCAAATTTCCGAACGCGTGCGTCTGCGGTAAGAAGGTTAAAAATGTATGGACATTTAATTAGATCTTCTATAAACTCACTTCTTGCCTTGAAAAATGAAATCTTCTAGAATTAGAGCGAGTGAGTGCAGATTCGTGTTCGTTGGTAACAAATGAATTATGTGATAGGAATGATTTTAGTGCCAGTAAAATACCACTTAGTTCAACCATCGGGACGAACAGGGAAAGCTTCAGGAAACTACGTAATCTCTCGAGAAGTTTGTCAGAAAACAAAAGTTAAAACACGTTTCCGTAGGATTAACGCGCTAAAATTCAGGGTGCGCTATATAATGTGCAATGGTGGTAACAAGCTTCGGGATTCAGGTGTGCATAGGTTCAGGTGCCATGACTGAAGTAAACAGTATAAGGGAGGCAGGGTGAAACTTCGAAATTAGATTCAGGGTGTGCACAGCTGGGAGAGTGTTGTACCAACAGGATCGTTTACCTAGGAACACACGATATTCCCTGGTCATTGTTTCAGTCTTGGGACTCATTTTAGAATTACATGAAGGAACGCTTACTAAAGATGACCAAAAGCTGCTTCCGGCTTTTTCTACGATTGGCGTTGTTGTAAGACGAAACGTTTTGTTTTGTGGGGTGTTTGTAAATATTACCAGTTCTTCATATTTAAGTGCTGTGTGATGTTGTAGTTATTTGTAGCGCATTGTTAATTCTTAAGTTACAGAATTTTATAGTGGATAAAATTATGGATATTTTAATACAAGTTATATAACGTGTCGACGGTTAGTCACACTTCGTCAGCCATCCATTGCTTTTTACGTAGAAGTGTATTGTCTCCTACCACAGAACATCTGATACTTGCAAATGATCTGAGTTTCTTTAATGTGTTACAGTTTTACCTGTCTTGAAAATAGAAGTTGTGTTACATGCCAATCACATATTGAGATGCATGCGACGTTATGCTTACCTAATTCGATCCTAAACTCCACGCATAAAAACGGGATACTCAGGTGCTCATACATAAGATTATATTGCTGATAAAACGGTACGGCCAACAGTTTCGGATACCCCATGGGTTAGAGACTATTTCTATACCCAACGGAAGAATCGTCTTAGTTATGCTACGCTGCAATAAAGGGTTAAAATATGAATATTACATACGTCCTCCTGCTTAGGCACATGAAGGAAATCGATTTGTTCTTTTGGCATTTAATGTTATCTACCGTGGGCTTGATGCAACTTAGGGAGGGACCATTAGTTCACGTGCGGTTCCTTGGAAAGCACGATGTAAAGTGTTTTTTTGACTATATTTTCAAGATACATAGGTCCAACTTAACACTACTTCTACCCTTAAAAACCAATTTGAGGTAAAATATAAATAATCGCAGGAAACTGCTCGAATCTTAACACTATATTGTCTAGCCATTTTTCTAGAAGAGCCATGTCTCCGTTTCAGAAATATTTATTCGTTATCGAGAAACGCCCCAAAAACTTTCCTTTTTGATTGTGGAAGCCTAGCAGTAGATTCCGAGGTGACTATGCACAGCAAACGGCTGTAAATTTTACGATGATTTTCCAAGATCCTACTCTCCATAACCTTGTAAATTTTCTTCGTATTTTTATCTGTTTCCGAGTTACAGAGATTAAAGATACTACTACTTGTACACGTAAAATACGCACGGAAATTTTCTAGTGAGACGTAAACGTAGTTTATAAAGTGACGTGGCACTGAGAAATATGCTGTAAAGCGTATCCTTTATCATCTGGGAGTCCCATGTTGTACTACTGAGGTCCATGCAAATTTCTTTTGGAACTTTATATTTGGTCTGAGGTGAAAAATTAGTTTTGTGGTATTTCAATTTGACATAAGCAAATTATTGAAATTTTATTGACTACTACGTTTCCTATCTTATGAGTTATATATTCGGCTGCACCAGGGATAAGAAGGGAACCAGTGGAGGAACGCTTGCTATTGGCGCCCAAAATATGTGAATGTTTTCCTCTTTATTCAAAACGCTCTGACTGAAGAGTTGCGTACGAGCTACATCATTCTACCTTCCTCAACATATTTAAAAGTGCTTTTCAATTCAATAAACTTTACCAACAGACGTTTACTTTAGATTATTTTATTTTATTTCGAACGCAACCAGTTTCGGCTATTCATTTAGCCACCTTCTCGCCCAATTCGGTTTTCTCGAATCATCGAGCTTATCGTATAGCGCCATCAAACTGAATACCGTAAATCCCAATCGTTGTGCAACTGATTCATCATGAAACTGACAGTTGGTGACAGTAACAAAAGAAATTGCGACTTTAGAGACCTTACAGATAGTTCATTAGAACTTTAAGTCATGTATCTTCTAAATACCACAGGTAAATTGAAGACCTCGTTTGTAAACAATCGTGACATTCGATTAGAAACAGTCACTGAATGTAATACATGGTACATTGTGTGCTTTATTCATATTATTTGATAGGTCCACGGCAAACCGAGAAATGGTAACTTTATCTATAATTACTGAGTCTCACTAATGGCAACATAGTCAGGATGTGGGCATTTAAACAGTGGTAAGTCCCAAAAACGTGTTTGGTAGTGGTAGTATCATGTGCCATGTTCGTACCAGGATAATGCTTTTTATGGGATGATTTTTACAAATATGAGGATGATGTGGATAACTAGTAGTCAGATGCAGCCCTTGAATATGTTCCTGCATGCAGATGCTCTTCAAAAGCCATTGCAAAATAGGCAAACACGAATAATTCTTTAAGCAAGTAAACAGTGTTGTGCCCTTTACCACTGTTAAGTGAATTTACGTGACAGTTTGGTAACTAAATATAAAGGGCCATCCTTAATATTGTGCTGATTTATAAATTCATTTTCGAGGTTGTCGAACTTCATTATTTCAAAAATTGGTAACGCAAGTCTTGGTATTATAAATAAAAACCACGTGGGCCTTTTGAATTTGTATTTTTGAGAGGCTGGTGGGGACTGTTTAAATGATTGATTGTCTTCGTGTAGTTTAAGTGTTCTAACAACATTTATCTTGAAAAGAAAATTCGCACACAAATTATGCTAAGCAAGTTATTGATTGAATACTGTAAACAACTAACTAGTAGTTTAAGACTAAATGGACAAAGTCCTGGGTGGCAGAAGTGAGTCAATGTGGATAACGCAATCTGAATTGATCTGACGCTGAGCGGACTTTGATTGATCAAATCTACTGTGTTTCACTACATCGGTGCAGCTGAGAGCAAGTGGTGGTTGAGATCTGTACGCCCTGACAATGCCAGAGCGGCATTACGTTACCCTGATTACTTCGTGCGGCGATGTAACTTGCAGCTGGCGACATGTGTGTGGTGGAGGTGAGGAGTGGAAGTGGATCCTGTGGATCGAAATGCAAAAATTCCACGGTCTAGCGATCATACATATCGCAATTTACTCTCTACCAGAGCCCTGAAATATCGGTAGAATTCACTTCGTGACACAACCCTTCGCTGGTCGTACCAAGGACCAATTTGGCTCACTTATACGACAGAGCACACAAGGATACCAAACGTCAAGACAGGTAAACCAAAAACGAATAAGTATGCCCTCAGCAAACGAGCAGTCCGGGACATTTAAAGTCATACTGTCGGTCTAGTAAGAACTTCACCACAGGCTCCCCAGTCCAAACCACTCGCAAGTGAAGTCAGTCTTGGGACAAGTCCCAAGTACTAACCACACATGCCAGAGCTTCGACCGGAAGTGCTTCTAGACCAAAGTCCCGCACCCGAGTGCTTCGCACTCCGCTTTCAAGCCTTCACCCCATCTTGAGCCAGGGCTCTAGAGGCGCTAAATCTCCCCTCTTATATGACAGAACAAACTCATGTCGGACCAGGGCAAGAGTTACGAAACCTGAGTCTCTGAAGAAAAATAATCCGCCTATTTCTGACTCTTATAAGTTTTTGTAGAGGGGGAAGATGATTTTCTCTGAAGTGGTGTCGCTTCTCACAGCAACAGGCGAACAGATACAAAGATCTTTATCTAAATCGCCTATGCATTGGAGCATGTTATTCCTAGCTTCGTGTAATAAAAATCCTGTCTCCAAACGTTTCTCAGTAGCCAGAGGTTTCTTATACAACCGAGGGGGCCAATGGAAGTGGTTCACTGGCCTATTTGCACTACCGGCGAACACAAAAACTAGTGAATTTTTTATTACGTGTGGCTGTGCACACAATGCCTGTTTTACGATTCCACTTTGTAGACGCATTCCTTCAGACCGACGCCCCCAGCCCAGGTTTCCACTGGCGCCACTTCAAGTGTTGTCTCAATGTTCTCCTTGAGACCTGCCTCGACGAGGGGCTGCCGTGTATGGCCGTGTACCTGTCCGGCAAGATTTACTGAGAGATAGGCTCACCGTCAATTGCTTTCAACTCCCAACATGCCCTTTCTACGATCTAAGTACCATAAAAATACCTCATGCCTTTGGCTACCTACCATGCTCCATCAACATCTACTCAGGCCATTAAGTTTCTAGAGTCTCGCTCAAGGTGCATCAGGTTGTAATAAAATCTTCAGTAATTTTTTGTATTCCGGAAATAGGTGAGAGAGTAACCTGTCCTCTCTCAAGGTTTCAGTTAATGTTTGGTTACCCCGCCTACAGTACTAAGTCAGTGGTAAATCATATTATGTGCACTCAGTTCACAAGTAAATAATTGAATCGGTTGTTATGAAAAGGTCATTACCTCCCTGTTTGGCTATATCTTCATGGAATTCAAAGAAATGAGGTTTGCCAGTCTTAAGGTCGTAAATACAGAAAGTAAAGACCCAGAGCTGACGTAGATAAAACACTTCCTGCACTGGAATGCAGAGAGGTGGTACATTCTGTATGAAATCCATACTTATGCCTTCGACATTGTCGTTTTTCTTGCACTTTTCCTGTACAGCTTTTACCTTTTTATAAAACTTTTTGGCCCTTCGAATATGAACCATTTGTTCAGCAATAATCACTCTTTTAGCTGAATCACAAAGGAAAGTGTTTTTTAGTTTAGTTTTAAGTTCTTATCAGTAACAACAAACATATTTTTGAGGTCTACCAAATCTGTAGTTATAATGCCCGTGGAAAAACTTTAAATAAAATTCATATTTTACCTCCAAATCAGGGAAATAGCGAATGCATGATCTTCACATTCAAACCAGCCCTCAAATACGTAATGTCTCTGTTTGCATAGTGAGTTACTTTTACCGTGAAAGCTTCAATGTGTTCCTTTATTTTCTCAATAACGTCACCTTTTATAGTTCTGACTGTGCTTCCCATGCTCTTATCCCTGTTATCTATAGGAGATTTTCCTAAAAGCAACAGGTCTCCTAATCTTCGAATTCTCCTGTCACTCTTCAGGCCATGAATACTAATAAATGCATACCAATATTCTCTTTCCCTGAACTTAAACATGATATTTGAAGTTCTTCTCCCTACTTTTTGGATTATCCTTCATTGGGTGGCTGCAGGTAATTTTCGTAATTTCCATAAGACTTTGTCTATATCCATCTTGTGAATTCTTGCTCCTGAATTCCTTGAACACTTCAAGGATCTCATCAATATCATCAAAGCAGCTTTAGAATAAACAAAGAAAGTATAGGCTTTATGTTTTATTATACATATACAAAATATGTATTCATCATTAAGTTTATACATTAATTTTTTCTTGCAATTTCTTCCCGTTGCACCTGCAGGAATGTTTTGTCCTGTCTAGTCAATGTACGCTTCTCCTCGTAATCTGCCTTCACTATTACGATGTGTTTGCATTTATCACAATGACGTATGACTTTCCTCTTGTTATGGCTGTTACCTTCTTCTTTTGAGTGTATGCTCTATTTTCTGCTTAAATTGCCACTTCTAATGAAAGATTGGGCAACAACCACACAAGATTTGCCTTACAATGTGGTACCGACAATAAATCATGAGCTCAGTACTGGTAAAATCTGGCTTTTGTTAATGTAGGGACATAAACCGTAGGCCACTTCAGATGATTTAAAAAAAATACATTAAACTAATGAGAAGATGTAGTATGAAAACGTCGTGAGTCGTTGACTGATGATATTTTTGTACTAACTGAATATTTCGGCAACGGTTTTCTTGGCTTTAATGGTAAACTCACGACGTTCTCAACACAGATGGGTCTACAGATGGATTATGCTAAAATACTGAAATCTGAAAATGTGAAAAATTGGTCTCATGACCTTTTCATAATAACTGAGCCGTTGTTTCTTAAATAAAATTGTTGATGTAATTTACTATTTTAAAGAAGTCGTTACTCCATAAATATCTGAAAATAGAGATTTATTTGAAGAAAAATTTACAGTGGATGTACTTGTAGTCTGACTTACGGGAATTCATTGGAACTATATTGTGAATCTTCTGAAAATGTCTGTCTCGGGAGCTGCCCCATCAGTGCTGCAGGTTCGAGGGATGATTCTCGGCAGGTCGGAGATACTCACCGGCCAGGTGCTTGTGTTGTGTTGCCTTTATGTTCATACCGTCATAAGTGACAGTTCACAATTGAGATGACTGTATAGGCCACAAAGAAAACCTTCTGAAAACAGTCAGCTTGTCACTTAGCATTGTTTTCAGATGCCTTCGGGACTCACACAACAATTTATTGCACTTTTGTGTGAAATCTGCCTGTGATAGCTACGGAGTGACAGTAGAAAGTCTGGAGACGCTTAGGAAAAACCTTACATCGTGTCGTAGTCAAGCGACTTTGGGGGACTATTTCTGTTGCCTGAAAAAATTCTCTTCTGCACATTTCTTTGCTCACACCGTAGATACTCCTATTCTATTGGTTATATAAATATGTCCCTTTATATTTTGTAGAAGGCAAAATTATCACCAAACAATTACAGTTTTTACACTTCTCCTCCTGATTTTGAAAATTGTAATTTACGGTAAGCACTACACGCAGAAATCGCTAGATAAATGAAACCTGAGTAGTTTCTTGCTTCAGCTTGTACAGAAGTGGCAACAATGCCTGAGAGCAGGTGTACCAACGTGGCGGGCAAGAGCGGGCGGCAGACAACAGGCTTTCTCTGGGCTGACCTGCGGACAAACACGTTGGCTGCGTCGGCAGGTGCGGAGCCGGAGGTAAACGCCGGCCCGCCCGCATCGATCAGCCGGAGCGGCCATAAATCCCGGTGCACAGCCGCTACTGCACTTTAGCCACGCTCCGACGATATTCGCGCTCCGGGGCTTCCTCCGCAATTCACTGCAGCCCTGCCGTGCTGGCTCCAGTTAACCTGCTGCGATTTGGTTGTGACTGTGCTCTGACGACAAGTTAACCCTCGAAATGTGGTATAGTACGAATAAAAATTGTAAGTTATTCGGTTTTTATACTATAACTGTGATACCAAGCCGAAGATAATGCAGTTCGTAAACGTTGGTTTACTTGTAGAATAGCAGTCAAATGCTATCAGTCTGCAACTCAGACTGCTTATGAAACGCTCGTACTACCCATACTGAAATACAGAGTGTCCATCATTAAACTTTTAGCACCTGAGCCAGAACAGGCTAAAACTTGTTTACCATATGGGTATTTATTTATTTACTACAATTAGTTCACTATACATACAATAGTTTATGGGCAGTATTATTACTAACACAATTCTACTAATACATTTACTTCTATGACAGTATGTTAATAATTACAATATCATTTCGTTTGTTATTAGTATAAATACAGGTTGTATAATAAAATATAAGGATTGCAAAACAGAAATAAATAGTATTTATTGCGAAAACAAGTAGTGAAGAAAGGTGTGAGAGGAGGAGAGAAGTTAGTGAAAGAGAAAATTTGTCCCGGAAATCATAGCTGTTTCAGTGACGAGAGCCTGGGAAAACTTCGAGCCTGTCACCACTGAAAGAGCTTTACAAGTATTGGTTTTACAAATGACATCTTTTGCTTTACGTAATTGTTTTTCTTCATTAATTGTGATATGAATTAATCCTGATCTAACGTTTATTAACAGTTTCTTTATACTACTTTATTTGTTCAACCGTTAGCTTTTGATACATGTACACTGCTGTTTTGACCTTGTATGGATAATTACATTAATACTTGAATGTCACGTTCACCTTCTGTAAGTGTTGTTTCATCCGATTCAGTGTCAGTTTCTGTGTCCATTTCGTGCCACGTGTTTTGTCGTCGTCCAAGTGTTGCGTTCTGTAGTGTTCTTAAGTATGGTCTATTTTGAGTGTAAGCTTAATAAGTGGTTTTATATACCTCATCCGCTACTCTGTTCAGGATGCGCCATTTGTTTTGATCTCCTATTGTACTCGTACTTCCTAGGTCTTACAATTCTACGTTAGGTCTTAGGTGTGCCAGATCTGTTGCAGTGGAGGACTACACGTTCAGCTGTGCCACATTCACCACATGCAGAGGTGTCAGCTTCTTTTAGACCTATACGATGTAAAGTGGCAGCGTATGGGCCATGTCCCGTCAGGCAATGGGCCATTCCTCTCGTGGGGTCAACTTTTTTTATACTTACGCGTTCTCATACATCAGGGAAAAAGAGAGTAGACACGTTGTCCGTTGTCTGTCTGGTCCCATTCCTTCAGCCATGTCTCAGTCCGCCGTACTTCAAACTGTTATATTACGTCCACTTATGTCTTGAATTTTGTCTGGTCTACGTTTTTCTATCAGCTTGTGACTTGATGGTGACGAATAGTGACGCCACTGGGGCACACACCAGTCACCACACACAGTGCCTCTATGGATGTTGTTCTAAAAGCTCTGGATACTTAGATAAGCACACTCCTCTGTCCACGTCTAACAACGATCTTTTAAATGGTAATTCTTAGGTGGTGAGCCCAGGTGATCGCAGCAAAACAAACTGTTGACTCAAAGGGTGTCATGTGATAGACCCCCATAGCTTGCAGTCTAAAACTTGGTCACGTTAAATCTATCTAATTTATGCATGATTGTCATCGGTTTTGAGTAATTAATCACGTACGTTCATTGAAATTTAATTTATTGTTCGGATGAATTCCTAGATATATCGTTACTTCTGTGTTCTTAACTGAGATACTGATTAGTTTTATTGTAGGCTTCCGTTTGAGAGTCCCCTTTAATAATCGGTACACTATTTTGTCAGCTGCTATACGAGGTTTATTATTTCTATACTAATTGTTAGTACTTTCAAGGAGTAGTGTGGCCTCTAATTCTAGCCTTGAGTTTGTTGACACTACAACCAGATTGGCGTCAGCGCATGGCACCACCCCTTTTGCTCTGTTATCCTCACTGAATTTATTCAACAGATATTCGATGGCAATGTCCCTGAATACTGACCCAACAGTTGACTTTTGTGGACATCTTTCCGACAATCCTCCGGTGGCTATCCTTCCACTCAAATAGTCTGTGCTTGCAGTAACCCATCAGAGTATTATACAAAGATGATGGACTCCCTATACCTCGTAGTCTTCCGAAGAAAGCATATTTATCAATATAGCCGCTGTTTATTTGACGTCAGCAGTTTGTAATATTTCTATTACTCTGTTTACTGCATCGTCTATAGATGTGGGTTGTCTCATGGGGTTTAGTCCGAGTAGATAGCTGTGCGATTGTTGTCGGTGACGTAGTAGACTTTCTTGTATTTTCGTTAAATTGTTGGTAAGATATTTGAGTTTGTAGTTCTTTGGCTCAGTCGCGTCTCGATCGTCTGGCTTTTTAATTATTACTGCGTTGGCAGTTTTCGATTATGTTGATATTTTTCCCCTAGTAAGATGTCGTTTTGTAAGCCTATTGCCGGTCTGGGTGGCCGAGCGGTTCTACGCGCTACAGTCTGGAACCGCGCGACCGCTGCGGTCGCAGGTTCGAATCCTGTCTCGGGCATGGGTGTTTGTGATGTCGTTAGGTTAGTTAGCTTTAAGTAATTTTAAGTTCTAGGGGACTGATGACCACTGCAGTTAAGTCCCATAGTACTCAGAGCCATTTGAACCATTTTTTTGTAAGCCTGTTATGTAAGGTACGGTTTGTCGAGCAGCGGTTTTGATCGTTTCCTGGTGATAGCTATCTGGGCCAGCGGCTATCCTATTTTTTAATTTTCTGATGGGCAAGGCAACCTCTTCAAGTGCAAAAGACGTAGTGACTCCGTTATTCGCATATGGTTCAGTTAGTTGTTTGCGTTAGCTTATGTGTTGTCAGTTGTCTTCTGTGTACTAGTCATCGGGAAGGAGTTTACTGAAATTATATTGAACAGAGCATCTCCAAAGTTTTGTGAGCGTGCCATCCGGTCTTCGAAGCGTTCATAGTAACGTTGGTGTCTTCATGCATCTCTTTGTATCTTAAAAGGCGCCTCCCCCCCCCCCCCCCTCCTTGTTCGATCCACCAACCAGATGTTTTGTGTGTTGGTTTTTACAAAATTGTCCCAGTGGTTACGAATGGTCTTTTGTATTGTTCTTTTCCATCTAAGAAATGTTGTCGTCTAATGGTTCTTCCTTGAGCTGTCTTATGCTTTTGGTAGTAGCGTCGTTTGTCTCGTATTTCTTTTCGCAGTCTTGTTAATGTGGTCGATCATGACACTACTTGCTTTTGTGAGGTTTATGCCGTTGGAATTGTTTGGCATTGTGCTTGTGCCAGACTATTTGTTATCATGTCTGCCATAAATTGTATTTAGAAGTGAGTTCTAAATTATCTCAATTATTCCAGTCTGCTTAATTTATGATTAGTCCTCCTGTTGTGGTGTTGCATGTATTTGTGCTACTAGTTCCGTGTGTGTTATTATTGCGTTGTGGTCGGTTTGTGTTACGACGTCTAAAACTTTCCAGTCTGTAATACGTGTAATTGACGTAGTGTTTACAATTGAGGTACCTATTCTACATTTATTTCCTATCTTACTGCCGTACGATGGCCGTTGACCAGATTTATGTTGAACAAATACATTGTATTCATTTATTACGTCCACTATTGTGTGTCCTTTTTCGTTCGCGAAACACTTCGGAGTTTTCAAGCACTTCATTTCTTCTCTGTGAATTATTTTTCTTTCTTGAGTCCACTTTTTCACTGGTATGGTGCTGACTTCAGTCTCTGACAGTACTTCCCATGTGCAAATATTTGATCTCTAAAGGTTTCGTTTGAAAAAGAGTGATGAATTAGTATGATACTTTTATGAATCCTTTTTGACCCACTAGATTCATGGTTTGGTTTTGGGTCATTCTATGATCGTCACAACTTTGTCATTGGGTCCTGTTCTTGAGAACCTGTGGATGTACCCATATAATCTCAGTCTTGTTTGTCAGATATTTACTTCGAGATTCGATAGTCGAGATTCGATAGTTTTTCGGCTGTTTTCTGCATACATCTTCTGTTCCTTTTGGAGCAGTCATCATTTCTCGGAATTCCTGATTACCTTTTCTTTCATGGGTAGGAGTTTCGCTAGAGAAACAGACATCAGACCTGATGATCGTGTTATACTGTCTGATTTTCGTGTATATGGAAGCGCTGAGGTACATTTTATTCTAAGCTCCTCTAAATGCTAGCATCCGAGTTTTCTGTGCTACTTTTTCTCCCGCTGTTGGTTCAAGAATTTTGTTTAAGTGATTCAAGTATAGAACTCTCGATAGGTCAATATTTTTTATCAGTTTTTAATACTACTTGTTATGATCAGACGAAAGTACAATCCTCTGGCACTTACTGTGTTTTCTTCGGTTGCTCTGGGAGATGGATCATTAGAACTGCAACATATTATATATTAATATATGCGTCCCTTGAAGCACTATGTCCAACATTTACACAAGTAAATTTCCATCTGTTACTTGAACAACTCTTTAGTCCTACACAGCAATAGTTGGATTGATTTATCTTTCCATGATCTGGGTCTGAGTGAGTCCTAGCCTGGCACTATATTGACAACTGTGCGAGAGCGCTGGTGTGCTGATAGATGGGGCTTGCCTTCTTCAGTCTCTCCCATTCGTTGTTCCAGACTGCAACGAGACATCGCTAATGTCTGTGGTATCGATGTGCGTTGCCGACTTTAGTGTGGCACCGCGATATCTGGATGATACCGCAGCATTGTTACCGTTTATTATTATTATTATTATTATTACATGCGGTTTATGTGTTGTCATTACTGCATTGTCTTTGTGAAGGTATGAGGGAGCACAAAAACCAGCTTATTTCCTGGTGAAGTTAATGCATAAATGCATAACATACACTACGTCTCACCTTCCACGTTCCCCCACGATCTCCATCTTGCAGCTTGCAGGAGCTTATAAAAATGGTTCAAATGGCTCTGAGCACTATGGCACATAGCATCTGTGGTCATCAGTCCCCTAGACCTAGAACTACTTAAACCTAACTAACCTAAGGACATAACACACATTCATGCCCGAGGCAGGATTCCAACCTGCGACCGTTGCAGCAGCGCGGTTCCGGACTGAAGCGCTTAGAAGCACTCGGCCACAGCGGCCGGCGCAGAGGCTTATACATTACGTCTTTAATCTGTCCATACTGCCTGTTAGCGAGGTAGGGAACCTGCTGCACATCAGCAACAGAACAAGCAGACTGCTTTACTCCTGTTCAGACCGAGTTATGCTCATCAGAAGCAGGCTAAAGAGGACTTGATTGCCTGCACGTCTTCCCGCAATGCTACGTTACGTGGCAGTTTATACTGTACGCTTTCATTGTAGTGACATGTGTAGGGTTCGGAAGTTTATGAAAAAGGATCTCTTTACTGGAGTGTCTTAACCCCAAGTTCGTTGAAATATGTATTTATTTTGGGTCACTGCAGGCCAAAAAATGAGGTATTTTACTTGCTCAGGTTCTCTCTTTTCGAAACATTTCGTGCTCATTGATTTATTTCGATATTAACTGTTTTCTCTACAACTTTACCCTTGTACGGCTGGTACTGGTTATTATCAATTCGAAGCATCACTAGTCCACCTTGAAACATCTCCTTAGAACAATTATACATGACTGTGCTTAAACTGACAAACAATATTTTTTGGCGCAACGCAATCTGGCTTTCAAAAATCCCTACAAAAGAATGGCCCTGACTAACATTAACTTATACCTTTCACAAATCACTTACCTCACAAAAATCTTCGTTACTCGAACTACTGCAATACAGCTAGCGCCACTACTGCCAGCTAAATAAAATATTCAAACTACTGAAGGCACTAACTACTGATAGGTGTAGTAGCAAATGAAATATTTTGATAGAGAACAATCAATGTATTTACCTTAATAGTGTTCAAAAGTCATAATATATATAGCAGTTCATGACATCCAGTCTTACAAATGCATTGTCTCTGATGGACACACGTTCAGATCATCCGCTCTCAAATCTCTGCCATCTCTCTCCCCACATCCACCACTGCTGGCGGCTCACCTCCAACTGCGCAACGCTACGCGCTGTTAACATCCAGCTGTCCAACACTACAATAGCGAACAACAATGCAAACCAGCCACAGACTGCACACAGCACGGCCAGTGATTTTCTTACAGAACACTACGTGGCGTTACCAATATAAAAACCTAAACAGCCTACTTACATAGCCCCCATGCTCCCAACAAAAAATTTTGCAAATTGTTTTGGGCACTAGCCAATACATATTTGTTAAAATTTCTCTTAGTTACAATAACAAAGATATCAAATGCACACACTTATTGATACAATGTTGGTCAAAAGCTAAAATTTTCTCACAGTCCGTAAAGACAGTCCTGATCATTCATCACAGTAAAATTGCAGTGTTTTTTTTCCCTCAAAGTCTGAGCAGTAAAAGAAAATGCACACGGAAGTAGTGGATTTCCATGCAGTCTTGAAGAAGTAGTGTTGTCCTTCCAACGGAAAGACAGTGCTGACTCTCGACATGCAGACAAGTCCATGAACCACCACTTGTGCACTCACAAAATTTTTTTTTGAAATGTCCTTAGAACCAGCAATGCTGTTAATCGGTCCCTTGCTGACTTATTAACACACATCCAAACACTAACAGTCCCTACTTCTCACATATTGTCCATATATTATGACCAACAGAAACGTGTGCAGTGAAACGTAACTTACAAGTTACTTAATTTGATGAACTGGTGTCAATCACAATTTTATAACATAAGAATACAATAACAAAGGTACAAAATACATCATTAAAGAACATAACATTACAGATAACATTTGTAGTAAAGCAGGCTTTACAAAAGAATAGATATAAACATGTACATCAGTGTTACAGGAATTATGACATAAGTAAATATATGAAATAATGACAATAGTTTTCGAAACATTAATTTCAAACATGAGCATTAAAACAGAACAGAATAAATAATGTCTAAACATCTTTACAAAGAAAATAACATAGTATTTGAAAAATTTTACAACATAAATCTTATTAGCTAAACACATAAAGACAGAAAAAAGACAAATACACAAGGATACATAAACACATAGCGGAATAATACAAAAGGAAAGATAGGGTTCGTTTTCAGGGTAACATTTGGTACTGCAGTCCAACCCAAAACTTCATTCAATAGATCTTTCGTCTTATTTCAACATTTGTTTCCACCAAAAAAGTCCTATCCAAGCATGCTTTCTGTATTTATATGTTCACATATTTCTTACCTCATTATTTATTTTCCATTATCTTACCTCATCATTTATTTCCAAGAAAATCCTACCTAAACCTGTTGTCCCTAAACCCTACGTTTTTGAAAAATATCCTCTTTCAAAATACTTTTTTGGCCAAACTATTTTCTTATAGCTTCTCAATGCATTTCTTTCCATTCATCACAACTCGTTCTCTTATATAGCTTACCCCATCTTAAGCTAACTTAAATCTACTGAGCTCAGATGCTAAACTAAGGGACGAGGTAATGCAGCAGCGCAAAGCAATTGACACAAACAGCAATGATAAAAAATGCAAATTGGCAAAGCTAGCAGCATAAATTAGCAAAGCAAATGCAATATTACAACTAATATAAGGCAATGTGCAGCAAACAATAAAAATAAATCATTAGTAAAACTGGCTTAACAGAATAATACAAAGTTAAATTCAGTAACACTATGCCTGGAAAACAGCAGCAGCAAATGCAATAACTAATATCTAAACATGACAAAGCTCTAGCAGAAAAAATATTACAGTAAAAATGGCCATGTTTAATACCTATGTCACATCTAAATAGTAGAGTGATGCATCACAAAACTTGCTCTGCAAGAAAGTTACCAAGTCATTAATAAATTATTTATGCAATTCCTGTGAAGGGAAATGTCTTTTTGTGCTGCTTCGGTTTTTTTAAGTACATCATAATGTTATTATTTACTGGATCTGTAGGCATAAAATATTTATATTAGTACATCTATAAAATTTTATTTTAACCAATGCTGCAGTGCAGCTAGAACTAGATATTAAACAAAATAGTCAAAGCAAGGCGTGAAACGTCATTCACTAGCCATATGGCATTTCATAATGCAGTAAACAATCTTTCAACTAGCAAGACAATATTTCTCATCATTTCATTTCAGTAAATATCATAAATTAAGAACTCCACAGTGTAATCATTTGTTTGCAAGTTTGAGCGTATCGTATTTGCGATGCTTTCTACAAAGGAATGTCAATAGCGAGGATAATGGCCTCATTTTTTTCACCTGTGCCTCTGAAAGGCACACACTAATGGCTATTTTCCAGGTGACTGTCACGCAGCTGGGTGCCCACGACGCATTACGTGAAGGTGGTCACTTAACTTTCTTACCGAAATATTTACGACACCAGTTTGCATTACAGTGACAGTCTCATATAAAAATTTCACAATTCGAAAATTTGCGTTGCAAATCTGTAGAAACTAAATCCTATAAATATAACAGTGACCAAAAAATTTTCGCCGGCATTGTGATACATTCACGCATTTAAACACATTTCATAACTCTTAAAGTATGATTCTCAGTTTCCAACATCCTTTTTCACAAACCAGAGTCCCTAACCACTACTCATTATTCCTTGCTTTATTACACATATACATATTCGTAGACACTTCTTCAATATTTCATCATAATAAATACGTAGCATAATCAAATTCCTCGTATAGCATCAGCTTATTGAGCATAAACATACCGCAACAGCGTAATCCACATCGTCATCATAACATCATAAAACCTCAGCCAAATCTCAAAATCGTCGTAGCTTGCTCCAATAATTTCAAATCCTAAAAAAAATTCTCTGCTCATGTCATAAGTGTCATCTACCTCAAACGTACTTTAAAAATCATGATCCCATACCAAATACATCATTCAAAGCTCTCACAGTATCACAATGGTTCCGAAAAGTATGAACATTTCACAAAGTACAGACAAAATACAATTTCGTAAGTGTGAAATTATCCAACTGTGTATTTACGTAAATATCTGTCACTGATGTAGTAAAATAAATATTTTTCTCTCTCAGTCAAATGATCAGATAGCTGTGTAATTCTGTGTTAGAGAAATATGATACCAACGTGTAAAGTTGTGTAAGCAAATACCGTATTAGCTAGGGTTCCTTGTGCTTGTCAAACACATGATACACAAAGTAAGCATGTACCCCCCTGAGGATTAATGTAATTATACTCTCAGGTGTTACAGATTACAGCAATGGAGTGCAATGTATCACAGAAAACTTTCTTTGTAATTCAAAAATCTTTAAAAATAAATGTTTTAAGTACAAAATTAATCACTCAAACACGTGTACTGACGCGATAAATTGTGCGTCTTGTTGTAACATAATCTCTGTCACTACTTAAGGGTAAAAAATGTGCCAAGTGTCGTAATTATCGTCGTCTGTAAGCAAAGTTATGTAGAAGTCAATGTACTTACCTCATGATAAACAAAAGTGAAATGCTATGCGTATATATATCGTAGTTATTACGCTTATTGCCGTTATGAAGTAAGTACTGTACTGTAACGTATTGTTGTGCTACAGAAAAGGCTGTCTCATTGTAGCTATACCACAAAAGTTACTACTAAAACATGTTTTACTTTCCAGAATGATACAGAAGAACTGTGCAGATATAAAACAGATACAGCACAAAAGCAACAATGTAAATTGTGTCACATATTAGCAGCGCCGTGATATAATCGTGTAGCTGTCAAAGAAACCAAATGCTAAGTCATCTTTAATCTCACAGAATGTACTTCAAATCCAGAATGTATTTTCAAGTAAACCAAAATGTTGCATTAAAATCTCATTAGCAGTACCAGTATATGTTCTAGGTATGTAAGCCTTATAGTCGTTGCGTAACCGTGCAACTAACAAGCAAGAATGTACAAATAACAGCACTGTGTCGTCTGTTCACTATAACAATGCATTCGTAATTTCTGTTTAAAAATGTTCCCTAGGTTCTAGATTTAATAGTTAACTTTAAAACATTGTTGCATGGTAACAGTTCCTTAAGTCTGACAACGCATACTAGAAATGTGAAGTGAAAAGTTTTATGGCAAAGACAAAGTTAAAAATCAGATTATCTTTTAATAAACGGTTTTACATGTGAAATGTGGTGTAAATCTTTACTCTTCCTAGTACGCAGAGTTTCAACCTCTACGCAATTATCATGCGGTATACGTCGGTAAAGAATACTGGAATTTTTTTTTCAGGGTTAGCGTGTATGTTATTTTTCTCTGAGCCAGCCGGCGCACGTGGCTGCCTGCGGTGCGAGTCATTGTCTGCTATCTCTTTGTTGGCTTGCGTCGTTATTGGGATTAGGAGACCTAACTTCTACAAATTCACCTTGACGAGAGTGCCCTGCTCTGTTTGAATATAAATATATATAAGAGCTCACTGCAGGCTAAGCTTATTTACAAAATCATACTACAGTAAGCACTTGTCATTTTAACATACAGAGCTTAACTGAACAGGTGAGATAAACGGGCCTGCTCCAGAAGACACGAGGGTATTCTAGTTTGTTTGTTAAGGGAGTGACGGTTTCTGAGAATCCATCCATTTTTATTCGAAACTTTTCTGTGTCGGTGCAAGGCAGAGGACGTCCATTTATTGCAACAAAAAATGGGTTGAAAACTGTCGGAATTCGTAAATGATTTCTCCGAACAGTCAGCGTTAGTTTCATGGCACCAAACCCCTGTTCTTGTTCAGCAGAAGATGTAGGTACGACTTCGTCTACTTTCACACGTTCTTTCACAGAACAGCAAATGCGTTGAGAATGTTCTTTATAAATTCGAAATTATTTAACTGTCACTGAATTTAAAACCGAGAGAGGTGGCGCAGTGGTTAGCACACTGGACTTGCGTTGGGAGGACGACGGTTCAATCACGCGTTTAGTCATCCTAATTTAGTTTTTCCTTGATTTCCCTAAATCGCCTCAGGCAAATGCCGGGATGGTTCCTTTAAAAGGGCACGGCCGACTTCCTTCCCCATCCTTCCCTATCCGATGAGACCGATGACCTCGCAGTTTGGTCTCCTCCCCCCAAAATCAACCCAACACAACTTAACTTAAAATCTACGTTTTTATGTAAATGAGGATTTGACGTGTCACCATTAAACAGATTGTTCTTCTATAGGCCACGTATCTGAAATCAATACGGCTGCATTCGAAATGAAATTTAAGTTTTCTATTTTGCATAAGGAATTATAATATTTGCAGCAATAATGCTTGCACCTTAGGAAAGTATTGTCTGTCTCCTGCGTAATCATTACATACGTACGTAATTGTCGGCAGTTGTATGAGTCACAAAATAGAACTAGCTGTCCATGATGTGAATTATGTAGCAGATGTTTACAGTAGACAGACTTCATTAGATTGTTGTTGTTGTGGTCTTCAGTCCTGAGACTGGTTTGATGCAGCTCTCCATGCTACTCTATCCTGTGCAAGCTTTTTCATCTCCCAGTACCTACTGCAACCTACATCCTTCTGAATCTGCTTAGTGTATTCATCTCTTGGTCTCCCTCTACGATTTTTACCCTGCACGCTGCCCTCCAATACTAAATTGGTGATCCCTTCATGCCTCACAACATGTCCTACCAACCGATCCCTTCTTCTGGTCAAGTTGTGCCACAAACTTCTCTTCTCCCCAATCCTATTCAATACTTCCTCATTAGTTATATGATCTACCCATCTAATCTTCAGCATTCTTCTGTAGCACCACATTTCGAAAGCTTCTATTCTCTTCTTGTCGAAACTATTTATCGTCCATGTTTCACTTCCATACATGGCTACACTCCATACGAATACTTTCAGAAATGACTTCCTGACACTTAAATCTATACTCGATGTTAACAAATTTCTCTTCTTCAGAAACGCTTTCCTTGCCATTGCCAGCCTACATTTTATATCCTCTCTACTTCGACCATCATCAGTTATTTTGCTCCCCAAATAGCAAAACTCCTTTACTACTTTAAGTGCCTCATTTCGTAATCTAAATCCCTCAGCATCACCCGACTTAATTAGACTACATTCCATTATCCTTGTTTTGCTTTTGTTGATGTTCATCTTATATCCTCCTTTCAAGACACTGTCCATTCCATTCAACTGCTCTTCCAAGTCCTTTGCTGTCTCTGACAGAATTACAATGTCATCGGCGAACCTCAAAGTTTTTATTTCTTCTCCATGAATTTTAATACCTACTCCGAATTTTTCTTTTGTTTCCTTTACTGCTTGCTCAATATACAGATTGAATAACATCGGGGAGAGGCTACAACCCTGTCTTACTCCCTTCCCAACCACTGCTTCCCTTTCATGTCCCTCGACTCTTATAACTGCCATCTGGTTTCTGTACAAATTGTAAATAGCCTTTCGCTCCCTGTATTTTACCCCTGCCACCTTTAGAATTTGAAAGAGAGTATTCCAGTCAACATTGTCAAAAGCTTTCTCTAAGTCTACAAATGCTAGAAACGTAGGTTTGCCTTTCCTTAATCTTTCTTCTAAGATAAGTCGTAAGGTCAGTATTGCCTCACGTGTTCCAGTGTTTCTACGGAATCCATACTGATCTTCCCCGAGGTTGGCTTCTACTAGTTTTTCCATTCGTCTGTAAAGAATTCGTGTTAGTATTTTGCAGCTGTGACTTATTAAGCTGATAGTTCGGTAATTTTCACATCTGTCAACACCTGCTTTCTTTGGGATTGGAATTATTATATTCTTCTTGAAGTCTGAGGGTATTTCGCCTGTTTCATACATCTTGCTCACCAGATGGTAGAGTTTTGTCAGGACTGGCTCTCCCACGGCCGTCAGTAGTTCCAATGGAATATTGTCTACTCCGGGAGCCTTGTTTCGACTCAGGTCTTTCAGTGCTCTGTCATACTCTTCACGCAGTATCATATCTCCCATTTCATCTTCATCTACATCCTCTTCCATTTCCATAATATTGTCCTCAAGTACATCGCCCTTGTATAAACCGTCTATATACTCCTTCCACCTTTCTGCTTTCCCTTCTTTGCTTAGAACTGGGTTTCCATCTGGGCTCTTGATATTCATACAAGTCGTTCTCTTATCTCCAAAGGCCTCTTTAATTTTCCTGTAGGCGGTATCTATCTTACCCCTAGTGAGATAGGCCTCTACATCCTTACATTTGTCCTCTAGCCATCCCTGCTTAGCCATTTTGCACTTCCTGTCGATCTCATTTTTGAGACGTTTGTATTCCTTTTTGCCTGTTTCACTTACTGCATTTTTATATTTTCTCCTTTCATCAATTAAATTCAATATTTCTTCTGTTACCCAAGGATTTCTACTAGCCCTAGTCTTTTTACCTACTTGATCCTCTGCTGCCTTCACTACTTCATCCCTCAAAGCTACCCATTCTTCTTCTACTGTATTTATTTCCCCCATTCCTGTCAATTGCTCCCTTATGCTCTCCCTGAATCTCTGTACAACCTCTGGTTCTTTTAGTTTATCCAGGTCCCATCTCCTTAAATTCCCACCTTTTTGCAGTTTCTTCAGTTTTAATCTACAGGTCATAACCAATAGATTGTGGTCAGAGTCCACATCTGCCCCTGGAAATGTCTTACAATTTAAAACCTGGATCCTAAATCTCTGTCTTACCATTATATAATCTATCTGATACCTTTTAGTATCTCCAGGGTTCTTCCATGTATACAACCTTCTTTCATGATTCTTAAACCAAGTGTTAGTTATGATTATGTTGTGCTCTGTGCAAAATTCGACCAGGCGGCTTCCTCTTTCATTTCTGTCCTCCAATCCATATTCACCTACTACGTTTCCTTCTCTCCCTTTTCCTACACTCGAATTCCAGTCACCCAAGATTATTAAATTTTCGTCTCCCTTCACAATCTGAATAATTTCTTTTATTTCATCATACATTTCTTCAATTTCTTCGTCATCTGCAGAGCTAGTTGGCATATAAACTTGTACTACTGTAGTAGGCGTGGGCTTCGTATCTATCTTGGCCACAATAATGCGTTCACTATGGTGTTTGTAGTAGCTTACCCGCATTCCTATTTTCCTATTCATTATTAAACCTACTCCTGCATTACCCCTATTTTATTTTGTGTTTATAACCCTGTAGTCACCTGACCAGAAGTCTTGTTCCTCCTGCCACCGAACTTCACTAATTCCCACTATATCTAACTTCAACCTATCCATTTCCCTTTTCAAATTTTCTAATCTACCTGCCCGATTAAGGGATCTGACATTCCACGCTCCAATCCGTAGAACGCCAGTTTTCTTTCTCCTGATAACGACATCCTCTTGAGTAGTCCCCGCCCGGAGATCCGAATGGGGGACTATTTTACCTCCGGAATATTTTACCCAAGAGGACGCCATCATCATGTAATCATACAGTAAAGCTGCATGCCCTCGGGAAAAATTACGGCTGTAGTTTCCCCTTGCTTTCAGCCGTTCGCAGTACCAGCACAGCAAGGCCGTTTTGGTTATTGTTACAAGGCCAGATCAGTCAATCATCCAGACTGTTGCCCTTGCAACTACTGAAAAGGCTGCTGCCCCTCTTCAGGAACCACACGTTTGTCTGGCCTCTCAACAGATACCCCTCCGTTGTGGTTGCACCTACGGTACGGCTATCTGTATCGCTGAGGCACGCAAGCCTCCCCACCAACGGCAAGGTCCATGGTTCATGGGGGGTTCATTAGATTACTAATAATATTTTTTTTCTCAGAGTCCCAAAAATCAGACGCTACTGACGGGAGCTTCAGAAGAATAATTCTTTCAGCTAAAAAGCTAGACCGTTTCTTTCAAGCACGTAGGGTTCTTCGTCATTTAATGCACGGCAGAAGACTGGACAGCCTGGAGAACTACGATGTGAAAACCTGCCTTTTGGCAGAACACTCACCAGTTTAACATAAATAGGACTATGCTAGGTTCCTACCAGTTAGGCAGAAACAGTCTTTAGCCTGATGGTGTGCGCCAGCGCACCCCTTGCACAGACAACATCATTACTCTACAAAAATTGCTCGTTTTGTAATCAGTGGTTAAGGATTTCGCTGCTGTTGTGAAGTATGCTGACACCTCGTTAGCCGAAATCCGTATAATCAATAATTTATTACTGTAGAAGATCCACGGTGCGTGATTTAAAATTAATGAATGTGAAATTGGTGTACCAAACAGCGACGAAAAATTCACTTCGAAGAACTTCAACGTGACAATATAATAGTAGCGCATGTTCTACATAGTTCTGAACTCGGTTTTTCTTCCGGAATCCTTTGAACTCGGTTTTTGGATCATTAAGTTTGCAATTAATTTCATTCTTCTATAGCACCTATTTTGAAACCGTCCATTTTCTTCTTACATAATGCAACAATAGCTCAAGTTCTGAAGTTATTTGAAAGGCTATCCAGGTGTGAGGTTTGCAGGAGGTGACGAGAGACGGATTTCACCTCCATCCTCCCCCATACGTATCATACCATCCCATCCTCTGGTTTTAAGTTACTCATCGCAAATGGGGATATTTATTTCCCGGTCACTGAATGTGTGAAAGTTAACATTTAATGCTAAATTATAGAGCAGTAAACAGAACGGATTAGTGCACTAATACTATATTAACATTGACATGTGAGCTTATCAGTTTCGGAAAAAGTGTTATATATTTCAACATTTCAAACCATTTCAGATTAAATCGTTATTCTCCTGGCGTCACTCTCACTTTAAGCTACGACATCTGTTACTTGCGTGCTTGCGACGCAAGTAGCATTACTTGAGAGCTGAATGCGTGCAGACCGGTATTAACTGCGGAATTCAGCAAGTCTTTCAAACAAAGCGAAATTTGCTAATTTGCGCAGTGTGTTCAGAAGTTCGTGATCCAAGGTAATTGTACTTATCGATAACGTCTTTCTAGTTGGTTTTCCTGCTAATACTACAAAAAAAGAAAGAAGTGGTAAAATCGGTGACCATGCATAGTGCAAATCATACATGAAATGCACTTAGTTCATACGTGATAAAAAAAACCAAAGAACAACAGAAATGTGGAGTGAAATTGAAAATTTGTGGGGAGTGGAACATGAAGAGAAAAAACAATAACTGCTTAGTTGTTCAGATTATCATATCTGTTAGTTAAATAGAAATCATCATTCAAATCATATGCCGCAGTAATCGAAATAGAGCAGTTTAATGATTTGTGAGCAAATAATTTTCATGACGGAATACTATTATGTTCATAGGAGAAGAAATGAGAAACGATGTTGCTCACTACCTCATACAATAGGGTACATTCCATAGTATCATGATAGCCAAAGAGCCATGATTTCCAACAAAACCTGTTCAATAATTTATATGTACGTTGTTCTTTGATAGAGTTGCTTGCAATTATTGCTTCGATACTGTTCATTTAGAATGTGGGGCAGGTGAAGGCATCTTCAGTACATTGTTAGCAGCTCTTGAAAAGCATAACATGAAATACCATGTACTAGAAAACAATCTAGTAGGTAGTTTCGAAGGTATCAAAACATAATTAATTAAATTAGAAGCAACAACTTTGCGAACTATTTTAGCAGTCCTTCAAATTTAGATCACTCACAGCACAGAAAGAGTATTGGAAAGGGTTGGTGGGAGAAGATGTCTGCTGAAGGTCATAAGAGAAAGGAGAAAGAACGGTTCATCTGGGAGAGAATGCCTGCTAGCAGATGTTTGGAAGGACTGGTTTGTCGGAGAAGACTGAGAGGAAGAAGGAGATAAAAGATGATAGACGACATAAAGGGAAGAGGAACTTATGCAGACCTGAAGAGCACATTCAAAGTGTGTTTTTTGGTCGTCTACCAAACATTGAATAAATTCTTCCGAAATGTTGAAATTTATTATATTCATCATTACGACACCTTTGCATGTACGTTTTCCGTTGAACTCATGTCAGATCACTCTCATTTGTGTGGAGTAATTTGTATTCAATGTTTTAAGAGTTTGTATAACCACGTCAATTTCTTGTTTTGCTTTGAGGAATGAAGAAATGTGCAATGTAACCAAGTCGGTGCGTGAGAGACAGCATACTATAATCAAGTTCAGAATTCGAAGAGTTCAACCACACAATGGTGTGGCCTCTCCTTCAGCGTGGCAACGCCAGACTACACACGAGCGCTACGACATCTGCAACAGTCCTACGCCTTGGCCTCACTGTCATCAATCATTCTCCAAACAGTCTGGACGCAGCCCCATTTGATTACCATCTGTTTCTAAAACTTAAAGAGCACCTTGGAAGACTTCACTTTGATCATGATTAAGCAGACAAGAAGTAGTGAGATTGTAGCCGCGTCAACGAAATCATTCTACAGCGACAGTATCAACAAACTGGTCTTTCGTTGGGATATATGTATTCCTCGGCATGGTGCTTGGATTGAGAAATACATATGTAGACATGAGGAATAAAGATGTTGAATGTTAATAGCGTTTGTATTCTTTAAAAAAACATTACAGATTTTCACATAAAATATTCGGTCGCATTGCTTTTAAGGACACCCTCGTATGAACAAGTACTGCAGCGCACATCCATTTCTACCTGGATAGCCGGCCGTGGTGACCGTGCGGTTCTAGGAGCTACTGTCTGGATCCGCGCGACCGCTATGGTCGCCGGTTCGAATCCTGCCTCGGGCATGGATGCGTGTGATGTCCTTCGTTTAGTTAGGTTTATGTAGTTCTAAGTTCTAGGGGACTGATGAACTCAGAAGTTAGGTTCCATAGTGCTCAGAGCCATTTCAACCATTTTTTTTTACCTGGGTACTGTGTTGATGCCTAGATCTCCCTCAACAATTAACCAACCATTACCCTCCCTTCATTACCAAACTGATTTTTAGGGGTATTTCCAAGTAAACGAAGTACTCCTTCACTCAAGTTGTGCCATAAATTACTTTTCTCCCCAATTCGATTAACCACTTAGTTATTGGACCTGCCCATCTTATCTACAGGAATCTTCTGTAGCACCTCATTTCAAAACCATTCTATTTGTGGGATCCCGCCCACTCTTCTCTTATAGGGTGCCAAAAGGATGCTTCGTTCTCGATAGCTATACAACAGATCAAGCAAATCACATTAGTAGTTTTTGTTTCAATAATGCAGATTGACAATACTTATCTCTGAATATACAATGGTGTCGCAAGCGATGGGCGACAAGTAAACACTCAAAGTCTTTTGCTGTATACAAGGTCCATGTAAGGAATTGATACGGATAACACGTCACTGTTATCGTAGTGCTCTCCGTTGGGCTAGGTCTAGTACTGTGCGGCTGAGGCTGCCAGGAACGGTGCTTATATTCTCTTCTTGTAGAGGCTGCTCCTGTCGTGGTGCGGTCCTGGTCAGCGGGCTGTTGGCTGACGTCGTCTCACCGCCTTCTCTGCTCTTGCTTTGTTCGTCTTCGTTCCGGCGCATATGGTTACGCCGGAACACTGTTTTCCTCTTAATTCCACGTTTCGCCTCCTCGGAAAGCAACTCCACCCAAGTATACTCAGGACAACTTCCTAACTCTGAAATTGGTATCTGATGATAACATGTTCCTTCGTTTTCAGAAATACCCTTCAACTATAGCCAATCTGCATTTTATATTCTCTCCGTTTCATTCCTCATCAGTTAGTTTGCTACCCAAATAGCAAAACGGATCTACTACTCTTGGTGTCTGATTTCCTAATCTGATTTCCTCATCAGCACCTAACCCATGTCAACTACGTTCCATTTCCCTCATTTGCTTTTGTTGACGATAACTTTATTTTTCAAGGTATTCTCAATTCCATTAAAGTTCTCTACGCAAGTAGTTGGACGTCTATGGCCAGCGGGAGTGGCCGAGTGGTTCTAGGCACTACAGTCTGGAACCGCACGACTGCTGCGGTCGCAGGTTCGAATCCTGCCTTGGTCATGGATGTGTGTGGTGTCCTTAGGTTAGTTAGGTTTAAGTAGTTCTAAGTTCTAGGGGACTGATGACCTCAGAAGTTAAGTCCCATAGTGCTCAGAGACATTTGAGCCATTTAGGACGTCTCTGACAGAATTACAGTGTCATCGGTAAGCCTAAAAGCTTTTAATTCTTCTCTCTGAAATTTAATTCCCTATCCGAATATATCCTTAGTTTGCTTTACTGCTTTCTTAGTCCAGGCGGTCTAAGGCGCTGCAGTCATGGACTGTGCGGCTCGTCCTGGCGGAGGTTTGAGTCCTCCCTGGGACATGGGTGTGGGTGTAGGCTTAGGGACTGATGACCTTAGCAGTTAAGTCCCATAAGATTTCACACAGTTTTTTTCTTGCTTAGTGTACAAACTGAATAGTATTTGGGATGGGCTGCAAACCTGTCTCGCTCCTGTCTCGACCACGGCTTCTGTTCCGTTTCCTTCTACTCTTCAAACTGCAGTCTGGTTTTTGTACAAGTTGTAGTTAATCTTTCGCTCCCTACATTTTACTCCTGCTACCTTAAAAACCTGAAAGCGTATAGTCCAGGCAATATTGTCTAAAGATTTGCTTAAAACTAGAGATTCTATAAACATAGTTTTTTTCTGAGATAATTCTTCGCGAGTTCCTGTATTTCAGCGGAACCCAAACTGTTCTTCTCCGTGGCCGGACTATGCCAGATTTTCCATTATTTTGTAAATAATTAGCGTCAGTAATTTGCTACGACGACCTACTAAATTGATACTTCGAAAGTACACGTAACTCTCACCTCCGCCACTCCCCTCCAACCCAAGTCTCGGAAGGCCGTCGGTACTTACTGACTGGCCCTTGTCCCATCTTCAGGCTAAAGGCGTCACTGGATTTCCTTCCTTCATCGACTCGCAAATAGAGCGAGGGGAAAACGACTGTCTGTATGCCTCCTTATGAGCCCTAATTTCTCGTATCGTATCTTTGTGGTCCTTATACGCTGTGTTTGTCGGCAGCAGTTGAATCGTTCGGCAGTCAGTTTCAAATTCCGGATCTCTAAATTTTCTCAATAGTGTTCCTCGAGAACAACGTCACCTTCCCTCAACGGATTCCCAATTCGGTTCCCGAAGAATGCCCGTAACACTTATGTGTCCCTCGAACCTACCGGTAACAAATCTAGTAGCCCGCCAATGAATTGCATCGATGCCTACCTTTAATCCTATTGTGTTACGGATCCAAACCGCTCCAGCAGCATTCAAGAATAGGTCACACCAGCGTCCTATATGCGGTCTCCTTTACAGGTGAACCATTCTTTCCTAAAATTTTCTCAATAGACCGAAGTCGACCATTCGCCTTCCCTGCCACAGTCCTCACCTGCTCGATCCATTTCATACTGTTTTGCAACGTTTCGTCCAGATATACAAACGACATGGCTGTGTCAAGCAAGACACTAGTAATGATGAAACTGAAATTATAGTTATTTTTTTCCTACTTATCCTCATTATTTGCTAGAGATACAGGTGAAATCTATATACAAATACATTTATAATATGTTAAATAATTGTGAAGTATGTGTCTAATGTGCTTTCGCATTCAAAGTCACGGGTAAAATGCTTCTTCATAACCCCTGGATCAATTTCAGCCACAGATGGTGCACATGCTATTTACCATTTGGAAAGAAATACTGTGGAGGGAAGAGCCAGCCATATCCTATTGCGATGGATGTGATAACGTAGAGGGGCAGCTCGTTTTTGATTATCGCGAAATAGGGGAGATACTGCCATAGACATGATACGTGAACTGGAGTGGCAAGCATTGAAACAAAGGCGTATTTCGTTGCGACGGGATCTTCTCATCAAATTTCAACCACCAATTTTGTCTTCCAATTGTGAAAACATTCTGGTGGCACTCACCTACATAGGGAAAACATCATGACAATAAGATAAGAGAAATCAGGGCTCGCACAGAATAATTTAAGTGCTCGTTTTTCCCGCGTGCCGTTCGAGAGTGGAACGGTAGAGAAACATCTTGAAGATGGTTCATTGAACACTCTGCCAGGCACTTTATTGTGAATAGCAATCACGTAGATGTAGATACAGAAGTAGATGTAGTCTGTTGAAAAGGAGGAGGTCGTAACCATTCGCTGAAGAAGAACTAATGGCATGAGGGACTCGTGTGGAGCCAAAATACAAAAATTTCCTAAAGGTTAATGTACGAAATAATTCTTGTGGTAATCCCCTCTGTCCAGAAGTGGGAGTGTGATGTCAGTCGATGCCGTGTCCTGTTCCATGTGTCGCGCCGCTGGTGCCATCGCGGGGCGCTCTCTGGTAACGGCCAATTAGCAGCCGCGCTCTTCCCTCCTGGTTACTTCATGCATAGTCACGCCTCTTACTGGCCTGAGTGCAACGCGCTAGTAGTAGCTGTCACTAATGACCTAGTCAACTATTCATTTTGTACGCAAGACGAGCAGCAGCAACATCATCCAGTTCCACCCGATTTAAACTACAATCGCTTTTAATTGAGGGGGTTTTGCTTCTCTCATTTGGCTGCAGTAAAAATTTGTCGTCAATGGTCGAATGCTCACATAACACATTTATATCCGACCAGCACAGTTGTATACGGTGGCTGTAGGCCACGTGAAGGGGTCGTCCGGTTGTGTCATCGGAATTCATGCCAGTTGTCCCTTTCATTGGACACCCTTCAATGTGACTACTAACTCAACCAGAATTACAACTGATTCGGTTTATTATATTAAAATGGCTCATGAATCGCCTTACTAGCAATAATAATTCTAATGTAAAAGCTCGTCACATCTAACAAAAGTGTCTGGGATAAGATTCTAATAATGATAAAAATAAAACACTTATGGTCACGTAGTTGTACCGTGACTGTCATGACACTAATGAAACAGACAGGTAGTACTAGAGAACGGAACGAATGGCCGGACTCGGAAGCAAATTCGTCATTAGAATATGAAGGCAAGTCTTCATAGTGAAGCTTCAGGTTAGTGAAATTCTACAAAAATGACTTTACTGTCCTTTCGAATCACATCGCTGTCAATGCTCAATCTCACCATATCCACCTGTAGGTGGAGTCTGAAGCGGCTGCGGAATAAGTCATTGGCGGCGCACAAACGACCCTCGACTACGTTCGAATCAGTCAAATATCTTTCTAAGACGTTTATCTCATCTGCTTGGATCCTGGTGGCCTCGCAGGCTAGTGGAGGAGAAATCTGATGTTGAAGGCTCCAAGAGACTAAGATTTTGAAGAGCTGAACGTCGAAAATCTACTGAATCTATACCGACTGATTCTTAAAAGGAAAACTCGTTGATTTGCATTTTGTGTTCTTTAACCTGATCAGAGTTGATGCTGGTTGCTCTCCCTGAGTTTTTATTCAGGCAGTTTACCAGTATGCATTTCCTAGCATTTAGAGCTGATGAAAAGCGTATAACTTTCCCCTATCTGCTAATGTGGCCGATTAAGTGGGACCTCAACAGCAAAGTAGAATTCACGTTTATTTATATCAGCTAATATATATACCGTAAACATTTCGTTGTTGTGAACACAAGTTTCGACGGTGTCCCAAAGTGCGGTCTCGCAATCCACCTTCTACGCGTCCCACGAAACACAGCTTTCTACATTTTGTTCACAATAGTGCATCTGCTACACGTTGCTATGAAAAGCATATGCCCTGTTTTCATCTTCAGATTATGAAACAGTCACTGCCGGAGGCCTTACGCCACAGGAGACCGTATGTATGTTTATTGAGGTGTGCCTCACATCGAGTTGTGCCACCGCAAAAGGGAAGTCTGGTCAAGCTATTACCTGTCTGGCTCACTCTTCTGAGGAACTATTTGCGTGTGGTCTCTCTCTATCTCTCTCTCTATCTCTCTCTCTGGCTACTGAGCTTCTCTATTCGACCGATTCCTGGCAGCACTTTCTAGTGTGCTTTCAGACGACTTCATACTTATACAGGGTGTGTCCCATTTAAATTAACCACCCTAAATAACTGTTTGTCCAAATGCAAATTACCTAATTTTTTCAAGCTAATGTACTTTAGCCGTCAAGGGGACATCAATCAGCATGATTGCCTTCTTTGTAGCTCTGTTTTTTACAAAGATAAGAATAGCGGTATGACTTTTTGAAATGGCACCCTATATTTTTTACACTGTGATACACTTTTGAATAGGTCTTTAGAAGAGGAAATGAATTACCGAATAAAGAATACAGTGCGGCATTTAAATAAGTCATACCTCTGTTCATATCTTTGTAGAAAAACAAAGCTACATCGAAGTTCATAATGCTTATTGATGTCACCCTGATGGCCAAAGAACATTAGCTTGAAAAATTTTGTAATTTGCATCTGGACAAAGAGTTATTTAGGGTGGTCAAGATAAATAGGACACCTTGTATACACCATACGTTACGCTTTTCACTTTTCAGTGTTGTTAATTATGCCGATCACATGAGTAGGCCTATCTATCTTCTGACTGTAAATTGGTCACGGGACAGTTTTGGGAAAAAACGGTCACATGATATCGTCAAGACCTCATAATATCTAGTTCTAAGTTGGATTAGTATCACTTTGTTCCTCGAATTACCCCACTTTGGGTTTTGCGAATCACTTGGAAGGCTCACTGCCACTTCGTCTCACACGTCTACTTTTAATATCTTTTTTACCCAGGTACTGGCTGTCTTATTTGTGTGTGCCACCCTGCAGTTCAGAATAGCAGAGGTGCTTCGTATCCGTTCTTCAGGCATGCTAGAGACATGCCCACAACAATGCGCTTAATGACACATTCTATACACTTCAGTGCACGTTGGTAAGTTTTAATATTTGGGACGCATCTTAACATCGAAAATCGATCTTGATGCTGAAATCAGTCACGTAATTGCCTCTGACACTTCAGCTTTGGGCAATTAATACCCATGATACTAAACTGGAAACGAGCATGTTGCTAAAAGGATAACAGTCGTCCAGGAAGTAGCGTGTTCATCTGCGACGTGAAGTTTTACCTCCAGCGCAAATGAGCACTAGGCCGCACTGAATTAGGATGTGGTGCCATGCCGACTACAGTGTCTTGGAGAGCTGTGCTAGGTTAGTCAGTTGAGGATCGATGTCGCAGAAATCCCAATGGACGTGGTCCAACAGATTCTTGATTTGATTTAAATCTGGGAAGTTTGACAGCCAGGAGAGTACAGTAAACTCATCTTGATGCTCTTTAGTCCACGCATGCGAGTTACATGACAGCTTGCAGTGCCTTGCTAGTAGTTACGTCAGTGCCGAGAGAGAACAAACAGCATGCAGGTGTACAAATGGTTCCCAAAAATAGATGCATACTTGCGTTGATCCACTGTGTCTTCCAGAAAGACAACATCAGTCATGGAATGCCACAATAGTAGTCCCCAGATCGTAACATTCCCTCCTCCGGCCTGGGTCATTCTGACGATTGTTTCAGGATGTTTGCTTTCAGAGGGTCATAGCTTCGATGGAGCATTAAACCGCGATCTCTCTCAAAAGGTCACTCGGCGCCGCTCAGTGGACGTCCAGTTGCAAATTCCAGCACCCGTTCCAAAAGAGCAGTAGTCAGCATAGAGTCATTTTGCCACGAACGGTATACTTCAATAACGGCGGCACGCGAACGGTTCACAAGTTTTGCCATTTCAGCAATGTTTCCAAGTTTGGTCCTAAAGTCAATGATCTCGCCTGTCTGGACGTCAGATAAATCACTCCCTTTCTGCATTAGCACAACGACTAGTCTGTAAGTACCTCCTCTCCCCCCCCCCTCCCCGCCACCCCTTCGTCCCATACTCACTGCTAGTGCTGCCAAATGCCTTCTGTGAGTGGCTATTGCACATTGACGTCGATTGTAGCAGGTGATCATATTAATGTGACTGTACCATGTATACAACAAGCTACGCCTTATAGGCCGTTACATAAAAGTACTGACACGAAGATTTCATCATTACGTGGCCTGCTAATTGATGTCAATCGTTTTTAACAGTGATGAATATTGTTATGATACAGATAGGCAGTGTTTATGTCCGTTACAGCGTGCACAGCCCTTCGTAAATTATAAACTGTTCCACATTTCGCGCTTGTAAACATCAGACTCTTGTAGTATACAGAAAATTATGAAGAGAAAGTCAAAGGATACTGGACGAGAAGCAGCATATTTTCTAAATACTTAGACGTTTAATCAAGAAATTCTTCGTATCGCTTGCTGCAGGATGGAACGGCAAGGATGTTTCAGGATAACTTAAAGCGATTCGTAGATCTAGTGGCAGTCTTCGACAGTACAAGATGTAAAGGGATGTTCGTAATCCTGTGAATAGCGAACATTGACTATAACAACATTCGAGTAATCTGTGATACTACAATGTCTGCAAAATTCATGTGGTAGTGTTAACAGTGTCAAATTAAGAAATACTATATTGCGCCAAGGAAAGTGGAAACCATGATTACAGGTTAAAAGCAATGTAAAATGTGAAAGAGTAGCTTAGGAAACAAAGTAAAGAACAATTCGAAGAGAGGCCCACACTTTAGCACTCCAGACTGACAGTAAGAAACACTTAGAAGATACTTTGAAATTGAACGGCCAACAAACGTATTTAAATATATAAGATACTGATCATGAAAATATATATGAGGGTTATTAACAATTGTCTAACTGAAAATAGCAATAGCTATGAAATACAAACTGTAATAATTTGTTTTTAATCTTACTGTAGGTGGTAGCTACCTTTTCCCTAGTTATATGTATATTTCTATATCGTTATATTTGTCATCTAACCATTCCCACTGAACTATTCACTCCTTATTGTCAATTTACATTTTAGTCATAAGCATTCCATTTCGTCTGCATCACTTGCTGCATTTTTATATTTTCTTCTGTCAAAATTTAAATTCTATATAGCATGCGATATCCATTGATTGCTACTCGGTCTTATCTTTTTACATATTTGATTCTCAGCTGCTTTTACTGTTTCATCTCTCAAAGCGACACATTCGTCTTCCAGTTAATCCTTTCCCCTGTCCCAGCCAATCGTTGCATAAGACACCCTTCGAAACACTCAACAATGCGTAGTTCTTCTATGTTAACCTGGTCCCATATCCTTAACCCCCTACCTTTTTGTAATTTATTAAATTTTAATCTATAGTTCATAACCAATAAATCGTGTTCAAAGTCGACATCTGCCGCTGCAAATGTCTTACAGTTTAAAATCAGATTCTGAAACATCTGTCTTGCCGTTATGCAGGGCACCAATGGTGTAGGTGATCATTGGTACCTTAATGTGTACCCACTTCCATGTATTAATTTTTCTACTCTTTGTCTAACAATCGTCCTGCAAACATATCACATATACCATTAACTTAATTTTCCGCTCAGTCGTAACTGCATAACCAAGTTGACTAAGACAGTCAATATAGAATGCCCGTTTTGCCTCGACACGTCCACGCCTTAGCACTTGACCTGCGGCCCAGGACAAAACTAGCAGTAATGGCTTGTTCTTACCACATGAACTTGCAGGTACTGACCAACCTAAAAAAAACTGCAACTTCTAATAGCTGTAATTATTATTCTGCAAACGAAGTAAACAATGATGTAATGGTATTCAGTCCACAATCTACAGTCATCAACAAAAATATCTGCACTTATACCCCTAACCTGCTGATATAATCAACCTAAAACCTCCCGGCGTCGCGGGGTCTCCTACACGTATACGACCTTCTTTCATCGTATGGTTTGTAAAATGTTTACCCATAATGGACGAATGTGATATATTGGTACATAGTAACGTAAAAGAAATGAAACGAACAATAGCAGAAATATAGTTAAAAGTAGATAGTATGTACATACATATGTATATCTAACTAAGTTGTACAGGATGTGAGTCAGTCAAGGAATATTTTAGGGAATTAGTTTAAACAATTTATTTCAAAGGCCCAGTGGAATCTTTACAAGTTTTCTTCCAGAGTAATTCACGCCATGTCTACGTCACAAAAGTCGCTTGCCTTTCAAAACTGAGGCAGTTCTGTCCAGTTAAAGCTGCTGATAGGAGACGCCCTGAGCACTCTGCTGAAACTGCTAGCGGATTCACGCCATTGGATTTAGCCAATAGCGTGCACGGGATACCGATCACGTGTGCGGACGCTAGAGTGTTCCGCGGCGCAGAACACACTTGCTTCCCTCTCTTGTAATCCGGACTTCCAGCAGAACAGACGTCTTTTTGGAAGGCAGAGCCTTTGGCACTGCTTTTCACGACTGGTCACCAACGTAAGTTAACGTGAACCGCTTCCCCTTCTGTTGACTATTTTAATAAACTGTTCGACCTCCTAGAATGGCCTAAACTTGCTAACTTCCGACCCTAGGCGGGCCCTTTGTACTCCGTATATTGAAATATGTATTCCTTATTGTACTTAATTTCGTGTTTTGTCATTTAACGGCAGTCCTGGATGCCAAATATCAAAAAATGGTTCAAATGGCTCTGAGCACTATGGGACTTCACTGCTGAGGTCATCAGTCCCCTAGAACTTAGAACTACTTAAACCTAATCTAGGGACATCACACACAGCCATACGCGAGGCAGGATTCGAACCTGCGACCGTAGCGGTCGCGCGGTTCCAGGCTGTAGCGCCTTGAACCGCTCGGTCACCTGGGCCGGCTGCCCACTATCAAATCCTGACCGCTCGACCTCGTGCACACTGCCACCACGAGGCATATTTAACAACCTCCTTTCTCCTTCACTGCCACTTTATACAATAATATTGGTATCAGAAGTTTCTCTCCCCATCCCCCAACCACGTACTCTTTAACCATAGCTAACGCGCCGTGTGGTAAAACTGAAGTGACTTTCATAGTTATTGTAAAACTCAAATTTAAAACACGTATGTAACAGGAGACAAATCTTAAATGTTAATTAAAGGCAGAGGTCAACGTACATAAGATCCTGTTCGCACATGAGAAGAGCAGTATTCTATAAACGAGATACTCCAGATCCCCATTGATCCCTCTCACTATTGTATGTATGCTCCACGAAATACTTACGCAAGTGTGAAGCAAACTGCACGACACTATTGACGAAAGTAGAAATAAATCACTAAGTTTGGCAAACAAAAAGGGTCAGAAACCGATTTCTTTATTGTAGAAGGGAAAGTTGAAAGGAATCTTTTGAACCCTATCGCTGTTGTAGCGTTAATCTGCCAACTATCCTCCTAAAAGCGATCTACGCGTGAATAAATATAGGTCTATTGGTACTAACTGTCGTTCCAGATTTCTCTTCCAGTTCATGTTGAGTAGGGCGTCGCACAGCAGCTACAGACAGACGGCAGTGCTGAGCAGTAGGCGGCCGTGCGGCAGTGTATAGCGTGGCCGGCAGACCGCGAGCACGTCGCCAGTGGGCGCCGGCGCCATTCATCCCGGGCGGACAGCGCGACGTGCCCGCGCTGCAGATGCGCGCCGCGGAGCCAGGTGCTCGCAGCATGATGGATGAGCGCGTTGCCGTGTTGCCGGCCCACGCGCCTACACTTCATTTGCGGTAAGCGAGACGGGGCCGCCTATTCTGCATTCGCGGCTCAGAAGAACCCGAATCTCCTCTGCGAGGTTAACTTGGATTTGGCAATCTGTCGTCATCTTCAGATTGCGTCACTCTCATCCAAAAAGAGTTTCAGGGTTCGGTTAACCATTCGTGCATAGCTGTAATATGTGTGGTGAATTACCACCAGAAGGAGGTCCTTACTCATTGGTCTGAAGATGACCACAGTAGCGGTCGAAGCCGGTCACCGTAATAAATAAATTGTGTTCAAGAATGTTTTTGATAGTAAATAGTTGTAACACATTGATCACTGTTCAAACCCACAATATATTAAAAAGTGTTATTTGTGTATTCTCTACAAATTTATTAAGGGATTGAGCTCCCATGTACTGTTACCACAAGTTAAAACCTTTAATAGCCAGGGTCCTTTGCAGCTTGGACATGCAGGAAGACTGACGGTGGGTTTCTGGAAAGTACCGACATGGATGTGGAGCCATGGTGCCTCTGGGTTGGAACTCTTGCACGAAGTGACATTGAGGTGGAGTGAAACTTGCACGGAGCCACGGGCTATTCCCTTGCTAACTGATTATTTAACAGGTACTGGCACACTAAGAAATCTAGCACTTCATCACAGCTGCTCGTGCCAGCTGAGTCGCGGTCAAACCACTACACTGAGAAACCATGCAGCGGGGGTGGCCGAGGGGTTCTAGGCGCTACAGTCGGGAACCGCGCGACCGCTACGGTCGCAGGTTCGAATCCTACCTCAGACGGGTTCTAAGTTCTAGGGGACTGATAACCTCAGAAGTTGAGTCCCATATTGCTGAGAGCCATTTTTCAATCATGTAGCGCTTCAGGGCGGCTCGCTAAAGCGTTTCTTCACAACTTTATGATTAAGACCTGTTAATGACACTGGAATACCCTTTCAAATTCTGAAGGTTGCTGGGGTAAAATACAGGGAGCGAAAGGCAATTTACAATTTGTACAGAAACCAGATTGCAGTTATAAGAGTTGAGGGACATGAAAGGGAAGCAGGAAGCAGTGGTTCGGAAGGAAATGAGACAGGGTTGTAGGCTCTCCCCCATGTTATTCCATCTGTATATTGAGCAAGCAGTAAAGGATACAAAAAAAAGTTTGGAGTAGGAACTAAAATCCGTAGAGAAGAAATAAAAACTTTGAGGTTCCTCATTGAGATTGTAATTCTGTCAGAGACAGCAAAGGAACGAAGAGCAATTGAACGGAATGGACAGTGTCTTGAAACGAGGATATAACGTGAACATCAACAAAAGCAAAACGAGGATGATGGAATGCAGTCGAAATAAATTTGGTGTTGCTGAGGGAATTAGATTACTTAAACTAGTAAATGAGTTTTGCTATTTGGATCAGCAATATAACTGTTGATGGTCGAAGCAGACAGGATGTAATATGTAGACCGGCAATTGCAAGGAAAGCGTTTCAGAAGAATAGAAGTCTGTTAACATCGAGTATAGATTTAAGTGTGAGGAAGTCGTTTCTGAAAGTATTTGTATGGAGTGTATCCATGTATGGAAGTGAAACGTGGACGATAAATAGTTTAGACAAGAAGAGAAGTTTTCGAAATGTGGTGCTACAGAATAGTGCTGAAGATTAAATGGGTAGACCACATAACTAATGAGGAGGTGTTGAATAGAATTGGGGAGAGGAGAAATTTGTGGCACAACTTGACTAGAAGGAGAAATCCGTTTGTAGGACATGTTCTGAGGCATCTAGGGATCACCAATTTAGTATTGGAGGGCATCGTGGAGGGTGAAAATCGTAGACGGTGACCAAGAGATGAATACACTACGCAGATTCAGAAAGATGTAAGTTGCAGTGGGTACTGGGAGATCTGAGAGATGAAGCAACTTGTGCAGGATAGAGTAGCATGGAGAGCTCTATCAATCAGTCTCTGGACTGAAGACCGCAACAGCAATTAATGACATCTGACAGTGAAATTCAACATAATGAGAACCGACAATCAAATTCAATATGTCTTTTAATATTTTAATGAAGCAAAGAACAAGGGGACAGTTAAGTAAGAAAGTTGTATTTCTTACTATAGGCGCCGACTTTTGAAAATCTTCAAGTGTTCTCATCATATTACACTTAAAAACTCTTTACTTCCCCTTATAATTGTAGTGTGTATGAATGCTACAAAAGTAACTTAAAATACATGATCACTCACCTAAATAGGGAGAGACTCGAACCTGCTCCTCCTTACAGTTGTTTTGCTGATTAATTCGTAGATTAGAGGTTCCAGGATCATTGCCCTTTAGGGATCTGAATGGGTACTCAACAACGCTACATGGTTTACCTGGTCTTTGGTTCGTCGTGGCTCGGGCTTAAGTTTTCAGTCTTCGAAGTGCACTACACGCGGATACAGATATCGTTAAAAGAGGTCGTAATAATTTTACACATTAAGGTATCATGTTCTTCAGAGCTACACATTTGCCATCGTCTGTCCTACTCAAGTGCTGCACTACACATTCAAAGTTATAAGTGTAACATTATGCTGTTTCACCACACCCAACGAAATATCTCTTTTCAGAGTCCGTCTTACACAGTCCAAATCGTTACCATAGAAAGAGGAAGCGTAACTACTGTCTTCTTTGCCTAATAGAAACTTATTTTGACAAGGTGTGACATTGCTTTAGACGGAAATTTGCTTTTAAAAATGCTTACACTTTGATCCACCACCTCAAAAAATAAAATTCACAAGTTTCCTTGAATATCTCATGAATTATGCTTGTAACAACGCTCTAATTTTAATGGCAATTTTCTAGGGCGTGAAAGAGTCGAGAGATTATTGCAATGGATCACAATTATCTTTAGCATGTTCCGAAAGTGATAAAAATGTATCTGTGTTTCTGGCTCCTTCTGTTGAAAACAAAACAGCATTTACAGAATTACTACCAATGCAGGAAGTCAATGATAGTTTTTGAAATACTGTATTAAGGTTATCTATTGGTTGGAATGTGAAAATTACCATCTTTATATGAAACAGAATCACAAATTTTTGCGGCCATTTTAGGTATCCTTTAGCTATTGCACCAGTATCATTTCGTTGACCTTGCGTACCATTAAGAAACTGCAATAGAACTTCATAATGATTATCTATGCACAACAGACACACAACATACGTGCACCATCTCTTTGGACACAAAGGTCTTAAGCTTTGACCTGCGTCAGCATCAAGAGAATCTGAAAGCAATTGCTTAGATTTTCGAATTTTCCTAACCTCTTGGGTGAACCACGAATACATGAACTCAGATCTTCGAGAACTGACAAACATCTCTTAACACTGCAACGTTATTAAATGATTCTTGAACAATTAAGTTTAGGGAATGAACCAGGCAGGGAATGTAACTAGCAATGGGGTCAATTTGTTTTATCCGTGAGTGTAATTCTTGCAGACAACCGCTAACATTTGTTGTGCAGTCATAGCATAGCCTACAATAACTGTTCACAGAAACAGAATGTCTTAATAATATATCCTTCACAGATTTAAATGAAGTATCTGAATCAGTTAATGGGAGCTCATGTAAACCACAAACAACTCATGAGACATCCACCTGTAACTACATCTTCAGAACATATTTCAGAAGACTGACGAAATTAGAAGACTTATCAACATGATCACTTAGGGCCAATCTTAACAAATCAAAAACCATATTGAAATAAAAGTTTTCCTTAAAAAAACAGAAACGGCCCCCGTTTATTTCGCTTTAGAATGACTAACTGATGAAGACTATATACTTCTTTTTTCATAGAAATATTTTTACTTACAGAACACATGTGCAAAGTAATTTTAGATGAGATTTGAATCGTTTTAGAGCAACGGACCTTTACCTAAAGCCATACTTAAAGAATGCATTATGGGAATCATTGTTTGCAGTAACAGTTTTTAGAGACACACTCTTGTTTTCACACATAGAATTACACATAAAACAATGAACTATCACCTTTTTTTTCATACTGAACCCATGTACATTTTTCTCCCCAATGCTTTTGGAAAGTCCTCCCCCGCAGCTGTCACTTTCAGTAACGGTATCATTTTTCGTGGAATTACCAGAAATAGCAACAGGGATTTCATTGTTAAAAGCTGCCAAAGTGGATAATTTTTCCTGTTACACGCTTTCGATTCGATATCATAATCACCAACACGATTATCAGTCGGAGTCCTTTTGTATTTCACTACATACCAATCCATTTTAACGATTTTCACGCACCAACATATGAAGACGTATTATAATTCCAAGGACAAGTGGCCCAAGCCAGACAAAATACAAACTAACGACTAGCGGTCTACCCGTTCTCATTTCTGACTACTTCGTTTTTCGTTCAATTCGTGAAGTCTGGAAAAACAAATTCAGTGCAAGTTACACTATTTCCAACATGATTTCACAAGAAAAATTTTTCGCTGGCTGATGCGTTTCGCGACTGTTGCAGAGCTGCCAATCAAAGCACAAAGAATTTCGTCAAGGTACTGAAATACTGTCCGTTCACTGAATGTTTTACGTAAGACTGGCATCTCTTGGCAAAAGGTATGTCGACTCACTAGTAACGTAATTGGTTGTGTCAAAAGGTTACTAAAAAAAAAACCTGTGATTGAATTCGTACTTCGTAGCTTAAACGTGTTCATAGTATTATATCCGATACGATTCATTTCTAATTATGTAATACAATAATAATTATTAAAGATTACAGCTTCGGTTTACATATTGACTCAAAAAGCAGCGTTCGCTTAATATTCGGACTTTTTAGGAAACGGTCACATCACTTACATGTCAATGTCGATTTTAATTTTTACGAAGTCAAATAGCCATTTGTCTCAAGATAACCTTTATACGGGGGTGTATTACAAAATCCAGCTCCCATTAATGCGATAAGAGTCGATTTTCATTATGGTTAAAAAGCAAGCCTTTATACTGTCTACTGCGTATGGAATAGTAACGTGAAGAAAACATAATACTATAGTTTTCAGTGAGGTATGCTGTGCATATACACCCAAATTTTGGAGTTTGCTTGAGAGACCGAGCATAATCGTAGTCGGCGCTTTTGTTTCTTACAGTTTTTGCAGCCATATGACGACAGCCTTTCTCGACGATACTTAAATCGGCAACTTTATACATTATTATCATTTTACTTAAACAGTAAATATAAAGACAGAATGACAATGAATACTAGTTATTTTGCTTTCCACAAAATGATTAATGTCTGGTACAACTTTTCGAGTAATTTTAATTCCAATACAAGCTCTTAAACTGAAGTCTGTCAATGAGCTTCTGTGGTTTTATTTCGTTCTCTCATTTGCGTGAAATAGCAGCATGTACATAATAATTTAAACAGCGGGATATAAGTAGCTGCAAACTTCAATTTTGCTCTGAAATTAATCACGTAAAGGTCACACTGTAGATGTTTAGGTTCTATCTGTAGCCGAGTTTCCACGCTGCCAACATAACCCGAAAATGTGTGAAACTGCGCAACCCTTCGCAAGCTGAATTGCAATATTGTAACCTGATCTAACTCCAGATTCCTTGGCTGAGTGTTCCTCCTCTAAAGAAACATGTATTTAATTTTATCCATATTTCGCAGCTTCAAGCGTTACTGTATTCAATACACTCGAGGTATGAATTATAAAACGCCTTCAGTCAAAACTTTTCGTGTTTTATTCATTATGCGATGTATTTCGGACCATGTGGGTCCATCAGCCGGTGTAATTGGTCTTAATACATGCTTTATTTTTTTCTCCTGATTGAGGTGAATTGCATATACCTGTTACGAAAAGTTAGGTGTTAGGTTACGAATTTCGCAAGTCAAACGCGGAAAATATGCGCGAAAGAGTGGAAGAGATGAACAGTGTGAACTTACCAACTAATCCAAGAAAAGCGTTTTTAACGTTTTAGCACCAGCATACGTTCTTTTCCTCCATCGTTTTCCTACATATCAGCTGATTCAATAGGTACATTCGCATACACATGTTTTTAAACACTTCACAGATGTTCTTGCACACAGTGTGTTCAAAGATGAAATTTTCTTAGTGCTAAAGATATAATTATTAAATAATTAAAATATGCAGGAAATAATTGACATATGCAGGAAACAGCTTTAGAATAGGTCTTTAAAATTACTGAAATAGCTGTGGCTTGCGAAATCTGTTTGTTCATTTAAGATCGATTCTGGATTTTTCATTTTGTGGAGGTATATCTCCAGTTGTTCTTACAGATTGGCTTCATTAATACTACCAAATTGTTTTCTAGATTGTTGAGGACATGTTTCGTTCCCAACGTATGTTGTGCAATGACTGATTTTTCAAAGTGGGTGAGCCTGAAGGCATATACATGACCTTGAAAGCAGTTTTTGAAGTTTCTCCCTGTTTTCCCTACATAGTAGGCAGGAGAACTGGGGCATGATACTTTGAACACTCCACTGTTGTTGTATGTTTAACTATTTGATTTTATGCTATAAGTGAGTAAGTTTCCTAACTTGTTATTAGTTGAGAATATAAGAGTTACATTTGTTTTTTTGACAAGGTTAGCTACTTTTTGTGGTTTCGGACCTAGTTACAGGATACTGGCGAATATTTTCTCTTCCTTCATGGTGTGGTCATTCGTTGTCTTACGTTTGTGTATTTGTCGGTCTAAATGGTCAATTGTTTTGGCTGTGTAGCCATTACTTATGGTAATACTCTTTTTTGAATCTATTTTGTTCTTAAGTGTGTTTTCTTTTAGTTGAAAAGAGTGTGCTCTGTGTAGCATAGACCTAAATGCAGCTTTCTCTTTGTGGTGGTATGGCATGATGAGTTGTCCAGTGTTATGTATGTGTATGCTGCACTTATGACTTTGTTGATGGTTGGTGTTTGTTGTTATTGTTGTTGTTGTTGTTGTGGTCTTCAGTCCTGAGACTGGTTTGATGCAGCTCTCCATGCTACTGTATCCTGTGCAAGCTTCCTCATCTCTTAGTACTTACTGCAACCTACGTCCGTCTTAATCTACTTAGTGTATTCATCACTTGGTATACCCCTACGATTTTTACCCTCCACACTGCCCTCCAATACTAAATTGGTGACCCCTTGATGCCTCAGAACATGTCATACCAACCGATCCCTTCTTCTGGTCAAGTTGTGCCACAAACTTCTCTTCTCCCCAATCCTATTCAATACTTCCTCATTAGTTTTGTGAACTACCCATCTAATCTTCAGCATTCTTCTGTAGCACCACATTTCGAAAGCCTCTATTCTCTTCTTGTACAAACTATTTACTGTCCATGTTTCACTTCCATACATGGCTACACTCCATACAAATACATTCAGAAACGACTTCCTGACATTTAAATCCATACTTGATGTTAACAAATTTCTCTTCTTCAGAAACACTTTTCTTGCCATTGACAGTCTACATTTTATATCCTCTCTACTTCGACCATCATCAGTTATTTTGCTCCCCAAATAGCAAAACTCCTATACTACTTTAATTGTCTCATTCCCTAATCTAATTCCCACAGCATCACCCGATTTAATTCTACTACATTCCATTATCCTCGTTTTGCTTTTGTTGATATTCATCTTATATCCTCCTTTCAAGATACTGTCCATTCCGTTCAACTGCGTTTCCAAGTGCTTTGCTGTCTCTGACAGAATTACAATGTCATCAGCGAACCTCAAAGTTTTTATTTCTTCTCCATGGATTTTATTACGTACTCCGAATTTTTCTTTTGTTTCCTTTACTGCTTGCTCAATATACAGATTGAATAACATCGGGGAGAGACTACAACCCTGTCTCACGCCTTCCCAACCACTGCTTCCCTTTCATGTCCCTCGACTCATATAACTGCCATCTGGTTTCTGTACAAATTGTAAATAGCCTTTCGCTCCCTCTATTTTACCCCTGCCACCTTTCGAATTTGAAAGAGAGTATTTCAGTCAACATTGTCAAAAGCTTTCTCTAAGTCTACAAATGCTAGAAATGTAGGTTTGCCTTTCCTTAATCTTTCTTCGAAGATAAGTCGTAAGGTCAGTATTGCCTCACGTCTTCCAATATTTCTACGGAATCCAAACTGATCTTCCCCGAGGTCGACTTCTACCAGTTCTTCCATTCGTCTGTAAAGAATTCGCGTTAGTATTTTGCAGCTGTGACTTATTAAATTGATAGTTCGGTAATTTTCACGTCAACCCCTGCTTTCTTCGGGATTGGAATTATTATATTCTTCTTGAAGTCTGAGGGTATTTCGCCTGTCTCATACATCTTGCTCACCAGATGGTAGAGTTTTGTCAGGACTGGCTCTCCCAAGGACGTCAGTAGTTCTAATGGAATGTTGTCTACTCCCGGGGCCTTGTTTCGACTCAGGTCTTTCAGAGCTCTGTCAAACTCTTCACGCAGTATCGTATCTCCCATTTCATCTTCATCCACATTATCTTCCATTTACAGAATATTGTCCTCAAGTACGTCGCCCTTGAATAGACCCTCTATATACTCCTTACACCTTTCGGCATTCCCTTCTTTGCTTAGAACTGGGTTTCCATCTGAGCTCTTGATATTAATGCAAGTGGTTCTCTATTTCCCAAAGGTCTCTTTAGTTTTCCTGTAAGCTGTATGTATCTTACCCCTAGTGAGATAAGCCTCTACATCCTTCCATTAGTCCTCTAGCCATCCCTGCTTAGCCATTTTGCACTTCCTGTCGATTTCATTTGTATTCCTTTTTGCCTGCATTTTTATATTTTATATATTAAATTCAATATTTTTTCTGTTACCCAAGGATTTCTACTAGCCCTCGTCTTTTTACCTACTTGATCCTCTGATGCCTTCACTACTTCATCCCTCAGAGCTACCCATTCTTCTTCTACTATATTTCTTTCCCCCATTTGTGACAATTGTTCCCTTATGCTCTCCCTGAAATTCAGTAAAACCTCTGGTTTAATCAGTTTTTCCAGATCCCATTTCCTTAAATTCCCACCTTTTTGCAGTTTGTTCCGTTGTAATCTACAGCTCGTAACCAATAGATTGTGGTCAGAGTCCACATCTGCCCCTGGAAATGTCTTACAATTTAAAACCTAAATCTCTGGCTTACCATTAGTATAATCTATCTGATACCTTCTAGTATTTCCAGGATTCTTCCAAGTGTACAACCTTCGTTAATGATTGTGGAACCAAGTGTTAGCTGTGATTAAGTTATGGTCTGTGCAAAATTCTACCAGACGGCTTCCTCTATCATTTCTTTCCCCCAATCCATATTCACCTACCATGTTTCCTTCTCTCCCTTTTCCTACTCTTGAATTCCAGTCACCCATCACTATTAGATTTTCGTGTCCCTTCACTACCTGAATAATTTCTTTTATCTCATCATACATTTCATCAATTTCTTCATGATCTGCAGAGCTAGTTGGCATATAAACTTGTACTATTGTAGTAGGTGTGGGCTTCGTGTCTATCTTGGCCACAATAATGCGTTCACTATGCTGTTTGTAGTAGCTTACCCGTACTCCTATTTTTTTATTCATTATTAAACCTACTCCTGCATTATCTCTATTTGATTTTGTACTATTGGTGATTACAATAGTGGAAATGTTGGGAAAATTATCGAGACATTTACGTCTCTGCTCCCATGTAATGAATATTCTCTTCAGTCATATCGCTTGAGTGCGTTCTTTCTTTCTTCTTCTCAATTTTCACATCGGCTTCTTACTGTTCGCTTTCCAATTTTCCGCTATTTTGTGCATGGAATGTATTGTAATGTTGTTGAAAATTGATTTTTTTCTTTTGGGATTGAAGTTCAGAAGCCCTAAGCGTATCAAGAGTCCGCTGCATACAGCAACATCCTGCACTAAAAATTGATGTTGGTATGTCTGACAGGTTTCAAGTTCCTAACCCAAAAATCATGCAGCCCTTCATCCTTATAAAAAGAGCACCTCTCTATTTTAAAGGGAGACTTCACCATAAAACTTCAATTTTCTTAAAAGAAATGTTTAACAGTTATCTCACATCTTTTGAGTGTTTACACTCTGATCCCAAAACGATTTGGGTGCATTCTAATTAGAAGCACGTCTAAGAGTTATATGAAGGAACGGCTGTGTACGGATCTGTAGGACACTGAAAGTTGTTAAAAATAATTGTTGATTTCTTCATCCATGAAACACAACTTTTACTCCAAACTTGGCATAAAGTCAAACTGGGAAAAATTGAGGGAAAACTGAAGCGAAACAATTGGCAACCATTCGATGGAAATCATTTATTTTACCTGTTGACTGCGCAAATACAAATTTATGGAATTCGATAATTCTTGTTCTGTACAATCAACAAGATCCACGGAAACATGGACTAACTTATGATCAGCGATCACTGTCGCACGTGAAGAAGGCTGGGAGTAGATTTTTATTCAGTAAATTCAAGAAAAAAGCTACCTTGATCTTTAAATTAAAAGGAGAAGCTTCATACAAGCAGGAAGTAAAATATTGTGGTGCTGGTGAATTTTAATTGGTATGCGTCTATTAGTAACATTAAAATTTGGATAAAATGTTAAAATCCATTTTGCCACAAGTTTGTTTTTCTAAGCTCAGTGCCAAATTTGTTATTACAAATACACTCCTGGAAATTGAAATAAGAACACCGTGAATTCATTGTCCCAGGAAGGGGAAACTTTATTGACACATTCCTGGGGTCAGATACATCACATGATCACACTGACAGAACCACAGGCACATAGACACAGGCAACAGAGCATTCACAATGTCGGCACTAGTACAGTGTATATCCACCTTTCGCAGCAATGCAGGCTGCTATTCTCCCATGGAGACGATCGTAGAGATGCTGGATGTAGTCTTGTGGAACGGCTTGCCATGCCATTTCCACCTGGCGCCTCAGTTGGACCAGCGTTCGTGCTGGACGTGCAGACCGCGTGAGACGACGCTTCATCCAGTCCCAAACATGCTCAATGGGGGACAGATCCGGAGATCTTGCTGGCCAGGGTAGTTGACTTACACCTTCTAGAGCACGTTGGGTGGCACGGGATACATGCGGACGTGCATTGTCCTGTTGGAACAGCAAGTTCCCTTGCCGGTCTAGGAATGGTAGAACGATGGGTTCGATGACGGTTTGGATGTACCGTGCACTATTCAGTGTCCCCTCGACGATCACCAGTGGTGTACGGCCAGTGTAGGAGATCGCTCCCCACACCATGATGCCGGGTGTTGGCCCTGTGTGCCTCGGTCGTATGCAGTCCTGATTGTGGCGCTCACCTGCACGGCGCCAAACACGCATACGACCATCATTGGCACCAAGGCAGAAGCGACTCTCATCGCTGAAGACGACACGTCTCCATTCGTCCCTCTATTCACGCCTGTCGCGACGCCACTGGAGGCGGGCTGCACGATGTTGGGGCGTGAGCGGAAGACGGCCTAACGGTGTGCGGGACCGTAGCCCAGCTTCATGGAGACGGTTGCGAATGGTCCTCGCCGATACCCCAGGAGCAACAGTGTCCCTAATTTGCTGGGAAGTGGCGGTGCGGTCCCCTACGGCACTGCGTAGGATCCTACGGTCTTGGCGTGCATCCGTGCGTCGCTGCGGTCCGGTCCCAGGTCGACGGGCACGTGCACCTTCCGCCGACCACTGTCGACAACATCGATGTACTGTGGAGACCTCACGCCCCACGTGTTGAGAAATTCGGCGGTACGTCCACCCGGCCTCCCGCATGCCCATATACGCCCTCGCTCAAAGTCCGTCAACTGCACATACGGTTCACGTCCACGCTGTCGCGGCATGCTACCAGTGCTAAAGACTGCGATGGAGCTCCGTATGTTACGGCAAACTGGCTGACACTGACGGCGGCGGTGCACAAATGCTGCGCAGTTAGCGCCATTCGACGGCCAACACCGCGGTTCCTGGTGTGTCGGCTGTGCCGTGCGTGTGATCATTGCTTGTACAGCCCTCTCGCAGTGTCCGGAGCAAGTATGGTGGGTCTGACACACCGGTGTCAATGTGTTCTTTTTTCCATTTCCAGGAGTGTATTAACCATTTTCAATGAATATTTTGCATGAAGTAGTCTTGATATGTTTGCGTACTTCTGTGCATTAATATTATCAGAAACGTAATTTATTTTATCATCACATTTATGTGTCGATAATTACAGAAAATCTAAGACTGAAATTTGAAAAACACTGAAAACAAATTATTAATGTTTCTCATAAAATGATTCACAGAACCGTTGAACTATGTCATCTGAACGTACCAACAAAATCTTGCATGTAAAATTTGTGGTCTGAGTACCAAAAGTTTGTTTCCAAGAAAACCACTAAATTCATATTAAAAATTCAAAACTCGAAACCCAATTAAGTCATGGATTTCAAAACTTGTATATAGCTACCTCTTTACATAATAAACACGATTTTAAAATTTGTTTGCCTTTACCAAAGAAGAAGAAAAGTTATATTTTAACCTAGAGTGTCCCCTTCAGCACTCCATCATATACTCGTATATCGTATGTTCGTATCTAACGCTACGCCGAACCTAATTATAGCCTTCCTCTGAAAGCAGCGCACTGTTTGCATTGCTCCTGCACTACCAGTCGGCAGTGCTGCGCTACGTAGTGATGTCTGACCTTCCGTATTCTACCCCGAGAGCTCACAATACAGGCAGCAAACGAGCCCGAGCGCTCTTGCTCGCCTAGCCACACCCTCAACATGCCTCCGACATGCATTACTAGAAATTAGTTGTAATATATGATGAAAGGTTGCAAAACTGGACCAGTCACTTTTCCATGACAATTTATATTGTCATTACCAGTTTCATGCTGGTTAGCTAATCTTCCAACAGAGGGAGAAAATTTTGATTTAACAGCATGTAATTTACCTACGTTTCCTTTGCAAAGATTTTGTATTCGGAGTCCACTCATACAGATCATGGTTCCAAGAATCTCTCAGGGCGAATACTGCGACTATCTCCTAAAAACCCTTGGGCTTCTGGACAGTCTTTCAGTCTTCATTATGGAATATTTTACAAATTTCAAGGGATATTTAGCCGACTTCACGTCGTTTCCAGGGAACATTACGAGCAGGTATTCTCTTCTCGTGCACCATTAAATTTATTTCCTATATGAACAATATTTACAAGATTTCCAGTGATTATATTGGGTCTAGAACTATGTTTCCACCGTTTTGCAGTAGACGGCGTTAGTGGAAAGTAGTGGTGCTAGTCCTGGGTCGCAAGTGTCATACAGTAAGCTTAGGGTTTTGAGAACATAACTCCATCAAAATATCAGTCGATTTTTGATTGCATCTTGAAGTTATTCTGGGCTGAATATGTCAACTTACGAGCCAAATTCTCGTCGTCTGCAGGAGGTTTTAATTTTCTGCTTTGATGTGAAGAAATCTGGGGTTGAGGCCCATCAAAAGCAGCGTACGACCTATGGATATCGTTTTCGAAAGTAATTTATGTGTTTGAGCCGAGCCCTGAAAGACAAACGGCCACAGTACAACGATATGCATGAAAAGGTGATACTGCAGCATGACAGTGCTCGAACCCATGTCGCAAAACCCACCTAAACATACCTGGAAGCGCTGAAATGGGAAGTTGTACCCTACCTGCCGTCTTCTCCAGACGTTGTTCCCTTTGACTAACAATTTTTTAGCTCAGTGGTACACGACCTGACCCTCCCAGCGCTTCTTGCCATATGAACAATTGCAAAATTGGATTGATACATGGATCTACTCGAAAGATGCCCAGTTCTTCCACCGCTGGATTCGTATGCTGCCCGAAAGATGGGAGAAAGTGTTGATTAGCGATGGCCAATACTTTGAAACGTAAATTTTTTGTCAGACGTTCACAATAAAGCGTCTAACTTCGAGAAAAAACGGCGGAAGCAAAGTTGTAGCCCCAGTATTTAACTATTCTTCAGTATCTACACTTTTTTAATGATTCAGATGTCTTCTTCGTCTTTGTAATTTCTGTTCGCAGGCTATACAAGTCATAAATTATTATAAGTTACCATCATAAATGATTTTCAGTTACCATCATAAATGATTTTAAGTTACCATCATAAATGATTTTAAGTTACCATCGTTTGTTGGAGTTTCTTCAAACTACTTGCAATCATTTCGCCAGTCTTGATTGCCGACTTATTTTATTCTTTCACATAAAAATTTACTATTAGTCGCTCACCCGAATAGCCTTTGTAATCTGCACCTTGTCGAAGATTTTTCACTACTGGGTAAACATTTGTAATGAGTTTTTGATATTAATCTATTTCTGCTTCGGTTCCACCCTTCTGAGATGTTGTCAGTGCGATAGGGTCTTCTACTGCAATCACACATCTCTCTTGAAATACTTCGTTGTCGAATCACTGGTTAACAAAAAAGCATAAAAGTCTGGAAGCTTTTGCGTTTCAGGCCTGGTCTCCTGTATACGCAGCCTACCGCAATCCAACATTTCCAGGGGAATACGTTGTAGAGCAGAACATATTCTTATGTGACAGCGTGTTTCCTCGGTTTTCCGTATCTCCCGGAACGAGGCCGCAACACTGAACTTGTTTTTACGAACATTGATTAAAATGTAAACAGTAAACTGTTAGCTGCTTGGACGATGGCAGTTTCGAAGTCCACCATCAGAGATACAGGGTTCGAGCAAGGCACGGTTGTTTCAATAGCTTAAAAAATGTGTTCACCAGTTCCTCATTTTTTATGTAGCTGCAAAGTGTAACCAACTTTAATGATATTTCTTTCTTCCCAAGATATTTTTTTTCTTTTTGTGGTAAGGTCCTATGGGACCGAATGGGTGGGGTCATCGGTCATAAGGCTTACGCACTACTTAATCTAACTTAAACTAGCTTACGGTAAGGACGACACCCACATCCATGCCTGAGGGAGGACTCGAACCTCTGACGGGAGGGGGAGGGAGGTGGGGAGCCCCGCGCTAACCGTGAAAGGCCTCCTAGACCACGCGGCTATACCGTGTGGCCCCCAAGAACTATTTACGTCATCGTGGACTAGTTAGAAAACATGCTTTCTCCCTTTAGCTGACAAACATTAGTGTTCTATCATTCGGCCTCCTGTTAGCATCTGCAAGTAAAATATTACTATAATCACTGATCATAAAATGATTTTCTTGGCTGAATAATCCTCCAGAATCGATGGGATCTTGGTAGTTCCCATATATTTTCGCCTAATAGGATGTAACGATTGTTTCGCGCCTCTGGGTGATAGTAACGGTGTTAGTAAGTCGTAGTAGCCGTTGAAGAGCTTCCCTACTTTTTCTACGTAAACTGATGAAACTGCAGCGTCTGTTTCCGTTGTCTGTTTCTTAGCACTGACAAAATATTTTCGCACTTTAATTACTGCATCTCATGAAATACAGACATGGCTAGCTTCCCCTGAAACTGTGTTATTTTATGTGACTGGTATCTCTTTGCATTCATTCTTTTTAAAGTTTGCACAACACAATTAAGTCACTTATGTTTGTTTGTATAGACCACTACATGCTGAAGCTCGCTATAAATGAGTAACTGATTCGCTTTGGTGATGTAGGTGAACTCCATTATATGAGTTCTAAGACAGGGAACACTACTTTCCAGTCAAAGTTCAAATGCAGTACTGAACTCCGGGAGAATGCCACACAACCTACGAAATGGTGCGAGGTCAGGAAACATTGTGCAGGAAACGCACATCGGCCTTCCACAGAACACAGCACAGGTAGAGGCGGACAGGCCAGTGTATCCGACTTCTAGAACACTGGCGCTATCTGCAGGTTCCCAGGCTTCGTACAGATTTCAGCTCAATGACTCTTCTTACAAGTGTCACGACATGCAAGTGATACAAACTCTGCCGACTCCAACGCCCAGGCCAGTACCGCCTTGTTCCTCGGTAGAGATTTAAACCCAGGGGGTTTAGTGGCCAGGGGAGTATTGTAAACTGACCTTGGTCCTCTTCAAACCGCGCACGTATCCTTTGAGGAGTGTGACATTGCATTGGCTTGCAGGTAAATGATATCGTGTTCCAGAGAAAACCAACGGCATCTGGTGACCAGGGGTAGATAAATACTTGTGTTGCTGTGCCTTTCAGAATCGCTGAAGAAAACATTCCTCAGACAATAACGCTCCCTCCTCAGACCTCGACCATTCCGACGATTATTGCACAGCTGTACACACAAACGGCCATCTGTTCAACGGGACCCGAGACGTAATTTAAGTGAACTCACCACCTATCGCCAATACGTAGACGTCCAGCTACGGTACTGACTTGCTCATTCCATTTTTAGTCGCAGCTGAACATCAGTAAATGAAATGATCGAATTGCAGTGTTGGCTGGGAGGCCCCATGTGCGGTAGTTCGGCCACCGTACTGCAAGCCCTTTTGGTTGACGCCACTTCGGCGACTTACGAGTTAATGATGATGAAATGATGATGGACACACAACACCCAGTCATCTCGAGGCAGAGAATATCCCAGACCCCACTTCGAATCGAACCCGAGACCCCGTGCGCATGAAGCCAGACCGCTACAGCAACAGCGGACAGCTGAATAGCAGTCAGTGTGGATAGATGAACTAGACACACGCTGCAGAGGCCCATTTGCTCCAGACTGAACAGTTGTTGAGGAGACTGTGTTCGGAGTTTCTTCGCTGATCTACGCAGTCAGTTGCTCAAGATGTGCACCTCTCTTCGCCTGTACATATGGTTCAAATGGCTCTGAGCACTATGGGACTTAACATCTGAGGTCATCAGTCCCCTAGAACTTAGAACTACTTAAACCTAACTAACCCAAGGACATCACACACATCCATGCCCGAGGCAGGATTCGAACCTGCAACCGTAGCCGTCGCGCGGCTCCAGACTGAAGCGCCTAGAACCGCTCGGTCACAACGACTGGCGCCTGTACATATCTCAGCAGCCATCGTTCACTCCTGTCATCTATGGCCCTTGGCGTAGCAGCTGCTTCGACGCTCGATTTGGACAGTATTATTTTGCAGTGCATATTATAATTCAACTACAGTGGTACGCAAACAGTTTCCAAACTGATGCGTTTCTGAAATGATGACTCCCATGGCCCGAAAATCTATGACCATGCCGTATTCGATGTCGGATAAATAGCTCCCTTTCAGCATTACAGCAACGACTGCACTTATTTCCGCGTCACCCCTCCCTCTCCCTCCCCCCCCCCCCCCCGCCCCCACACTCCTGTAACCTTTGCCATATCCTCCACAGCATGGGCTGCCAACTGGGAGTAGTTGTTGCGTATTGATGGCGAACACAGGCGGTGCTGATAGTTACGTGACTGAACCGTGTATAAATAAGCTCTGTTTTAAGAGAAGCTAGTTTCTCACGATCCTACATTGTTGCGCACCAGGATAATATCCCTGGCAGACACTAATAGCCCTACCTGGTAGCTCCCGAAACGCGATCCTCCTGTGTCGGTGACCAGTAGACTGTCAGCTATGGGAAATGCTGGGCGAGTTGCGGCATACATGGAAGTTACGACAACAGAGGTGAATGACAGAGGACCGAAGTCTGCAAGCGGAGCATAATGACATTACAGAAGCCGTGTGATACCGTCATACTAATGACAAAGCAATATTTCGCGAGGAAGGCTTGGGACAACGCAACAATAAGTACTGAGGTGTCGAGCCAGCACAAGAGAGCCTCTGACAGGTGAAGTTGTGAAACTCTGAAGTCACTAGGCGAGCTGACAGCGAGAGAAAATCAGGACGTGTAATGATATGGGCAGATCGCCTGGGAAGCGCCAACAAAAATACCCCACCTTTCTTAACGAATGTCGCACTAGTGAGTCTTGATCGCCGACTGCCCAACGTATAGTCTCAGCCCTCATATCAGCTGCTGTTTTCCAGTGAAAGGGGATGCAGTCGAGTTAGACCCCTGGCATGCCTAGCTGACTCCGATCGTCTGTGGAGCCTCAAGACCAGCTGGAAGGACGCTGCTGCTGCCACATGCACTGGCAACTTCCGAAGCAACACTGATGGTTCAAAGAGGCCACTCATCTAGTCTGATGGACGCCTAAACTGCGTGACGTGGAGGCTGAGTGTTATCTGCATTTGAGTTCGTGGGCACCGCTGCTACTCACCTCTTCTCTGTGGAAGACAATGATGCCACTGATTTATATTTCCGCAACTGGGGTGGGAGCCGACTCCTGAGAGTCATCGAGTACTTCAGGTGGATCTGGGGGCGAGGCTTCCAAGTGCTAATCTGCGACATCCCCGAGAGGACTTTAGAAGTCGTTACACGGAGCTGTAGTCTGCCAGAGTTGGCGTTCGATGCTCGCTGGTGACGTAGCAGCTACAGCTTGACCCTTCGCAGTGCTGGCGATACTGGAAGTCGACCACAAGTCGGCCTTTTGCCGCTGATGAGGCGCTACACCGCTGGCCCAGCTGTGGCACGACACTTTTGAATGCAAGTACCAGCCAGTGGCAGAAACGTCTGCGCCTGGTGCCACGTACACACACATAGGACAACAGCAGGTAACGTCTACATTGCTTCGATGTGCAGTGAAAAGATACGAACCGAATTTTGTTAGTTATTGTGTGTTGAGTGGCTGATAATTGTTTCCTTTCTTGCTCGGTATTTTCGTATGGCCATGTGGAGCTTCAGTAATTTAAATATGTCGTCTGTAAGACCACAGAAACCTACAGACGTGCCTCAGTTCCGTGGGAACACTAAACAATTTTACTCACAGCCAGTGATGAGTCTGTACTGTAATGTATCTCGGTATGACTTGTCATGTGTTGAAGCTGTGTCAGCTATCTGTAGTATGTGTAGAACACTTGATATTGTAGTGCACCTGCAGGGAGCATCACATTGGGCCATGATGCGGCGCAAAAATTAAGATTAGTTTAATTACTTGTTTGCCTGTAGTGTGTACAGTTCCCTTTTTTTCTTGTATAACGGCAGATGGAGTTATATTTTCTTTATTGTTTCAGAAAGATAGTCTCCCATCCTGTTGTTGCATCAGCTGAATGTGAAATATTCAACATCATTGTCAGTTGCAACCTATGTCGATACTCTCATTTATATATTTATGCACTGGTGGTACATATTTATATGGCATTCTGCAATGACGAAAACACCGTAAGCTATAGTGCTCTTGAACTTACGGAGAAAAATATGAAATGCCCAGAGAACTACACAATTGCATTGTGCTTAGCTTCAGGAGTAAATTAAAATCTGCTTTTAGACCATTGTCGACTTGTGTTCTATTTACGGAGTTTCCTGTGATAACTGATGCTGATTTGCGACAGGAAATAATAATCGATATACGTGCGTACATAGGTGTGCCACAATTGCTGCAACATCATATACTTCACATAAAGCTGACAGGTTCAACTTAATTATTTTTAGTTTAGAGTGAGTCGGATAAATTTTCATAACAACATTGTGCTCCGTTGATAATTATTACTTTCAGACGGTGTAATCAAAACTGAATAAAACACAGCTAATGTGTCACACGCGTTTCGGCTTTATTCTTTGCAAGGAATCATCAGTGGCCTGGAATATGTACATGCTTTTGTTTATACTATTAATTTACACATATACGTTATAAAGTGTTCTGACATTTTTTCTTTCTTATAATGTAGTAATAATTTGAAGTCCTCCTTACAAGTTTTGTGGTTGTTGATCTATGTGTTGTCCTCTTTTTGGATTATTGCACTTCTTCGTCTGTTAATTGTTTCACACGTCACATCACTAGTAACTGAACAGTTGTTATTTCCAACTACTGAATGTGTTTCTATGGTATATCTAACGTGTGTGTGCAATGGCGGATTTAAAAATTTTTTGCCCCTTGGCACACCATATTATATGCGCTCCCCCTCCCAAAAAGAAAGTTTTAAATAATAACTCTTACCCGATGACTTCACAATTGCCGTTTTGGGTGGGAGCGCTGTGAGCTGTTTCCGTACTCTGCTATTCGTTGTTCAGAAGGACACGTCAACTCTCTAGTCGCGCTCAATCAGAATGTAATATGGTTCCTGAAATGTGCTTGGTGTACGGCAGTGGATATAACAAACTTAAAACTGCATCGTTTTAACACATTCTTTTGTTGAAAAGACAACAGAAACGAACACAAGGAAAATAACTTTTCTTTTATGGCCTACAAATTCCGCAGACCGTGTTGGAGACAACGGATTTTTGTTATAGATTCACTTTTAATATATTCTTTTACACGAAACCGTTGAAAACAAAAATAAAAATGTCGTGTTACCGTCTAAAAATTGAAGCGAACATGCCATACATTAGACATGCGTTCAAAATTAAAATTAAACTGTCGTTGTACTTGAATGTGTAGCAGATAAAAAAAAGCACGTTCGCTATTAATACGTTAATCTAGGAAAGCGTTAGAAATGAAAATGAAATGGAGATCTCGATGCAGGAACTAATAACTAAATACAGAAGAACACATACAGAACTGGATTTGCTATTACATTATTTTAGAGACTAGTGTGGAAAAATCAGATTTGTTTTATAATCTAATAGTAAAACTGTAAAGCATTAGGGTCTGTTTAGCTAGATGCTGGATAATAAGTGCACACATTACCTTTAATCCATATAATGCCTGAACAGTTTTGTACTGCAGCTACCGCTCTCACCATAGCCCTTTGTAACGGTATTAGCAAAGCTTTTAATTATTTATCAACAGAAGTGAACTACATTATTTATTAACACTTTTTTATCTGAGCATACTCTCCGATAACGTATATTTCCGTGATAGCTACACATTTCAGCAGACGCCAAGAATACGCATCAGTTGTGTTATATTACAGTGTCAGTATGACTCGACTGTACAGCGCCGAGCGGCCTGGATCATTCGGCTATTGTTTAGTATTGTCAGGCGTCTTCGGTCACGTATGCACATAGAGGAGGTTCAGTTCCGCGTTCTGCCATAGGCAATTGTAAAATAAAAGGGTAATACGTAGTTAGGAAATCCAGTGAATGTGCTCTAAGTTATAATAAAAATCACATTATAGTCTTAAATTTTTAAAAGGAATATGAATAAAGAAACAAACTCACCAGTCAGCAAAGTTTACGTCTGGCTTTGACGGCAGAAAACTCGTCCATCATATCTTCATAGTTCCGACGATTATCAGTTAGGAGGGCGGCTTCGATGTGAACAATGGACAAGACGTTCAAAAAAATGGCTCTGAGCACTATGGGACTTAACTGCTGTTGTCATCAGTCCCCTAGAACTTTAACTTAACTAACCTAAGGACATCACACACATCCATGCCCGAGGCAGGATTCGAAACTGCGACCGTAGCGGTCACGCGGTTCCTGACTGTAGCGCCTAGAACCGCACGGCCACTCCGGCCGGCCCAAGACGTTCAATTTCCCCTCAGACAACGTAGAACGTCGGTAGGATTTCTGTCTATTAAGAGCCGAAAACGACAGTTCTGCTGAACAATTTGTAAGTGCCATAGATAGAAATATTCTAAGAGCAATGGCAACATTCGATAACACGGACTGTACCTCTCTTTTCCTAAAAATTTTCTCATTTCGACTGGTATATTACTAATCTCAGAACATTTCAAAAGTTCCCCAAAATTTACACATTCACTAGGGAAGGAAGGCTCTAAATCTGTGTCATATGATGCTTGGAGTTTTCTGAAGGTTACTGAAAACTGTAAATGAGTCCAGCAGTGTTCTATCGCTTTCCTTCCTCCTCACTAATTGGGCGTACAAGTTGTCGAGTGGTGGAATAAATGTCTCGACTCTAATTTTTTCCTTTCTAGTCAGAAAAACGTCTTCAGATACCGCTTCTTTGTCATGTCATCATGAAATTTGCGTTTTCGTGGTGTTTAATAGGTACATTCACAGCCTATATCGGTCACAATCTCCGTGGATTTATTTTCATAATAGTCGAACATGCCACGAGTAGATGCAATAATGCTACAAGCGATTCATATAATTCACGCATTATTTTAGTATCCATATTTACACTTTGCAGTTTCAGATTTACACCAGTAAAGCTCTGGAGTTTGTCCTTCCAAACTGTCATCATGAATACTGTTTCTAGTCTGCTGAATTCATTCAATAAAGCTGAAGCCTCATTTCGCACAAGTTGTTTTCAAACGTATTATTGGCAATATGTGTGAGGGCATTGATAACGTCCTCCCAGTTTTCATGTAGACTTACATACGCTTCCTCTCTTGCTGACCGACGTGTTTATGATAAACTTTTTACTGTTTTGATTCCTGGTTTCAAGAAAGAAAGAAATTTATCCCATCGCTGTGCAGTAGCAGAGAAAAAATTATGAAGGTTTTGCACTACATTGAAAAATGAACCTGCTTCCCGACAACAGCTTGCAGCACTATTGCCGACTAAATTCAAAGAACGTGCTGCACGAGGAACATATAGCACTTTCGGATTTCGTACTTTAATGCGTGTCTGCAAACCAGTGTAGGTTCATGGCATATTTCTTGCGTTGTCATATGACAGTCACAGTCACGAATATCAATGGAATTTGTAGATATGACTTTTAGTACGGCCTCAGCAAAGTTTTCGGACTTGTGCCCCAGGTTTGGTAAAAACAGAAGGAAACGTTCAACAGGTTCACCATTCTCATTCACATATCTTAATATGAAATACAACTGATCAATATGTAAAACGTCCGCAATAGAATCTACTACTATAGAGAAATTTTAGGCTTTTATTTCAGTTATGATAATTCTTTTTCATTCAGAAAGACGCTCTATTATTTCATCACAGATTGTTGAAGAAAGATAACTTTTACGTCCCTGCCCTGGATCTCCATATCTTTCAATGTGCTCTGTGAGAAAAGTATCAGACTTGGCTATAAGTGCAAGAGACATCATAAATTGACCATTATGTAATGAATGGAATCTTTCAATGTGTCCACGTAGAGGAAGTCCAACTTGTTAGCTTCTTCACTGCTGCAAACTACCTTTTCAGCAGACTGCCCAGTACATTTTTTCTGTCTCAACATATAACTCGAAATGGTTATCTACTGTTCCAAGTGACTTTTTTCTCGATAAGAGTGATCTCAGAATTTTTTGTTCAAGTGAATTCTCATGATGAGATAAAACATTTGAATTACTTTTTCCTATCTGCAATACCATTAGCAGTGATCGCCACCTCACCTCTGAACAATTTCCAAGGTGCACAAAAAAACATCACCGGTGCTACAGGAGTATACTAGAGAATCACTCAATGTTGGTTCACCACTTAAAAGTTTAAGGTAAAATACATTTCTGTTCAAATATCTGGTATTATTGCCTATTGATCCACTTGAATTACAAAAATCACCGTTACAGTTTTGATTAATGCCACGTTGTAAGAGAATGTTAACTGTTGATTCATTGACACACCATTCTGCAGGGTCATCCCTAACGAAGTTATTTCTTTTTGTAACGTCTGACTCGACACTTACTTTTTCATCCAACTCGAAATCAGAAACAATTTGCTTTTCTTCATTTTTAACTTTTGTTTCGTCTGTATTTACTTCTTTTACGTCTTTTACACTGCCAGAATTATCATCTGTACTACTTGAAATCTATCTGCTTTTCCAAGCTTTTTTAGAACACTGGCTTCTCGTTCTCGCCTTTCCTTCGATAATTTCCTAAATGCCACCCCACTAAATTTTGAGTGCTTTTTTCACTGTTATTCATGTTAAGGAACTTACATAATTGTCAACCAACAGTCAAAAAAGAAGAAAAATATTTGTAAAAGGAAAGAAAGAAAGACTGTATTCATTTCCAATCGTACTACACCGCACATGAGCACAAAAAAGCGTTTTACTTTAAAAAACGGAACACGACTGCATAGATTTTTCCTTTAAACACGGGGTGATGAACTGACCAACTCGGATTATTCGACGTAATCGTGCTATGGAAGAACGACAATGCACAATAATTGAATTTCATTGTCGCCTGTTCCTCTGTTGTCAGTGAACAGTAGAAACACACATGCCGGCTGGAATTCCTCTCGTAAAGATAACGGGACAGTACCTTTTTTGGCTTCTCTTTCTCGCGTCACCGGAATTTTAGCTAGGATGCAAATACGTTCTGAATATTCTTGACACTGACTTTCTAATTTAAAATGCAAACAAGTTTTGCAATTTCTTGCAGTGAGGTGTCCTGGATGGACTCTTTTACCACTTATACATTTTAGCCGTTTCTGTGGGCATAGGAGACAGACTTCTAAGTTTAAGTAGTCTTTTTGGCAGCTGATGGGGTGTGTTGTCATTTATGTGAACACTGCTGTAATGTCTACATGTAAATGCACCTTTTGTTCCAACATAAAATAAAGCTTAGTTAAGAAGTTTAATATAAAATTTGCAATGCCACGTACTATTCGATTGCACAGAGTAGGAACTTTGATATCGTGCAGACTGCAGCACATTAAGTGGGACAAACAAAAGTTGGTTTCATCTTGTTTTTTAGCCAAAAAAAGTAACTAAGTAAATAAATAAAATTTTTAAACTCTTGTGAAGTGTATTTCACACATTATTAGATACTCTGCTTATGTTCTTTTCGTATATAGGTGAGTTTCAAAATGTAATACATTCCCAGCATCAACGGGCTTTGTTAAACGGGTGTCAGATACTATAGACCACAGAGCTTTCACATTAATTACAGTAATGGAGGATTGACTTGATACTCCCGCGTAATTTTTGCAAGAAATTTAAATAGAGTTGTGTTTTACATACTGAGGCCCACACATGCTCAGTATTTAAGAAACTGCTGATTAGTTTATCACAGCTTTTCAGAGGTCTCGGTATTTTCACGGGGAAAATATGGTAGGATTAAGTAGAAGCCGACAAGATTCTCGAAATAATAACATCTGAAACATTGTAATTGCCCGTTCTGACAGTTCACATCAAAATATTTTGGACAATCATGATGATACCAGACAGAAACCCAGTGTTAAATAGCCATTCAGTCACCAAGTAATCTATGTGTATTTCCAAGCTTGTATTGTCGAATTTCGTTCTTAAGGCTTACTTGAAGTAGCAAGTTGTTTAACAATATTAATAATTTTTGTCGTTTGTAAGCGTAGTTATTTTAAAACTTTAAAGGTTAAAATGAGTACAGAGCAAAAAATGCCGGCCCCCTTAAGGTGTCGCCCCGAGGCCAATGCCTAGTGGGCCAACATGTAGGAGAGAGTGTGTGTGTGTGTGTGTGTGTGTGTGTGTGTGTGTGTGTGTGTGTGTGCGTGCGTGAATATGTATCTGTTTTAATACGGCTGTAAGAACGAACGGAATGTCTTTTAACTTATTATTTATTTCATTATGTTTAGTGGGAAGTGTGTGTTCATGTATATCAGGTCGTTTTTTGCGATATTTGTGATAAGTTCCTATGGGAGCAAACTGCTGAGGCCATAGGTCCATGGGCTTACTCACTACTTAATATAACTTAAAGTAACTTATGCTAAGGACAACACACACTTATGTCCGAGGGAGGACTCGAACCTCCGAGAGCTGGAGCAACGCGAACTGTGGCAAGGCGCCTAAGACCACGCGAATACTCCGCAAGGCATTGGGTCGTTCATCAGATGTTTGTTCCCAACAATGCCTTTCTCCAAGTGATAGTATTCGTGCACCTGTATTCCATATAAGCAAACCATGATGCACACAAGCAGAGAGAGATCAGAGGTACAATAAAAACAGTTTCAACAATTGCCAATAACGTTCAACAATTGACAACAGTATCGAAAACGTAATATCAAAACGTCAGTTCAGATTCTAATGCTATGAAATGCTGCAACGAAATTTCAAGCGTTATCAAAAGATGAACAGCATTAAAAAATTAGTAAGGACGAAACGTACAGGCCAACACCCGCGAATCTGTAAGCAGAACTTCATACCTTTACTACCTCATAGAAAAGCAAAGGCACCAAAGCTATTTATAGCCTATATACGTAATGTTCTAAAAGGAAACTCAATAGTATAATAAAGTATATAAATATTTCAGGCCAATGAAGATACCTTGCAAGGAATAAAGGCATAACACGTATGTCACATAAATTGTGTTCTTTTCAGCTGTGATTAGATAGTGCGTAAGTAATACGCATCAACATGCCGTAATATTATACACATTGGAGGACGACAATACTACAAAATATGAAGATTTTACGCAATCAAATCTAAACAAGCGGAGCAAACATTTGTGGATGAAACATCATACGGATATTAGATGGCCTTTAGTTATTTAGGAGTGTGTTGAATTTTCATCTTGTTAATTGCCGTAACGTATTCTCTCAAATGTATCTTATTTATATGTAGTAAATGTGGACATATCTGTAACATCTACGTTCTGAACCGATGTATACCAACGGCCTTAGATTAAAGCGTTCTTATTTTTGGATGATGCTCCCTGTGATACTCCTTGATCCGACACTGAGTATCGTGTCTGGCAAGACAGATATTTCGCATCAAGTGCAAATACGCATTGGACGAAGTATGGTTATAGATGTTTTGCGTTGGTGGACGGGAGGGATCACAGCGTGAGATATTAGTCCGAGGCACACTTTATCTACCGCACCGCCGCACGTCAATACTGGCACCTCAGCTAATGATCGGCCAGTATTTTCATGCCGTTTGTATTATTGTCATAAGCTAAAATTAGGAGCTTTATTTATTTACAGAATATTACGTTTATTCGGTACCAGATATACCTTGAAACACAGTTTAACATGTTAAAGGACTAAACTGGTGAAAAAGTTACCTGTGAGGTTTCTGGGATGATCCACCTTTTGACCTAACAGTTAAGTATCTGAACCACTTCACCAAGAGCCATTTTTAGCAATACGTACAAACCGTAGTTCGTGAGTTCCATCGATAGTATGTAACGCGAATATATCATAGTATACGATTACGAATTATCAGAATTATTGATCCTGTAATTGCAAAAAGACGAATTGATGAATTCATTGACGATACAAATAACAGCCGGCGAATTCTTTCCAATGGGGGAGAGGGTGGATGGATTATAAATTATGTTACTTCCTATAAAAACAGATTAATTCGCAAGAGCGTTTACTGCTGTTGTTTTTGGCAGACAGTATTTGAATTTTTAATGCCTCTGTTGAGATTAGCGGCACAATCGACTGCCATACCTAGAACTCATGCATACTAATATCCCAGGATCACGATAGCACTCGTGTTTGCTTTCGCTGTCGAAAAACTTAACCCATCACTCAGTAAGCTGAGTATCTCTTTTATTATCTGTTGGCATTGGGGTTTTGGCTTTTGAACTTCCAAACTTCACTTCTGCCATTACCAAATCATGTTCCAATGAAATGGTCAGTGCTCGGACCACAGACGTAAGGAAGATCTACTATAGTCTCCGCTTCTTGGAGTCCCCGTCTTCAAAGTAAATTTCACTGTGCAAAAATACAATAAACGTATCAGGAATTGAAAGTAAAACAATTACACAGTCCCAGACTTGTTCATAGCTGTATAACAATCATTTAGCTGTCAAGCATGTGATGGTGAATGTATCATGAGATGGAGATTGTACCTTCAGCTGTTTATTTTACCAACAGCGATGTATTTCACTCATTTATTTATTTTTACGCATACTAGTTCTCGAGGTAGAACCATTTGAAGTATTCAAAATAGGTTGCAGTAAAGTGTCAGATGCCCATTTGTAGATTTTTCCCAAGTTCAGTTTAAAACTTAAATTTCGTTAAATGACACTGACAGCTCCATAGGGCTTAGTACTCTACGTGATAAGGATTAAATCAGAAACGGGTTTGTTTAATTTATAATAATTGTAAGTAGGCTGTTTAGGTTTTCTTATTGGTAACGCCACGTAGCGCTCTGAATGAAAATCACTGACTGTGTTGTGTGCAGTCTGTGGCTAGTTTGCATTGTTGTCTGCCATTGTAGTGTTGGGCAGCTGGATGTTAACAGCACGTAGCGTTGCGCAGTTGGAGGTGAGCCGCCAGCAGTGGTGGATGTGGGGAGAGAAATGGCGGAATTTTGAGCGCAGATGATCTGGACGTGTGTCCATCAGAGACAGTACATTTGTAAGACTGTATGTCATGAACTGCTCTATATATTATGACTTTTGAACACTATTGAGGTAAATACATTGTTTGTTCTCTATCAAAATCTTTCATTTTCTAACTACTGATAGGCATAGTTAGGCCTGAGGTATGGGAAAAGGCATCGGACAGGCAGTCCTGACATTGCGACCGGTGGTGGAAGAAAGATTGAAGGAAATTAGCTTCGTATGATTTATAGATACGGAGAAAGTGTTCGACAGTCTAAAATGGTGGCAGAAGGTCAAAATTTTGCGAACAGTGGAGTGAGCTCAAGGAAAAGATAAACAATATACAATATGTGCAGGAAACAAAAGGGGAAAATAAGGTTTCAAAAATCAGGAACCCAGTGTTCAGATTCAAAATGGAATAAGGCATAGATACGATTTTTAGGCCCCTACTGTTTTATCTATACATTGTAGAACTGATGACGAAAATAAAGGAAAGCTTCAAGAGTATGATTGAAATTCGGGGTGAAAGGATATCAGTGTAAGACTCGCTGATGGCGCTGCTATTGACTCTGAAAGTTAAGAGTAATTACAGTGTCTGTTGAATGGAATTAACAATCTGATGAGTACAGAATATGAACTGAGAGTAAACCGAAGAAAGATGAAAGTAAAGAGAATTTACAGAAGCGAAAGTAGGGAAAACTTAACATTAAAATTGGTGAACACGTAGTAGACGACGTTAAGAAATTCTTCTCCTTTAAAGCAAAAACCAAGTAGACGAAACAAAGAGGACGTAAACAGGAGACTAGTGCAGGCGATGGAGGCATTCCTTGCTGAGAGACGTCTATAAGTATCAAATATTAGTCCTTAATATGAATAAAACGTTTCTTAAAATGTATGTTTGAAGAACAGCATTGTGCGATAGTGAAACCTGGACTGCAGGGATATCGGCGCAGGAGAGAGCCGAAGCGTGTAAGACGTGGTGCTACACAAGAACTTTCAAAATAAGGTGGACTGATAAGATAACGAATGAAAAGGCTCTCCTCAGAATAGGTGACGATGGAAAACATATGGAAAACACCGACAAAAAGAAGGGGCAGCATGATAGGACATGTATAAAGTTATCAGAGAATAACGCCCATGGTGCTATAGGGAGCTGTAGAAGGTGAAAACTGCAAGGGATAGCAGAGATTGGAATATACCCAACAAACAATTCAGAAGCGTAGGCTGCAAGTGCCACTTTAACGTGAAGTGGTTGGCACAGGAGAGGAATTCGTGACAGGCTGCGTTAGACTAGACCGAAGACTCATTAATAAATGTATACATAATATTTAAAAAAATGTCTATTATCACTATTTACTTACATCTGTGTTTTTAGGTGCTAACTACTATAGTAACATATGTCGTACATTTGACAACTAAAGTTTCCCTGCCGTGTAGTTAGTTACTGAAAATGGTAAAGGACAGGTGAAATCTATAACCTATGAGTGCATGCACAGTAGACTGATACCGTTACTAAATCACATTTGAACAGTGAAACTGACTAATTCAAACCAATGAAGAATACTTCCATTACATTCTTCCGTTGTCCAAACATAACTAAGTGCAAGCAATCAGTGCAGCAACACTTAAAATATTCACTTGTCCAATTAATCCTTGCCAAATCATACCAAACTTCATCATCGTCTATATCTTTCACTCTGTTGTCTTCAAGCACATAGTACCGCTCAGTAGCGTAGCCAAAACCCAACTCGGTAAGTAGGTTATCTTAGAATGCTTACTGCAACGGCAGTACTATTGAAAACCAAAGGTCACAGTCCGTCCTTTTACTCAGAATCTCTGTGGGGTAATATATCGACTATAGAAAACTTGTTGCAGTCTTCAGTCTGATGACTGGTTTGATGCTGCTCTCCATGCTTCTATATCCTGTGCAAGATTCTTCATCTCTGAATAACTGCTGCAGCCTACAACCTTCTGAATCTGCTTACTGCATTCATCTCTTGGTCGCCCCTCTATGACTTTAACACCTCTCCTCCTTCTGCACACACACACAGACGCAGATTTAATTCCAGTAATAAGCTGGTCATCCCTCCTAACATCTCAAAATTTCTTCTATCAACCTATCCCTTCTTCTACTGAGGTTGTGCACAAACTTCATTTCTCCCCACTTCCGTTCATTAGCTACGTGATCTACCTATCTATCTTCAGCATTCTTCTGTAGAACGATATTTCAGAAGCTTCTATTCTTCTGTTGTCTAAACTGTTTACCGTACATGTTTCATTTCCATATATGGCTACACTCCCTACAAATATTTCCAGAAATGAGTTCCTGGAAGATAAATTAATGTTAACAAATATCTCTTCCTCAGGAACGCTTTTCATGCCGCTGCCAGTCTTTATTTTATATCCTCTATACTTCGGCCATCATTAATTATGTAGCTGCCCTAACAGCAAAACTCATTTACCACATTAAGTATCTCGTTTCCTAATTCAATTCACTCAGCATTACCTGAATTAATTAGAATAAATTTCGTTATCCTTGTTTTGGTTTTGTTGAAGTCCATCTGATATCCTCCTTCCAAGACACCGCCCACTCAGTCCAACTATTGTTCCAAATGGTTAACTTTCTTTGGCAGCATTAAAATGTCATCGACCTAACCCAATGTTTTTATGTCTTCTCCCTGAACTTTGATACCTACTCGAAATGTTTGTATGGATTCCTTTACTAACAGCTCACTGTACAGATGAAATAACATGGGGTATAGGCTAGAACCCTGTCTCACTACCTTCTTAACCACTGCTTCCGTTTCATACCCCTCTACTCTTATAACCGACGTCTTGTTTCTGTACGAGTTGCAAATAGCCGTTACCTCCTTGTATTTTAATACTGCTACCTTCAGAATTTCAGAGAGAGTATTTCAGTCAGTACTGCCAAAGGTTTTCCGTAAGCCTACAAAAGCTATAACCGTAGATTTGTCTTTCCGTAATCTGTCTTGTAAGAGAAGTCGCAGGCAAGTATGGTCTTGCCCATTCTTTCATTTCTCCGTGCTCTGAACTAATCTTCCCCAATGTCGGCTTCTACCAGGTATTCGATTCGTCTGTAAACAATTAGTGTTAGCAGTCTGCAACCGTGACTTATTACACTGATAGTTCGACAATATTCACTCCAGTTAGCACCAGATTTCTATAGAACTGGAATTATTCCATTCTTCTTAAAATCTGAAGGAATTTCGCCTGTCTCGTACATCTTGTACACCAGATGGAAGTGTTCCGTCATAGCTGGTTCTGCCAAGGCCATCAATACTTCCGACGGGATGTCGTCTACTCCCGGGGCTTTGTTTCGACTTAGGACATTCAGTACTCTGCTAGAATTTTCTCGCCGTGTCAGGTCTCCTGTTCCATCTTCATCTACGTCCATTCCTGTTTCTATGATATTGCCTTTACGTAAGTTTCCTTTGTATAGACACTCTACATACAGCTCCCAAATTTCAGCTGTCTCTTCTTTGCTTAGAGCTGGTGTTCAATCTGAAATTTTTATGTTCATGCAGCTGATTCTCTTTTCTCCAAATGCTTCTTTAATTTTTCTGTAGGCTGTATCTATCTTGGCCCTATTGATATATGCTTTTAAATTGTTATATATGTCTTCTAGCCACTCCTTCTTAGCCATTTTGCATATCAATTTCATTTCTTAGACGTTTGTACTCCCTCTCACCTGCTTCATTTACTCAATTCCGATGCTTTTAACTTTCATAAGCTGAGTTCAGTATCTCCTATGTCACCCAAGAATTTCTACTTTGCCTTGTCGTTTTACCTATTTGATCCTCTTTGCCATCACTATTTCATCTCTCAAAGCTACCCATTCATCGCCAATAGTATTCTTTTCTCAAGTTCTTATTAGTCGTTGCCTAATGCTCTCTCTGAAACTCTTAGCAACCTCCGGCTCTCTCAGTTTATCCAAGTCGCACTTCCTTAATATCCTTCTTAAGAAACTGCTGTTTGAAAAATGATTAGCGCACAAATATGAAATATGACAGAACCAATTAAACCATAAATCTCACATCACTTTCCTTGAATATCAAAAATAAACTAGAAACCTTTAGCCTGTTGCTTTGAGAGTGACTGTACGATTTATTGGATACCTTTTGTGCTTCATTGTTTGGTATGTATTCGATTGATGCTTCCCGTAATTCTCCTTTCCTTGTCTCTTGAAATTATTCAAGGTCGAAACTTTATATATATTAATTTTGCAAACAGAACCGCAGATTTTACCTTAATAAGGCTGTGAAGAAGATTGTATATAACGCAATGCTCGTTAAATATCATAGCTCATGGTTAGCAACGATTGTGTTGTGTTTTTAATTAACGGAGTTCACCACACATATGGCTTCGAAGTGTAAGTTCTGTGTTGCCTCTCCAGGAACCAACAAATCTTTCGAACCGTATGTTGTATCTAATTCCATAGGGAATTAAATGAGCTGGGATATTTCCTTTTCCAAGAAAGTTTCGGCTGTGTTATTATTGTGGAATAAATACAACAGCTAACTCCTTTGCCATTAACGTCCCTGTTCAGATTAAAGCAACGAAAATATCGCAATACCCTTATAATTCAGTTATATTCTGTTCAGTCCAGCGGGATATGGTATTTTTACAAGCGTCCCATCTCTATCGAATTTCACGATATAATCCTATCTCCTTCTCTCAGAAAGTCACGGACCAAAGAACTGTCGCACTTCACAGACAACTGTGAGCAAAGTGCGCTCTGAAGTATTATTTGCGATCATCATCTTCTATGACACAGAGAGAAAACTAAAAATACTTATTGATATACTACACCATAAATGCCTTCATATATATACACACACACACACACACACACACACACACACACACACAAACACACCGTCCTTCAGTCGCCATTATAGTCCTTACGAATTATCTGCGTTACTGTATCATACCCTGAATTAAACAAAGTAATCCCGCTATCCTTCTTCAATAACTTCTCTTGTGTTAGCTGCTGTATAGTGACAAAATGGATTTCAGCAGTGTCACGCCAAAATCCGTGCAACTGTCTGCTGTTTAGTGCGTCAGGTAGATACTATAGGCCTCCCACTTCAGGATAAGCCGCACTTACGTCCGTGTGCAGGAAGTGTTTAGTTAAGCTATCTGCTGCCAATGGAAGAGATAATGCAGTTTCCCAACCACAATATCTGACTTTATCGTACGGGTCGGTGACGGCGATCAATACGAAAATATAAAAAACAGTTTGTTCACGTTAGTAGCTGTTCGTAGTTACGTGACAGACGTTCAGTAGAATATAACTGTATCCACTTGCTCGAAGAATGTAATTTGGTTTCGTACTTTATAACAGAAGGACGTAGGTAAGTATTACGGTATGGATATGCGCGTAGAACAGAAGGACAATGAATCCTCTAAGAGACAATATAGTGTTTTCGATACTCATTTGCTTACTTATCCGATCCCGTGTGTATAATTACTATGTGATGCATGAAGCTACCTTATGCAATAACGCAGTGACGTTGAAAAGCGATTAACTCAAATCTTCTGTGTACTGAATACCAAAATTTACTAAATGAAGCTGTCCGCTGGAGGTGAACTCTAGGTTCCGCTATGAGGTCCTCGTAGCAATGTGATTACAGGTCGGATATCCGATTCCGATTGTGATTGTGGCTTCTCGGGTAATTACTCAGGCAGTTCCGAATATCCTATTTATCATTAAAACCTATAATTGTGACCGTCAGCAACCCTCACATTATCGAAGTCTTAATGAAAATATTTACAAACCTGGATTACACCATTGTCAGTTCTACTGTTGAGCATTTTATATTTGCCTTCCGCTGAAACGTCTTAGCTTCCGTAACTTTTCAGAAGAAGCGCCGCACGATGGAATTATTTATTTGACATTTATGCCTCTCAATATTGACTATTACAGCGTGACACAATTTGTAGTAATCGAAAGAAGCTGTAGTTTCTCGTGGAATGAATGCACAAACTTCATTTATATATACACTATGTCATCAAAAGTATCCGGACGCCCGGATGAGAATGACTTACAAGTTCGTCGCACTCTCCATCGGTAATACTGGAATTCAATACGGTGTTGCTCACCCTTAGTCCAGATGACGGCTTCCACTCTCGCAGGCGCCCGTTTAATCAGGTGCTGGAAGGTTTCTTGGAGACTGGCAACCCATTCTGCACGCAGTGCTGCACTGAGGAAAGATATGGATGTCGGTCGGTGAGGCCTGGCTCGAAGTAGGCTTTCCAATACATCCCGAAGGTGTTCTATAGGATTTAAGCCAGGACTCTGCACAGGCCAGTCCATTACAGGGATGTTATTGTTGCGTAACCACTCCGCCACAGACCGCGCATTATGAACAGGTGCTCGATCGTCTTGAAATATGCAGTCACCATCCCCGAATTGCTCTTTAATAGTGGGAACCAAGAAGGTGCTTAAAATATCAATGCAGGCCTGTGGAGTGATTGTGTCACGCAAAGCAACACGGGTTCCAAGCCCACTCCACGAAAAACACGACCCAACATAACACCACCGCCTCCGAATATTACTGTTGGCACTACACACGCTGGCAGATGACGTTCACCGGGCATTCGCCATACCCACACCCTGCCATCGGATCGCCACATTGTGTACCGTGATTCGTCACTCCACACAACGATTTTTCCACTGTTCAATCGTCCATTGTTTACGCTCCTTACACCAAACGAGGCGTTGTTTGGCATTTACCGGCGTGATGTATGGCTTATGAGCAGCCGTTCGACTATAAAAGTTTTCTCACATTCCGCCTGACTGTCATAATACCTGCGGTGGATCCCGATGCAGTCTGGAATTCCTGTATGATGGTCTAGCCAGGCGTCTGCCTGTTACGCATTACGAACCTCTTCAACAGGCGGCTGTCTCTGTCAGTCAACAGACGAGATCAGCCTGTACTCTTTTATGCAGTACGTGTCCCTTCACGTTTCCACTTCACTATCACATCGTAGACAGTGGATCTAGGGATGTTCAGGAGTGTGGGAATCTCGCGTACAGAGGTATGACACAAGTGACGCCCAATCACCTGACGACGTTCGAAGTCTGTGAGTACCGCGGAGCGCCCCATTTTGCTCTTTCACGACGTCTCATGATTACTGACGTAGCTTGTATGGAGTACCTGGCAGTAGGTTGCAGCGCAATGCACCTAACATAAAACACCTATGGTTTTGGGGGTGTCCAGATACTTTTGATCACATAGTGTACATAAAAATGAGGTGCATGGCATTCGTTTCACTGTGCTTCCGGTGATTTCGTCGGTGAATGATGACAAAAGGGCAGCACAGAGACTAGATAACCCTTTGTATTTTTTGACAGGCAGTTTCTCCACAGGGAGTAAAAGTAAATGTAGACGTTTCTGGACAGGAAACATTTGAGGTAAGATGTTGTGAATGTAGGAACAGAACACAACTATCAGTTCAGCCCGAACATCCACCGTAGCAGAAAACCGCCTAAGTTGTTGAAAGATAAACATTGCGCGGTTGTTACTTAACATATAGTTGACAGGTTGGCACTTGTAACAGAAATGTGGCAACAGGATAAGAATAACAAACAACATTCATTAAGAGTATTAGCTTAGGTACAGTTTGATACGTGACACTTCATGTCCTGAACTAAAAATCTAATGATATGTAATAAGCGTCATCTCTTTCGGCATACTTTGATATAAACTGAGGAACAAAATTAAAGGATCACTATCTCGAAACCCTGTAATTCTCTCCCACTGCAACGCGTAGGTTTTACATTTGGCTCAAAATAACCTAAGAACTTCCCCTGTACCGGTGCAAAATCGTGGCTCCTTCGCGACGTCACCCTCGAGTTCGGCGACGCATCACACAGCAAGGTGTCGACACATGCTAACTGTAAAGTGGGTTAATGGTGTCACATTAGCACTAAATGTCACCAAACTTCTGCCCAACGCCACTCTGGACGAGTCACAGAGCGAGAAGGTCGTCACAGACACTGTTGTCCACATTTCTCCCCTTTTTTGGCGCCTCTCCGTGAGCACCATGATGCACACACGCGGTTTTCTTATGGGTGGCCGAGGAAAACGCTTCAGGCAAATCTATTCTCATAAGCGACACGAAAATGACTCAGAGGGTAGCATACAGGGAGTCAATGAAACTACCCTTGCTGTGTAGCGTTCATTTCCATGCCTGTAGCTGTTCAAAAGACATTGAGGAATACGACGAGGAACAGGAAAACGATCTTGACAAGATTTGACGCTGTTGCCACCCTCAGGCAATTGAAAGTTTCTTTAAGGACATAGTGGAGGTGCATCCTCATTGAACGTGGTCACACCCCTTTCGAGGGCAGCGCGGTCGCAATTTTTGGTCTCTTGTACAGGTGGGGACAACTAGGGTCAGTTAAAAATCATTCGACGAAATTGAACATGAAGCAGCAAATGGTATTTATGCTGTTTCAGCCCTCTTTTTGGCGCTTTTCTTTGGCGTGACAAAGGCTGTGTGAAACACTACCAACTGAGTGACTGAAAAGGAAAAGATTTCTTCTAAGACACCAGCGCTTAGGCAAACCCCACATAAGGAGTGACTAAGTGGTTGCTTAACCCTCTTTCTTTTATTCCACAAAAACAGTAACAAAAATGACTAGCTGACGATGAGATGACATAAATAAGGTGACAGCTAATTGCAGTCATAAATTACGGCATTCACAGAATGAGGAATGATATTCAGTCTTTAATAGTAGCACCATTTAGCATCCTCACTGTCACCTTCATCTGATGACAGTCCAGCATTCAAATTTCCTCCTTCTGCAGCCTGAGTTGCCTCTTCATCACTTACCAGACCCTACTTAATCATTCAGAAAATCCTGGATCTACGTTTCTTAGTTCCCTCCAGGGTAAATGACGAGTATAGAAGAGCAGTAACGAACAGCAACATCACGAAGTCCTTACAGCCCTTTTATTTTTATCAGTTTCAGCGTTCTAACCGGATTCTCAGGAACACGCGCTTGAGCAACCCCGAGGATAAATTTTTGTCGAAATTCCTTACAGATATTTTTGTAGTGTACTCAGTAAAAGTGCATCGGTTGCACCGGCAGTATTGCCGAAACAGAGGGTCTTTGAAGGAGCATTCCCTATTTTATTTACGCACATGTTAATGTTGCACTCCCGCCTAATCACGCCACAGGAAAGCGCAAAAAACACAACTGGAAAGCGTAAGTTCCATTTCCTGCTTCATATCCACGTTTCATCGAATGGTTCCGAGGTCTTTTCGTGACGATTCTAGGTGGCGATGTCTGTGTGTATGTGTGTGTGATTCTAGGTGGCGATGTCTGTGTGTGTGTGTGTGTGTGTGTGTGTGTGTGTGTGTGTGAGTGTGTGTATTTTGTGAATTTAAGAATTATAAAATGAGGTTTCTAGTGTCCATGCTTATGTAATCATAGATAAATTGAGTTTAGAAACGTAAATTAACACAGCACGTGTAATACAAACAATGAAGATACCACTCATCCCTAAAGTGTTGTCTTATGACACCTGCCGAGTGAAACCGATTTTCACATCCCGTGCACGGGTAAGCAAGGTGCCGCACGGCAAAGTGACACACAGTGTGGGACAGATATCCCGTACCAGCGTTAATGGAACTTCATTCATTTCCTATATCTTACACGCAACCAAATTAAGGGAAGATAAATAACAGTCATGTCAGAGCATACCTACCATGCATTTCACTCACTGAAACGTGATCTGGGTGCAGATTTCTTTGAACGCAGTTCCTGGTGCCTTAAACTGGACTAGTACTTATCATAGAAAGAACGGGGAAACTGTGGTGTGGGAGAAATGGTAATGCGGAAAATTCTGCAGTGAGGGAGGTAGCTAACAATGGACTACAAGCACAGCAAATGGTGAAGTATTGTTGCAGTAGAACTTTATTAAAGCCTGATGAATATGTTGACTTCTCAATAAATAATACAGAGCGTAGACGGACAGCATACACGTAAGCAGAAATGATCACACTCAGCGAACAACTGTGAAACCAAGTCAAAGGGCTAGTATTCTTCGTCAACGTCAAATAGCGCAATATTAATGCGTGAGCTCGAGTCGGGCAAAATGATCGATTCCATGGCGTAGATTCATCGTATCGTGGCATTCCACGACGTGCTGTGTATGTGAGTAGCCAGAGGATGCAAGCTGGTCCTACACAGCGACACACACACACACACACACACACACACACACTCACACGCCGAAATTACGGCCTTACGGCCTTAAGCTGGTGCTGTACTGCTGAAAGGGAAACAGTGTTTAACTACACCCATTCCCATTAGTCAAACGGTTCAAATGGCTCTATGCACTATGGGACTTAACATCTGCGGTCATCAGTTCCCTACACTTAGAACTACTTAAACCTAACTAACCTAAGGACATCACACACATCCATGCCCGAGGCAGGATTCGAACCTGCGACCGTAGCAGCAGCGTGGTTCCGGACTGAAGCGCCTAGAACCGCTCGGCCACAGAGACTGGCTTCCACTAGTCGTCAAGCAATGACCATGGTATGTGCTAGCATATGTTGATCTACGTCTATTTTCCACAAATAACGCTACTGTTGCTGTGGGAGGGAGCGTTTACGAAGTCTACTTTGTCCGATTTTTTTCCTCACGTCAGTCTCAGGAGACATATGTGACAGGAAGAAATATATTCTCCGGCTCTTCTTTTAACGTCTCTCGGAATTTATACTGTAAATTTGTCCGTGATGTACAACACCTCTTTTATAGTATCTGCTCTCCGTACATCCGTAGCGCTCTCGCGCCAACTTTGCAGTCCCGTGATGAAACGAGGTGCTCTTCATAGATTTCACATATATCTTTTGTTAATTGAACCTGCTAGATTTATGAGCAATTCGAATTCGTCTAACAATTCTTTGCCACTTCTTTCGTGCATGTACTACCATTCCTTAAGAGTATTCGGAGGATTTGTGTATCTACTATCCCTTCGATTATTTTCATGTGGTTTTTTCCACTCTAGATCCCTCTGAACCGTCACTATAAAGCATTTCACGGTTTGTGCTGTTTCCAGTGGCTCTTCACTAATAGTCTCAGCAAACAGTTATGGATCTTTTCGCCTATTTGTGCCCAACACGCTAGATTTATTTATGTTCATTGACAGCTGTCAGTCCCTGCACCAAAAACCGATACTCCGCCAACAGTCTTTTATTTCGCTGACCTCCTGCCATTGAAATCTTCGTACAGCCAACATTATCGTTGGACAACAGCCTCAAAGTTTTTCAGAGGCACCATTACATACAGGGCTTTCAAAATCCACATTTGCAATTTTTAGAGTGTTTGGATGAGATAAGAAGAGATACTTTTCGCATGAAAAAAATGTTACAGATGTGCCGGTGGCCTGGCTTACGATCATGGAAAATTTGATTATGTTCAGAGACGGTGTTCAAACTGCCATGTGAGAAATATTGTTTTGGTGATGTTGCTTAAAATATCGTCCGTTTACATTATTGCACAACTGTCATACACTTGCTATTGACTGCCTTAATCGCACAAATCTACCTGGTGTATCATGAATGACATCAGTAGATTCAATTAAACCGGTTACCAGCTCTGCTGGAGCGTGTATCGGTGTCTCGTATACAAAACGCTTTATTTTCTCTTCACCTAAGCCCCTCCCACCTATCCACCCACCAACATACACACACACACACACACACACACACACACAAAGCACACATAGAAATCCCATAGATATCAGCAACAATATTACTCGTACGTCATCTTGAGCAACGTCTCTGAGCATAAAACTTTCATAAGCGCCTAGCAGAGTGACAGTGCACCTGTGTCATTTTTGTCATATACTACAACGTTTCTTTTTGTCCCCTGTAAACGCTCTACACTTTTGTAGACGTAGATTTACAGCTCAAATTTTAAACTACAACAGCCCTATAACACTCTCATGGCGTACTCCGATAGAGTTACGTCCGTCGATTTCATTCCTGTAAGGTGGAAGGAGTATATAGAGGGCCTACACAAGGATCACATACTTGAGGACAATATTATGGAAATGAAAGAGGATATAGATGAAGATGAAATGGGAGATATGACACTGTGTGAAGAGTTTGACAGAGCACTGAAAGACCTGAGTCGAAACAAGGCCCCGGGCGTAGAGAACATTCCATTAGAACTACTGATAGCCTTGGGAGAGCCAGCCCTGACAAAACTCTACCATCTGGTGAGCAAGATGTATCAGACACGCGAAATACCCTCGGACTTCAAGAAGAATGTAATAATTCCAATCCCAAAGAAAGCATATGTTGACAAATGTGAAAATTACCGTACTCACGGTTTAATAAGTCACAGCGGCAAAACACTAACACGAATTCCTTACAGATGATTGGACAAACTGGTAGAAGCCGACCTCGGGGAAGATCAGTTTGGATTCTATAGAAATGGTGAACACGTGGGGCAATACTGACCCTACGACTTATCTCAGAAGATATGTTAAGGAAAGGCAAACCTACGGTTTTTTACATTTGTAGACTTAGAAAAGTTTTTGTCAATGTTGACTGGAATACTCCCTTTCAATTTCTGAAGGTGGCAGGGGTAATATACAGGGAGCGAACGGCTATTTACAATTTGTACACAAACCAGATGGCATTTATAAGAGTCGAAAGGCATGAAATGGGAGCAGTGACTGGGAAGGGAGTGAGACAGGGTTGTTGCCTGTACCCGATGTTGTTCTATCTCTACACTGAGCAAGCAGTAAAGGAAACAAAAGAAAAATTCGGAGTAGGAATTAATATCAATGGAGAAGAAATAAAAACTTTGAGGTTCGCTGATGACATTGTAATTCTGTCAGAGACATCAAAGGACTTGGAAGAGCAGTTGAACGGAATGGACAGTGTCTAGAAAGGAGGATACAAGATGAACATCAACAAAAGTAAAACGAGGATAATGTAATGTAGCCTAATTAAATCGGGTGATGCTGAGGGATTTAGATTAGGAAATGAGTAGTAAAGGAGTTTTGCTATTTGTGGAGCAAAATAACAGATGATGGTCGAAGTTGAGAGGATATAAAATGTCGACTGGAAATAGCTAGGAAAAGGTTTCAGTAGAATAGGAATTTGTTAATATCGAGTATAGATTTAAGTGTGAGGATGTCGTTTCTGAAAGTATTTGTATGGAGTGTAGCCATGTATGGAAGTGAAACATAGACGATAAATAGTTTAGACAAGAAGAGAATAGAAGCTTTCGAAAAGTGGTGCTACGGGAGAATGCTGAAAATTAGATGGGTAAATCACATAACTTATGAGGAGGTACTAAAGAGAATTGGGGAGAAGAGAAATTTGTGGCAAAACTAGACTACAAGAAGGGATCGGTGGGTAGGACATGTTCTGATACATTAAGGGATCACCAATTTAGTATTAGAGGGCAGCGTGTAGGGTCAAAATCTTAGGGGGAGACCAAGAGATGAATACACTAAACAGATTGATAAGGATGTAGGTTGTAGTAGGTACTGGGAGATGAAGAAGCTTGCATAGGATAGAGTAGAATAGAGAGCTGCATCAAACCAGTCTGTGGGCTGAAGACAACAAGAACAAGAGGAGCACCTAGTTGAAAATGGCAAACGACCGAAATGAGATGATAGTTGTTCGACCAATCTTCGTATATTCATCGTTAGTCTAGGCTGCCATGGTGCTGGACGGTCATGCCTCATCACTGAACGCGGAAGTTGAAAGCTTGACCGATCTGTGAAGCGGGATCTTCCTTAATTCTACAGGGGCTTTGTTGCCGTTACGGGTTTTCCTTATAGGTAACCAAAATTCACTACATTTAGACCTGTTGTGTTATACAGAAATCGAGTTGCAACATTAAAGTTGGTAAATGTGATTCGGTACCACAGACATTAGCGAGGGTTGGCTACAATAAGTAAGGAAGTATGAGAGGCGCCTCCTCTTGCAGCATAGCAGCGCCCTCACGCTGAGGTCAGTATAGTGTCCAGCTACCAAGAGCTCTGCCCCAGTTCGAGACATCAGTTACAGCAGTCGATATCATCAACTAGCAGTTGCAGTTCCAGATGAACTTATAGTGTTGCAACTGTTCAACACTGTACCTCAAGAGAAATTTGATAATTAGTGTATTACGTGATGCTTAGGAATTTTATGACAGTTGCACATTATCAATTACTCCTTTGATAAACAAATGTGTCAAGGACATAGTGGGGCTGAATCCCTTTTCAACGTGATCACAAACTATTGGAGTGCAGCGCGATAGCAAGTTTTGGTACTGAATACAGGATGGAACCACTAGGGGCCGTTCTAAACCACTAGAGGTAATTAGAACACGAAGCAACCAATGGTACCTCTTGCAGAGTCCTTGACATTGATTGGCAATACGTTTCAGATGAGAATCACTGCTTTGTTTCGCCACGCTCTCTCCTCAACATAATTTATGTTCAACCAAGAATATTTTGAACAGATTGACGGCGTCACCATGGGTAGCCCCTTGTCTCCCTTGGTGGCGAACCTTTTTATGGAGGATTTTGAGGAGAGAGCACCTGAATCAGCAGCCCTCAAACCAACTGTATTTTGGAGGTACGTGGATGACACTTTCGTAGTGCGGCCTCATGGAGAAGAAATATTAATGGAGTTTTTAGATCACCTCAGCTCCATTCATGGGAACATTCGGTTTACCGTGGAATTAGAGAAAAATGGTTGCCCCCCATTCTTGGATGTTCTAGTTAGACGGAAAAGTGATGGCTCTCTGGGGCATTCGGTTTATCGAAAGCCCACACATACTGATTTGTATTTAAATTCGTCCAGCTGCCATCACTCATCGCAATCGATGAGTGTACTTAAAACACTTGTACACAGAGCTCATGTAGTGTCAGATGCAGATAGTTTGGCTGAAGAGCTTGCCCATCTGAAGAGGGTTTTCAAAGAGAATGGTTATTCTTTGCAGCAAATTAGCAAGGTACTTGCAATTTAGCCAAAGAAACAGGGAGTGGAGGAAGAACCGAGCACGCCTACTAAATCTATAGCTTCTCTTCCATTTGTTGGCAACATTTCCTTCAAAATTGCAACAATCCTCCACGGTTTCGAAGTGAAAGTAATTTTCCGTCCACCATCGAAGATTTCCGACCTGCTGGGATCAATGAAAGACGATCTGGTATTGCGGAAGGCGGGAATTTATAAAATGTCTTGTCAGTGCGGCATGTCGTATATTGGACAAACATTGCGAACAGTAGAAGAACGTTGCACTGAACATCAACGCTGTACTCGCCTTTTGCAACCTATCAAGTCTACAATTGCTGAGCATTGCATTTCCACTGGACACTTAATGGAGTATGACAAGACAACACTTGTGGCCACAGCATCATCCTTTTGGGACTCCGTCATAAAAGAATCAGTGGAAATCCGCATGACAGATAATCTTATCAACCGTGACAATGGCATGCGTGGAACCCCGTCATCTCTAAGATCTGCTCCAGACAAAGACGTCAGAGTAATCCGATGGCCGCGGCAATTGACAACGCCGAAGACAGCTGAGTTCTGGAGTTCCACCTGCGAGGGTGCTGCTGGCGGGCTGTGTGGTTCGTCTCTCCATATGATTTTGACGCATGCGCGGAATACTCGCTGCACGCTATATGTTACGGAACAGAGGGTGTCTTCGTCAGTCTTCGATGGCTCACCTGAGGATGGCTGGCAGTTGTCCAGTCGAAATATCGTGGATGGAAACTAACGACGACCGGTTGCAAGCCCGAAATCTTTTTGAATAACCAATGGTACTTACACTTTTTCAGCCCTCTTTTTTGTGCTTTACTGTGTCGTGATCAGGAAGTAACGCAAGATTAACATGTCAGTAAATAAAATTGGAAAGGTTTCCTCTAAGACCGATGGTTTGACAACACCTTCGGGGAAGCCCATGCATCTTCATAGAGTACGTTACAAACAAGTCTGTAAGAAATTTCGGCCCAAATTCATCCATGCTACTGCTCAAGTGCCTGAGGATTACTGAACCCCTTAGGCACCCCTTACGTGGGACGTGCGTAACTGGTGGTGTCTTAGAGGAAATCTTTGCTGTTTTATTCCAGCACTTGTTGATGTTGCACTCACCCTTTTTCTCAACAAAGGAGAGCATCCAAAAGAGGGCTGAAAAAGCGAAGTACTACTTGCTGGTTCTTGTTGTTGTTGTGGTCTCCATTCCACAGACTGGTTTGATGCAGCTCTTCATACTACTCTATCCTATGCAAGCGTTTTCATCTTCCAGTAACTACTGCTGCTACTTACATCCTTCTGAACCTGGTTGCAGTACTCATATCTTAGTCACCCTCTACGATTTTTGCCCCCTTTTACACCACCCCGCGCTTCCTTCCAGCACTAAACTGGTGATCCCTTGATGCCTCATAATGTGTCCTACAAACCTATCCCTTCTCTCCTCCCCATCCTACTCAGTACATTCTCGTAAGTTACGTTATCTACCCATTTGATGTTTAGCATTCTTCTGTAGCGTCCCATATCAAAAATTTCTAATCTCTCTTTGTCTAAACTGTTTGTCGTCCATGTTTTAATTCCATACATGGCTGCACTCCATACAAATACTTTGGGAAAGGACTTCCTGACAAATTATACTCGATGTTAACAAATTTCTCTTCTTCTGAAGAGCTTTTCTTGCAATTACCAGTTTATATTTTGTATCCCCCGTACCTCCACCAACATCTGTTATTTTGCTGCCGAAACAGCGAAACTCATCTACGACTATAAGTGTCTCATTTCCTAATCCAATTCCCTCGGCATCACCTGATTTCAGTCAACTACATTCCGTTCTCCTCGTTTTGCTTTTATTGATGTTAACCTTATATTCTCCTTCCAAAACACTGTCCCTTCTGTTCAACTACTCTTCCAAGTCCTTTGCTGTCTGTGACAGAATCACAACGTCGTCGGCAAATCTTAAAGTCTGTTTTTCTTTTTCTTGGACTTTAATTCCTACTCCAAATTTTTCTTTTGTTTCCTTTCTGCTTGCTCAATATACTGACTGAATAACCTTTGGGACAGGCTACAACCCTGTCTCACTCCCTTCCCAACCACTGCTTCCCTTTCATGCCCCTCGATACTTGTAATTGCCATCTGGTTTCTGTGCAAATTGTAAATAGCCTTTCATTCCGTGTACTTCACCTCTGCCACCTTCGCAATGTGAAAGAGGGTATTCCAGTCAACATTGTCAAAAACTTTCCCTAAGTCTACAAATGCTAGGAAAGTAGGTTTGCCTTTCCTTAATCTATCTTCAAAGATAAGTCGTAGGGTCAGTATTGCCTCACGTGTTCCAAAATTTCTACGGAATCCAAACTGATCTTCCCCGAGATCGACCTCTACCAGTATTTCCATTCGTCTCTAAAAAATTCGTGTTAGTATTTTACAGCTGTGACTTATTAAACTGAAAGATCGGTAACTTTCACATCTGTCAACAGCTGCTTTCTTTGGGATCGGAATTATTATATTCTTCTTGAAGTCTGAGGGTATTTCGCCTGTCTGATACATCTTGCTCACCAGATGGTGGAGTTTTCTCAGGGATGGCTCTCCAAGGCTGTCAGTAGTTCTAATGGAATCTTGTCTACTCGTCGGGCATTGTTTCGACTCAGGTCTCTCAGTGCTCTGTCAAACTCTTCACGCAGTATTATATCTCCCATTTCATCTTCATCTACATCCTCTTCAATTTCCATAATATTGTCCTCAAGTACATCACCCTTGTATGGATCCTCTATATACTCCTTCCATCTTTCTGGTTTCCCTTATTTGCTTAAAACTCCGTTTCTATATGAGCTCTTGATATTCATAAAAGTGATTCTCTTTCCTCCAAAGGTCTCTTTAATTTTCCTGTAGGCAGCATCAATCTTAGCTATAGTGAGATATGCCTCTACATACTTACATTTGTCGTCTAGCCTTCCCTGTTTAGCTATTTTGCACTTCCTATCGATCTCACTTTTGAGACGTTTGTATTCCATTTTGCCTGCACCATTTACTGCATTTTTGTATTTTGTCCTGTCATCAATTAAATTCAATATTTCTTCTGTCATCCAAGGATTTCTACTAGCCCCCGTCTTTTTAGCTACTTGATCCTCTGCTGCCTTCACTATTTCATCTCTCAAAGCTACCCAATCTCCTTCTTCTGTATTTCTTTGCCCCATTCTTGTCAATCGTTCCCTAATAATTTGTTTAATCTCATCACACATTTCGTCAATTTCTTCGTCATCTGCTGAAGCTAGTTGGCATCTGTGGTAGGTGTGATCTTAGTATCTATCTTGGCCACAATAATGCGTTCACTATGCTGTTTTTAGTAGCTTATCTGCATTAATACTTTTTTACTCATTATTAAACCTTGAACCGTGAAAATTTACATTCAAAATCTTTTCTTAATGAATTTACTTTATTTGCTAGCGATTCATCAAGAACATTAACACACTATGTGAGCGTGGAAGTAGTTGCCAAGGAGTAACTGATGGAAACAAATTACATTTCAACCAATGGAAATTTTATTCATAAAAGCCTTTTCAAAACAGATTCAAAGTTTATAAGCAGGAAAGCACAATCGAAATATCCAGTTACAATTATTCAGAGGCAGAATAATTTTTTTTTTCTTTTTGTTACAGTAGGAGCCTTCGGGCTGAGAAGCTCCGCTCCCTTTCGACACGGCCGTAGCCACGACCGCTCACAACGACCTCTGAAAAACTACACTGGTCCAAATCTGCAACATACCAGATTCCTTTAAACTAAAAATTTTAACAACTCACACAAACACATTAACTATGCACCCCGTAAAGGGATGGAAATGGTACAAACACTCAACTGAAACATTGTTTTCCACCAAAAGTGCAATTTGTTTTTAAAAGGTCTGTTGCGGTGGAAGGGTGGCAACTTTATATAAATGACTACTTAAATAAAACCCATGAAATTCAGACTTACATAAAGTGCACAACATGCTCTACATTACACATATACCGCCTCGCCAGATGACAGGCATGACAAAATCGTATTTCAGGAATTCGGCCTTTACCTTAATTATATAAATTCGTAACACCGGATCCGACAAACATGACAGAGGCAGCTAGTAACGTACGACAGACCAACAGACAGACAGAAAGACACTAAATGCCTAACAAATGTGGACGAGAGACAGACGAGCAATCTGGGGACGAGGGACGGACCAAGAACACAAGTAGAATTTAACAACTAAATGACACAACATATCCCCAGTCACTTAACTTCTAATAAGCTGCGATTTCTGTCGAAGACCTGGCGCAGCACCCCCAACGCTCTCTCGAACCATCCGCTGCCAGCCGCTTCAAAGAACGCAGGAAGGCGCCCCGATCTCCCGCCGCACGGCGTCGCAGCTCGCCCTTGCCAGCCAGATGTCGTGGTTTAGCTCCTGTTGCTCTCTTGTGAACCGCGAAGCCACTACCCCTTTCTATACGGCGGTGCCCACTGGACTCACGTGGGGACCTCACATGCGCCGATGCTCAACGTGGACAAGTCATCTCGTGTCTCAGTGCGCGATCATCCAATCGACCAATCCAACCGTCAATGACCGTTGCACGAGCAACTACAGCAGAATGGCGGCCTAACGCTCAGACTCAGATGCAGGAACTCAGCCCCGACCGGACGACCACCAGCTGAGTTCAGTTACTGGCGGAGTGACGAGACTCTCATTTTATGGCTTACAGTTTGATCCAAAAGACAGACATACTCGCACTCCGACGACAGACAGACTGCTCCACACTGAGCCGGCTGACCAACTAAGACTCGCCTCGACTGGCCGACTCTCCTGGCTGACCAACCGCCTCGGGCTGACCTCATCCGACTAACCGACTACCGAGCTGATAGCGCCCCTTAAATGCATGTGAACAGGCAACCCTTTCCCCTTTCACACCAGAGGGTGACACCAAAGCTGCGATATCCACAGCGGCGCCACCGCCAGAAACGGAGGACGACTGCTTCACACTACGTACTGCGGCGCGCTTTTCAAAACAACGGTTTTTACTACGGCTCAGACCTATGCCTGCATTACCCCTATTTGATTTTGTATTTATAAGCCTGTATTCACCTGACCAGAAGTCTTGTTCTTCTTGCCACCGAACTTCACTAATTCCCATAATATCTAGCTTTAACCTATCCATTTCCCTTTTTAAGTTTTCTAACCTATCTGACCGATTAAGGGATCTGACATTTCACTCCCCGAGCCGTAACTACATCCTCCTGAGTACTCCTCGCCTAGAGATCCGAATGAGGGATTATTTTACCTCTGGAGTATTTCACCCAAGAGGACACCATCATCATTTAACCATACAGTAAAGCTGCATGCCCTCGGGAACATTACGGCTGTAGGGCCCTTGCTTTCAGTCGTTCGCAGTACCACTCACACCAAGGCCGTTTAGGTTAGTGTTATAAGGCCAGATCAGTCAATCATCCAGACTGTTTTCCCTGCAATTATTGTAAAGGCTGCTGCCCCACTTTAGGAACCACATGTTTGTCTGGCCTCTCAATAGATACCCCACCGTTGTGGTTGCCTACGGTACGGCTATCTGCATCGCTGAGGCCTGCAAGCCTCCCCACGAACGGCAACGTCCGTGGTCCATGGGGGGAGCCGTACTATTATAGTTATAAATTTATACTTTTGTCGGTGTACACAAATTTAAATCCGTAATCTAAATACTTAACCACAACAGCAGTAAACACGAGCAAGTACAACTTCGCCTACTCGTTAACCCTTTCACATAAACTCTCTATCGTAATGGAGCATTCGCCGATTTATAGAAACTCATGATAGGAGTATACCGCACTGAGTGTTGCTCTACACCTGTTGTTTTGGCTGTGTCGCACGAAATAAGAATAAACTTATCGAATGTGGATGTCGCTTATTTCTGTGCATTTTATCCTCATTTTGTTCCCGTATCCTCGCTGAAACAACTTCCAAGACGTTTCTGCTTCGATGATGTAGGGTGATTCCTTGATGCAGTCACAAATTTTCAGGAATGATGGATTGAATGAAATGAAATGATCGTATGGTATCGGGGTTCGGGGTTCGCCCGCCGTATGGCAAGCCTTTTCAGCTGACGCCACGTCGGCGAGTTGCGTGTCAATGATGATGAAGGACACACAACACCCAGTCCCGTGCCGGGAATGGAACCCGGGCCCCATTGCGTGGTAGGCGCAAGAGAGAGGGGACCCTGGCACAGAAACGATCGAGTGGAAACCTACAAGCGAAAACCGTTCTCGTGATACATTTTGTAAGGCGGCAGTACTGACCAAAACACGAGAAAAATTGTGTTGTAAACGTGGTCTCCACGATGCGTACCTTAAGAGCTATGGGCACTTATTCAGTGAAGAAGTGCTCATAGCTCTGCTCTTACGACGTGCACATTAGAGCCCATGTTTATTGGATACCTTTTTTATTGTTTTGGTAAAATACACCTGCTCCCAAAATCTGGAAATCAAAGAACTTGCTGTGTATGTCAGAGGCAGCAAACAATGTTCGCCAATAGCTTTCGAGTCGGTCTTTCCCAGACCAGGACTACTTACCTCCAATTGATATATTTACACTTTTGCATCAACCCTGAAAGTTTGTATCATCATCACAGAACCACGCTATATCCTTTCCTCACCGCTTACCGTGGCCGCAGTACCATCCTGCGGCTCTCAAACATCGCAGTGGATGGTGGCCACAATATTTGACATTAGCGTGTTTTTCAAGAACGATCCATTGTTTTTCAATACAGGAATTACCAAATTATTTTGTACTATGCAGAAAACTAGTTGCTTTATCTTTTATTCTCGATGTGCGACAATTGCTAAGAGTAAATCAAGGAATTTCTTCCAATCCATACGTGGCATACAGCAAACCAGTGCTTAACAGTATTGGTTAAAAACAGTCTTGGTTGCAATTTTAGGTTCTTATTTTTCAACTACGCATTTCGTCTTATTTAGCCACCTTCAGGTTACGTACATAGCAAACAGAGAAACAAATCTATTTAAGAATCGCGATCGCGTTGTGCAGACTTGCTTGAAGTTCTACCGCCGAATGACGCAGTATTGAGTGTTATATGGGCGGCCTCTTTATCTGTGTTTTTAATTTTCTCGTTCTAGTCTTATATTATACGAAAAATCTGTTTATGTACTGCATCTGTGTGTTGTATTACACACATTGTTTTCTCATTTTAAATTTACCGACTTCATTTATATTTTACTTCGTCAATATTTTAGGATAAGTTATGCACAGGTGTTGCCCCTAGTGATTCCATCTTATCAATGTTTTATGTGCATTACATTTATAAAGTTTTAGTAGGTATGTATATCCAGTTTACGATCTCTCATTTTTATCACTGCTGCGTCGCAGCGCCACCTCTTGAGGTGATTCTGTATTAGGCTTCAGTACTAGCACACGACGCTGTTGCGCATTATGCTTACTACCTGAGCCCCCATCTTACCCTGTTATTCGCTCCTGTGAACGGGAACGCGTTATGCAGAGCTTAGTGCCTCTCGCGTCCATCTAGAAAAGGTAATGATTTTACTATTTTATATTTCTAGTTTTTACTGAATTTAACGAAGGCGATGTTGGCCTGATATATTCGACGATGCCCTTTGGCTACACTGGCTAAAGGATTCTTCTAAGAAATACCAAATTAAGTTATTTTCTCTTTCAATAGGTGATCTGTTTATCCATGCTTATAGGTTATCCAAGTCTGCACAACGCGATCGCGATTCTTAAATAAATGTATTTGTTTCTCTGTTTTCTACGTAGATAACCTGAAGATGCCTAAATAAGGCGAAACGCGTCGTTGAAAAATAAAAGCCTAAAATAGCAACCAAAGCTGTTTTTAACGAATACAGTAAATCACGGATTTGTTGGTGTGTGTTATCTCATCCAGCAATATGCTTCGTGTAGTGTTGTACACTTTATTTTAAGTTTCGGAAGTATTTCGCAACCCTGTATTTCAGCAAGCGTCTCTTACACTAATGTTGTCGTGTGTCGTGACTACGCAGTCGTCGTCATTCAACGCCGTGTTCGCACAGTGAGACGGGACTTTCGTTCCGAAAAACATCTGGAAACCTCGCCGCGGCATGCTCCTCGAGTTTCCCGTTTCTGCTTACTCCCCTGCTCTTGATTTAATGCAGCCTCGTTCCTCATTCCCCGGAGTACCTGTCCACCTTATGCAAACTGATAAGCCCTCGAGCGCGCCGGTGATGTCCCTGCAGAAACTTTTCCGCTTCGTCCGGCCGCGCTCGTGCCAATACGTGAGTCGGGTGGCTCTGCTGTTCAGTCCCTCTTTTTGTGCGTCGCACTGCGGCATTCATATTCAGAGGACTGCCGAATCCCGTGTACAGTAAAACTGGATTTAAATTGAAGCCCCGTTGCTAAAGGTCAACAGAATTAAGTAGTAAACGCTAATGTCCGCTGCAAAGTGCACCGGAAAGCTGATGTACGTAAATCTATTTATGCAAAACATTATTCGCTTCAGATTATAAGAAAGTAATCCATATTTTACATAGGGAAAAGATATAAGAACTCAAGTGCTCCAGTCACACAACGAAATATTTTTCAAGTTTTCTCCCTAAATATACTCTTATTTCTAGAACGTACTTAGGCTGCCGATTACAACTGATTTTTTCATTCTGCAGACGTTTATATTTACAGCAGCCTCCCGGTATTTTGTGTTAGTGAAAACCAAAAACGGCACGGAAAACCGAGGAAACACTCACCACCGTTATTATACATGTTTGTTCGGGAAGTTGAAACCTGGAAAAATAAATTATGAAGCATACAGAACCCAAGGTCGGATGCCAATGTAACTTTGTATAGGTACACATAATGGGCAGATGAACTGATTAGAGCTGAAATTCTCTGCGAGAAGTAAAACGTCCGTGGAGTGAATCAGTGTTGTCTATGTTTAGGGTCGTTACCGGACCTGATAGGGTGTATAAACGGAGTGAATGGCGCCACATGCTGAATGACCTCGTAAAAGACACGAAGATGCTGCGCATTCTTGCGAGACAGCGTTACTACCATGTGACGAGTTTGATAGGCAGTTCAATGTAGGGTGTCCAGTTGACCGGCTGATCAAATCGTGAAATGTCCATATTTGTGGGGCTTTTGTAAGTGACAGTGGCTCGATGTTGGACAGAATGGGAATTTTTGGGCAGGCGTAGTTTTCGTAAAGTTGTCGAACACATTTAACCACAACAATGGAAGGCTGCTGTATAGTGCACCGAACACCGCGTAACACCTTCACATCTCTATCTGGCATCAGAAAGCAAGTAATTGTGTCCCTGCTACTTTCTATATCGTCCCACACCATTTATGGTGACTAGCAATAGCGAGACCCAACTGCGTATCATGCGAGGATTGACGTTAACACAAAATGACAGACAGCTGCATCTGGAGTGGAACTGCGGCCTCCTGATGAATTGGGTCGCTTTGTGTTCAGCGTCAAACATGCACTGTTCCAGATAACCACCAAAATGGTTCAAATGGCTCTGAGCACTATGGGACTTCTGAGGTCATCAGTTCCCTAGAACTTAGAACTACTAAAACCTAACTAACCTAAGGCATCACACACACCCATGCCCAAGGCAGGATTCGAACCTGCAACCGTAGCGATCGTGCGGTTCCAGACTGTAGCGCCTAGAAACGCTCGGCCATCCGTCCGGCCAGATGACTATAGCTGGCGAGTATGGCTGCGAACCCTGACGAGAGTTCCAGTATTTCCCTTGCGTTGAAGAGGCACAGGAGTGTTATTCTAGCGTCGTGGTATGGGGAGTTTTCGAGTATGAATTCAGGTCACGCTAGTAATGATGAAGGGAATTCTGACGGCACCACGATACCTCCCGAATATCTTGCACCCTCATATGTTAGCATCGTACCATCACTAGGACTTGAAAACTTTTCTGTTGGTAACTGTTTGCTTAGAACAACACAGGAATGTGTGTCCGCCGTAATGCAAGATGGCGTATAGTTTTGAACTACTCCCAAGCTCTGTGTTTAAGTGAAATCACTGGTCGACCAACAAAAAAACGTGTTGTAAGCCGAGAAAACAGCAATAAACATAGAAAATATTCCGTAAACGGCAACAAATGTAGAAAGAATGCAGTGATTCAAATGTGACAAAGAAGAAATAAACTCACATATAATTAAAAGATAATAGCGAAACGAAACTAGTTTGGGGAAGAAATTAAACAAAATTGCTTAGCATTAAGGCGGGCCCACCATCCCATCTAATGTATTACATCTAACGTGACAGTACCGTGGTGCAATCTTTCAACAAAACAGTGCTCATCCACATACGGCACATTTCTCTACGAACTGTCTGAGTATAGTACAGGTACTCCTGTGACTAACAAGGTACCCAGATTCTTTCCCGATAAAACATTTGTGGGGCGCTCTTGGTCGTCACCTCAGTCCCAGTGCCAAGGATATCAAGGACGACTTACGATAGTTGTTGTCCAGAAGATGAGGCAATTGCTTGAAGTCACACTTCGCAATGAAATCAGTGCATGCATCTCGGCCACACGGGGTGCAACGTCACACTGATTAGTGTTTGCAGCTGTTTCCAAGTTCTTTGTACATCAAACTCGGTTTTATGATCACTGGAGTAACACCTCATACCCTTTCTAACCAATGAAGCTTATTTCACTTGCTCCTCTTGCTTTGGGTTCTTTTACTTCTTTTGTAAGTCTGTCTGTTAACAGAACGCTCCATATGTGAAATTTGTGTGCCTACTTAATTACTGTCGCGTTTTTCGCCTGAAACGACGAATTTTGTACTATCGTTCCTGATACGCTAGGGAAAGGGCGAGACAAACACATAGAAATGAAATCGCGGGGAATTTGTTGCAAGAGTAAAGTCTCCGAATTTACCAGAATGGAAAACAACGATAATGAATGTGAGTAATAAAACCTCCAGGAGGATTAAAACTGTGTACCAGACGTAGCCTCAAATCTGGTATCTTTGCATTTCACGAGTAAATGATCTACCCACTGAGCAATTTAAGAACTACGTTTTTCTACCTCTTCCTCTCAAATGCGTAATGATTCACGAATAAGTCGAACCCAGAATACCTGATGCTGGTTGTAATTGTATGTTCATGCCAAACTACAGAAGTAATTTGTTGCTTGCACAAAAGTAAGCTTGAACATCTGATTTTAGATGTTACAAAATTCCAGTATACACACAGGGGTGCGATATCATTCTCTGTACGCTAGTTACACATTCGTCTTTAAATGTAATAGTATGAAAATGCAAAGCCAAGCGTGAATTTTGGAGCCTCATGAAAGCAGTCTACAAATGTAATGAAAATGTCAGAACATTCAAACGACATATAAATGAGAACTATACGTCTGAAAACAGGCGTCTGGACGAGCGTAATCAGCCTTTATTTGTTTAAAGTGGCACGTAGGTTTGTCAAATGCTGTATGGTAGTTACTACAGCATAACATGTCATTATTGGTTGCTGTCTAAGTACTTGATAAGATCTATCTGTGTCTGAAATTGGGTGAATTCTCGTCATTGTGGCTCATCTGTATTAATACCGGGTAATTATAATCAAACTGACGATTTCTGACTGCCACAGTGCGGACTGTATACATATCAGGGCACCGAAACATTGTAGGTATGGTTACAAATCGGCGTGCTCACGAGTATGCTCAAAAAATAATAGTTCAGGTTTCTCCCACCAGATGAAAATATGGCGTTACAAGCAGTCAGAATGTAGTGTGGATGCAGGCAAATGGGAGAAACGAACAGAAACATAATAACGGCGGTTCTGACACGTTTGGTCGGATATACACTCCTGGAGATGGAAAAAAGAACACATTGACACCGGTGTGTCAGACCCACCATACTTGCTCCGGACACTGCGAGAGGGCTGTACAAGCAATGATCACACGCACGGCACAGCGGACACACCAGGATCCGCGGTGTTGGCCGTCGAATGGCGCTAGCTGCGCAGCATTTGTGCACCGCCGCCGTCAGTGTCAGCCAGTTTGCCGTGGCATACGGAGCTCCATCGCAGTCTTTAACACTGGTAGCATGCCGCGACAGTGTGGACGTGAACCGTATGTGCAGTTGACGGACTTTGAGCGAGGGCGTATAGTGGACATGCGGGAGGCCGGGTGGACGTACCGCCGAATTGCTCAACACGTGGGGCGTGAGGTCTCCACAGTACATCGATGTTGTCGCCAGTGGTCGGCGGAAGGTGCACGTGCCCGTCGACCTGGGACCGGACCGCAGCGACGCACGGATGCACGCCAAGACCGTAGGATCCTACGCAGTGCCGTAGGGGACCGCGCCGCCACTTCCCAGGAAATTAGGGACACTGTTGCTTCTGGGGTATCGGCGAGGACCATTCGCAACCGTCTCCATGAAGCTGGGCTACGGTCCCGCACACCGTTAGGCCGTCTTCCGCTCACGCCCCAACATCGTGCAGCCCGCCTCCAGTGGTGTCGCGACAGGCGTGAATGGAGGGACGAATGGAGACGTGTCGTCTTCAGCGATGAGAGTCGCTTCTACCTTGGTGCCAATGATGGTCGTATGCGTGTTTGGCGCCGTGCAGGTGAGCGCCACAATCAGGACTGCATACGACCGAGGCACACAGGGCCAACACCCGGCATCATGGTGTGGGGAGTGATCTCCTACACTGGCCGTACACCACTGGTGATCGTCGACGGGACACTGAATAGTGCACGGTACATCCAAACCGTCATCGAACCCATCGTCCTACCATTCCTAGACCGGCAAGGGAACTTGCTGTTCCAACAGGACAATGCACGTCCGCATGTATCCCGTGCCACCCAACGTGCTCTAGAAGGTGTAAGTCAACTACCCTGGCCAGCAAGATCTCCGGATCTGTCCCCCATTGAGCATGTTTGGGACTGGATGAAGCGTCGTCTCACGCGGTCTGCACGTCCAGCACGAACGCTGGTCCAACTGAGGCGCCAGGTGGAAATGGCATGGCAAGCCGTTCCACAGGACTACATCCAGCATCTCTACGATCGTCTCCATGGGAGAATAGCAGCCTGCATTGCTGCGAAAAGTGGATATACACTGTACTAGTGCCGACATTGTGCATGCTCTGTTGCCTGTGTCTATGTGCCTGTGGTTCTGTCAGTGTGATCATGTGATGTATCTGACCCCAGGAATGTGTCAATAAAGTTTCCCCTTCCTGGGACAATGAATTCTACATGTTTTCAGTATAGTCTCTTAATTCAGTAACATGTTGCGTTCGTAACATGGCTTGGTCAACAAGTTGGTCGCAGCATATCCGATGTAATCAGAGTGACATGTCGTCGAATTCCATCGTTCTGTTATGGAAGTGTCCGGGTTCATCCCCAATAGATACAATCTTTCAGATATCCCCACAACCAGAAGTCACATGGATTTAAGTCAGGGGACATGGATGGCCACAAATCTTGAAATGCCTAGGGATGATGTGGGTAATGCTGAAAGTTTCTCGAAGTAAGCAAAATGTTATGTCGCCCCATCTTGCATGAAGGTAGTGGTATGGAAACAATTGACTTCTTGCAAAAATTGAATCACGTGTTGCACAAGGAGATCCTTGTAATGTGCAGTTGTCACCATACACATAACAGGTCCGCGAAGTGACTGCTCCTCGAAGGGGAACGGGCTGGGAACGAAGGAGCTTGTGAAACCACAATATATGGTCACGTAAGCTAAGGAATCGGGTGTTTCTGCACATGTGCTAATGTACACCCCAGTACGCTACAGTTCTGCGCATTCACGGCACGGTGCAGACGAAAATGTGTCTCGTCCACCCGAAGAATATTCCCGGGCCACATGTCATCCATTTCTCTGTCTACCAAGAACGAACCGAAAAATCACTGTGTTGCCGCCTGTCTTGAGGCTTTGAATGTTGTAGGGATAACAGTGTAAATTACGCCACAAGGTCCTTTGAACTGTTGACAAATCCCGTTACACAGGTGGAGCACTGGCTGCAGGATTAGAGACATGTGCTGCACGGTTGACTATTGCTACAGCAATATCATCAACAACTGCAACGGGAATGGGACACACCCCTTTCCTCCTGCACCATCTAATTGAGCCGTTTCTTCAGATTTCTGGATCATATTCTCAGCCCATTTAATGACAGGGGGCGGGCGTCCCTGCAACTGTTTCTCTCGGCGACTTTCACGCAATACAGCGCTGGCATTGCTTCCGTTCTCATAAAACAATTTTATCAGCAGTGAATGGATATCTTCTCAGCAACCATTGCGTTTCGCAGGGAAATCCATTACAACGAAATTAACTTCATAAAAGAGATCTACATGGGTCATAAATCGACAAACTTCATTATGTCGCCAAAACAGGAAACATTTCACATTCTGGCTGATCAAAAATGGTTCAAATGGCTCTGAGCACTATGGGACTTTCTGAGGTCATCAGTGTCCTAGAACTTAGAACTATTTAAACCTAACTAAGGACATCACGCACATCCATGCCCGAGGCAGGATTCGAACCTGCGACCGTAGCGGTCGCACGGTTCCAGACTGAAGCGCCTAGAGCCACTCGGCCACCCCAGCCAGCCTGGCTGATCACAGCACTATATTTTCACCAGAGGGTAGAATATGGAACTATCATTTTTCTCAGCATACTCCACGAGCACACCGATTCATAAACCTTATTACGATATTTCAGCATTCCGCGATGTATACAACCCGCACTGCAGCACTTCGAACACGTCAGGTTAATTATAACCACCCAGTACTCCGCAAGTTCATACACACAATTTGATGTACCAAGTTGTGTTGTTTGTGCTACCCTACGCTGTTCCACTGCTTTATGAAGCATCCAGTAAGTGGTTATATACCAAAACAACATCCATAATGTCTTTAATATTTTTCTTGTGCTTCTTCTGTGAGATACACATTTTAGATAATAAAATCTCTTTCCCATCTTCTAGACTTTTTGGGTGTTGAAACGTCATCACCAACGAATTTTCTATGTTCCCACTAATGTTTGTAACACTCCCCGCGTGGCAGGACTAAGCCGTGATTTCTTCTTTCTTCTCCTCTAATTCAAGGTGCTTAGACTCTTAGAGTATGAAAACAGAACCCGATTCACTTAGTAGCGTGGTCCCGGCGGAGGTTCGAGTCCTCTCTCGGGCATGGGTGTGTGTGTTAGTCCTTAGGATAATTTAGGTTAAGTAGTGTGTAAGCTTCGGGACTGATGACCTTAGCAGTTAAGTCCCATAAGATTTCACACACATTTGAACATTTGAACTTAGTAGCGGATGTGACCATTCTGTGGATTGAGAGATGTCTCATCCACAAAGTTGTTGATCGGCTGTGGAGACTTATCTTTGAGGTCAGGCACAACTTTGGAGAATATCCCCACGTGACCTTGTAGTTTGTCGGAGTCTGGGATGCTCTTCCTTTCCAACTCAGATATCGTGGCATAACTCTCACAACCACCGATCTACCAGTAATTCCCCCCTGCTTCGTAAACTTGACATCAGCACTGAGGCATAGTCTTAGAAATTGTATTTTGCTCGTAGAACATTATTATACGTATTTATTCACTATAGAGATTACGAAATATCGCGTCGTTCTCAAGCGTCAGCTCACTATAAAGCTTGTAAATATACTTCCTTTAATATGATGCTCTCTGCACTTACAACGCGTTTAACTATTCCATATGCACAATTGTATGGAAATTTGTGGTAAGTTCTGTGGGACCAAACTTCTGAGGTAATCGGTCCCAAAAAACTTATACACTACTTAACCTAACTTAAACTAACTTATGCTAAGGACAACACACAAACCCATGCCCGAGGGGGCAATCAAACCTCCGACGGGGACAGCCGCACGAACCCTTGACAAGGCGCCTAAAATCGCCCTGCTACACCTAAATCTACATGGCTATCCTGCAATTCACATTTAATTGCCTGGCAGAGGGTTCATCGAATTATTTTCATACCACTTCTCTACCATTTCACTCTCGAATGGCGCGTGGAATAAGGAACACCTAAATCTTCCTGTCGAGCTCTGATTTCTCTTATTTTATTATGATGATCATTTCTCCCTACGTAGGTGGGTGTCAACAAAATATTTTCGCATTCGGAAGAGAAAGTTAGTGATTGTAATTTCGTAAATATATCTCGCCGCAAAGAAAATCGCCTTTGTTTCAGTGACTGCCACCCCAACTCACGTATCATATCCGTGACACTCTCACCCCCTATTGCGCGATAACACGAAACGAGCTGCCCTTCTTTGCAAGTTATCGATGTTCTCCGTCAATCCTAACTGTTAAGGATCCCACACCAGCCAGCAATATTCCAGCAGAGGACAGACAATTGTAATGTAGGCTGCCTCTTTAGTGGGTTTGTCGCATCTTCTAAGTGTTCTGCCAACAACGCGCAGTCTTTGTTTCAAATGGCTCTGAGCACCATGGGACTTAACATCTGGGGTCATCAGTCCCCTAGAACTTAGAACTACTTGAACCCAACCAACCTAAGGACATCACACACATCCATGTCCGAGGTAAGATTCGAACCTCCGACCGTAGCAACACCGCCATTCCGGACTGAAGCGCCTAGAACCGCTCGGCCACAGCAGCTGACTGAAGGAGTAGTACATTGGTAAACTAGCAAGAGCATAGAAAGAGAAGAACATGGAGAATGAACTGTGATAGTTACGCGGAGACTCAACTTGAAGCCCGTGTAGATAGAAGGAAACGAAGGACGGCATCAAGTCTTGAGAACATAATAAATCAGCACCATTACAAAGATGTAGTGAACCATTCAACTGAAAGAGACCTCCCCATGTGACTGTGTCGAATTTTAACGGTTCCTGGCATAGCGGATTACTATACACAACTTTTAAGTACTACTGCCAAGCCGTGCTTTATAGGTGCGGGGTCTTAAGCGTCTTGCCATGATTCGCTCGCACAGCTTAACCCGTCGGAGGTTCGAGTCCTCCCTCAGACGTGTGTGTGTGTGTGTGTGTGTGTGTGTGTGTGTGTGTGTGTGTGTGTGTGTGTGTGTGTGTTTTCGTCCTTAGTGTAAGTTAGTTTAAGTCAGATTAAGTAGTGTGTAGTAAGACTAGAGACCGATGACCTCAGCAGTTTGGTCCCATAGCAACTTATCGCAGATTTACAAAAATATTTACTACTGACAGTGCACCAAAGACAGGTTCACTGTTTCCCATGGCTTTACAAAGTGCATCTATTAAACTTATTCATTAATTTATACGATAACTCCACAGCTAAGTCATTATCCTATTCTGAGCAACACTGTGTCATCCTTCTGTTTTGAGCGACGTCCCTTTTATCGGTAAATATTAACGACAGAGAACAGTCTAAAAATAAACTGCAGTTAACTTTGTAAATATTGTGGCTATAACAATCCATCGCCGGCCGGTGTGGCCGTGCGGTTCTAGGCGCTTCAGTCTGGAAACGCGCGACCGCTACTGTCGCAGGTTCGAATCCTACCTCGGGCATGGATGTGTGAGATGTCCTTTGGTTAGTTAGGTTTAAGTAGTTCTAAGTTCTAGGGGACTGATGACCTCAGCAGTTAAGTCCAATAGTGCTCACGGCCATTGAACCATTGAACAATCCATCTGATGAAATTACGAAACGTGTTTTTAGCGCTTACCAGTACTAAGGTAATAGGATTGATGAACAGAAATGGATGTTTTGCCTGCAAATTGGTATGGTTGGTTTTTCGGCGGAAAGTGAGCGGATGCACCATGTTTTTCAAAAGCAGACAGAAAACAACATGTTGTACTGCACACTACAATTTCCGGTCCCATGTGACTGTCAGCTTTTAACTGTTCCCGACGTCGGGGACTTCTATTCACAAGAGATTATCACTCAACAAGAGAAGAGAGTATACACACAGCAACACGTTTGACCCAGTTTGGCGGGACGAAAGTAGTATTACAACATATAAAAGAAAATTCCGTTTGCGCGCATGTATGGACTGATCCTTCTATGGGATTTTCCTTTAAACAACTCTCTTAATATTCCATAGCGCGAATGTGGATTGTTCCCATATCAAGTGATCCTAGCGGAATATTAACTTGTAAACAAGTTTGTTTGCGTGACGGTCTTCCACTGTAAGCACAGAAATATTAGTTTTGTAAGTAAAGGTGCTCTACCTAGACGCACTGTGTCTTATTTCTTACACACGCGTTTTGCCATTTTCTCTTTAAGGTATGCCTTAAAGAGCAACTAGGAAAGATAGTTTTTACTTGCAAACCAAACATGAACTTATTAGTGTAAATCAGTAAATCCTCCAGTCTGCAAAAAATGGAACTGTAACGTACGGGTATGTAATATATCTTCAAACATTTAACTTTACATATGAGTTAATGTGATAAATATTTGATATTAAGAACGTAAGAGAGTAAAAGTGTAGAAAAAAAGTTTGAAAGTACTTTTTAAAGTTTGACAGAAGTAGCAAACAAGCAAGGGTCTCATCATCAAAATTTGGATGAGCATAATGTGGATAATTTTTGCTCCGTTTTAAGAAAAGCTAGTTTTTGACGCATCTAAACGTTTATGACGTTGCATCTCCTGAATTATCTGTTGTATAATGATTTAATTTTACATTGTTCCATGTGAATAGTGTCTGCAAAATGGGTTGCGAATGGTGATAGTAGTAAGGAAGTGATAAGTTAAAATGTCATTTCAGAGACTGCGTGAATAACAAAAAAGTTGTAAGCGATCAGCTCTTTCCTTTCACTATTTTGAGAGCGGAGACTACAAGAAAATATTTCGAGGTCTGAAATTGTGTGTTAAGATTGTTGAAAGTGATCTCATTCTCTAATATTGCATGAATATAATTTACGTATTTGAACACCGTAGGTTTCTGACCGTAATATTTATCGTGAATTAAACCTTTAACATAAGACTATTAGAAGATTATGACAGCATTTTAAATGTTTAAAGTCGGTCAGTAATTATATGAAATATTGAAAAGTAAACTTGTGTTGCCCCTGAAAGGTATTAGATGGGCCATTAGCATCTGAAAAAGTGCGCCATAAGGCGTGAACCGTGAAACTTAATCGTTTAGCAATATAAATGTTGTAGCATTAGATGAAAGTTAGATTGCTCGATGGACATTCATTGTCGTGTGATAATCCTTAATATTCCTCCATGATTTACTGTTATTTATTATGTTAGTTACAATATACGTCAGTAGCATCACATCAGATAACGGTCTGCACAATGTCGTTAGGGCACAAAGGGGCAAAGGAACTTCTTAACTGCATATACGAAACTGCAGATAAAATATTTCCTTCTGAAACCAGTTTTTTTACTCAAAAGAGCATTTACATAGTCGTGCTATAACTTTGTGGCCGGATTTGGAGAGAATTGTCTGATCTGCTTGCTGAGGTTGAAATTTGCCGGAAAATGTCTGAAATTTTCGAATACGTCCATCTGTGACTGAAACTATGTGCACCATTAACACCCGATCCCTGCAATTCGTACTCTTTCCAAGAAAATCATTTTATACTACTCCTAACGGGGATACCTGTGACCGTCATCAACAGGAATGAAATCAGCTAGCTTCTTATTCCCTTCAGTCTGATCGTTCAGTCTCACTGCTGGAGACATCGTCATGCATCACATACAGTTAAGTTTTTTTAACAAATCCGTAGAACCTCCTAGAAATGTCAATAGCAAGCTCATTGGGGAAGTAAATAGCCTTTGGCCGAAATTAGTAGTTGGGTTGGGCTGTTGTAGGGGAGCAGACCAGACAGAGAAGTCATCAGTGTCATTGGATTAGGAAAGGAAGTCAGCCGTGCCATTGCAATGGAACCATCCCGGCATTTGCCTGGAGCTATTTAGAGTAATCGCGGGACTGAACCACCGTCCTCCTGAAAAATTAATAGTACAATTTCATTTAGAGCCTTTACTGTTTCATTGACGTTGTGGAGACTACATGGTTCCTTGTTTTTAATCATAGCCTATCGATCAGATTCCCGAAACTGAGTGACGCGTGTTTCTGCAACTCACAGAATTCTACGTAACATGCAGAATTAAGAAAAATAGGCACAGTACGTGCTACGAAATCGATATATTTTCTGTCACATCTGGTAAGGCTGATATGCAAGTGAGGATGTACACAATGTCCTAGGAGCAACGGTCAATATTTAGCGATATGACAAGGGAGATCATCCAAAGCTAAAGTGTCCACTAAACAGGGGCTCTAAAACGTACACCATAAGAGCTATGAGGACTTGTTCAGTAGAACAGATGTGTGTCACAACAGTAGGTGTTTCTACATATAATTTCCAAGCAATTATATTCTCGGTAACTGAAGTGCACGGAATTCTAGATATTCGGTCATCCGTCAGAAAAAAGAAACTAGAAATCTTGACTAACATTAATTATCCCACAAACTTAAGCGTATTTGAGGTGTGGCGCAATCTATAGCGAGTTGAAGCGCGTATTATGGCGGTTGACAGAGAACGTCAAAGTATTTGTTTCTAAAGTGTGTTTCACATCGCTTGTGTAAAATTTACGGTAAAAAGTTTGTACCACTTGGAAGAATTACAGCGTCCTATCTATTTCAGCAGGTTTAGAAATCTTGCGATGTTAGTGCTTAAAAACTTTAATGTGATTCTTCATTGTTTATGCCATCTTCAGAACCGCGTTACAGATGCATACAAAACACAGTGATCACGTAAAGCACGGTATATGGTTTTTGACTGCCGACCGGATAGTCGCTCGCGTTAGCATGCCGCTTCCGAGATTTGGCGAGCAGCGCTGGCCACCACTGTAATCCGCCAGTCGCATTAACGAGGAGGGCCGATTCATCGGCCAGTCTGAATGTGTATTTATGGCGGTTTCCCACATCCGAATAGCTAATACTGGACTGGTACCCAGATCCCGCCGCCGCTATGCAATTCTCAAAGCTTTCGAAAACGTTCTCGCACCAGTAGACGGAGGCAGTAGGGGTACACAACCCCCGTCCTGGAGACGATGTGAGAGCGTGAGGGTTCGCGACAGGAAGGACATCCCGCCACCATATTCTATTAACACTGCCAAATCCGAAGAAAAATTAACGTACAGACAGCCAATCCCTTGTAGCTACAGCATAAACGGCACCGGAAAGAACAAGTACGATTGTTGATATTTTCAAACAGGAGCACAAATTTCAATCAGATAAGCAGTTTCCCCTGAGTTTATTAGTCATAAAAAGGGTGCCAGTAACAAGGAGTATCACAGTGAACTAGTAACTGAACGTAAGTTAGCAAGAATAACTTATCTCAAGTGCAACAAAATCCCATTCCGATAGAAACAGACAACAGTTACGGTCTCCAAATAGAAAAAAATTCTGCTTGATACTATTTCAGAAGTTCAGGAAAGAAGTGAAAAAGTACTGAAAGTACTGAGAGAGGACGCGAAAAACATCAGACCCCAACATTTATGTTGCAGGGGACTTGACACTAATATTACACTATCCAAAAGAAAGGTAGCGATACGTGTTCTCGGATAACACGATCGTTTCGAAATTAGAGGCAATCCTAGTAAATTTCCGTGGTAACCACAGCAGTGAAAAGTGACAGAAATTAAATACTTTCGACCGCTACATAATCATACGGGAGTTAGTGACGTACGTGTATTTTGTGAAGTAATACTCAAATTGTATATGTAATGAAATCCATTATCGACACATGAAATTTTATCTTATTAGCTTTATCATCTCTATCTAGTTAGATGGCTACTACCACGACCTTCAGCACTTAAAGCAAACCATTGAACCTGCTATTGTTTGTTTGTCCAAGTCATAAGTCACTTGAATTTATAAGAATAAGTTAAATTATATTACAGTTCACGTAATTCCGGAAAATGCAACAACAATCAGGAAAATCGAGCATTGTCCTCTCTTTCTATAGATTACTGTCCCACAAAATGAGGTTAGTGAGGTTTCTGGATCATTTTTTATTTTGGAGGATGGGGGGGGGGGGGGGGGGGGGAGAACTCATCAAGGCATTCTAAAGACCAAAGCGTGAATTGCGAATTACTTGTGGCGAGAACTTAGGAAGGTTGTGTAGAGAGCTATCCGACGAGCTAGGGATACTAACTGCTTCCTTCCACCATATTTACACCTGAAAGACGTCTACCATAGATGATGTATTTATTTCCTTATTCTTACAGTTCAGTTCATGGAATCAGTACAACAAATAATTTTCAACGCGCTAAAATCTTTTCTTCTGACAGTTAGCAATTGTGATGGAACAAATATTTTCAGTGACTCTCCAACGACCAAGAAGAGGTTAATTAGAAGTGAAGTTCAGTTCAAAAGAAACTCAAGGATTCAGTCGTGGAAAATTTGTTCTTCATCGCTGATGAAGCTGTTAATGGATCCGATTCGAGCGTATGTTACTTAAATTTCGAATTTAGCGCATCTTTAGTGCAAAGTTTTATAATCTGGTTTTCTTTTAGTGATGCACAGATACAAAAGACTCAGAATTATCATTTCCATCTGAAGGTATTGTACATTTATATGTTTAACCACAAGTTCATTACTACCACTTAATGGAAATACGTTACATATTTTATGATTTATTCCACACTTATGAGGACCACTTGACTTACGATCTGTGCAAAGGACATTAGCAGATATATAATCCACTCTTATCCATAGTATGTTCTGATTATTTATAGCACAAGAACCAAATATTGTATAGATATCATACATACGTCATTTTGAACAGAAAACCTGAAAGTTTTTTTTTTCATGTATAACGCCACAGAGATGTTTTGTAATTTGGCGATAGTCATCGCTAGTCGCAAACATGGTGAGTTAAGGTGCGGGTTCAGCTGTTTCATGAAATGGCCTCCCCGATCACCAGATCTCACTCCGTATTACTTTTTTTCTGTGGGGACACATTAATGATCTGGTGTATGTACCGCCTCTACAACGTGATGTAGCAGAGCTCAGGGAGAGAATACGTGAAGCGACTACCACAGTCGACGATGCCATGCTGGAACGGATATGGCAAGAATTCGATTACCGTATGGACGTCTGCCGGGTCACTCATATTTCGCATATCGAATGTTTGTAAAAATATTTCAGAGTTTCTCTTCAAAATCCAATATGTATGACATCCATAGACTGTTTAGTTCTTGTGCAATAAATAATTGAAAAATAATTGAATGTGTCCCCAGACTATGGCATGTTCTGCATACTTGAGCATCTTTATAAAATGGATGAGTAGAACGAACAGTAGATGTAATCCAATCTATTCTTACCATGCAAGATTAGATAACATGAAAGACTTCAGTACATGGTAGAGTCATTGATCACCATTTTAGGACTGCTGATAGGTTTTAATTCGTTGTAAGATAATGCGTACAAAGTAGTGTTACTGAAAATGCCATCATATGAAAACCAGTTCAAATTAAGGGTGATTTCAATAGCAGGCTGACTACAACCAAAAAATACTCCTTCCCAGTTTCCTTTCGCGAAAGTCTTTGAAGGTTAAATAAGTTTCACTGTTCGTAGACTTATGATCCGCGAATGGAAACTCTGCGATTGATGACGAACGATGGACACTGTGTATGGGTACAGAACACAGCACCGAACTTCCTAAAATGATTTGTACGAGTACTGAGATGATGACTTTGTGTCGTGTGAGACGGATGAGCTTAAAACCGTGGAACAGAGGACACGGGAACGTAAGTGGCACAATAAGACACACAAACTGTTAGAAAAGTTGAAGTAATTGACCTTCACAGCTGTTCATGAGAATCGCTGAGAATAACAACACGTTCGAGGTTACAAATTTACAGTCATACGTAGAATGTGCACAGAAATCATTTGTGCTGTAATGCATATTTGTGCTGAACAATCACTGCATAAAGAGAACAACATACCTACGACTGGACCGCCCATAATACTCAGGTAGGTTTGCAGAAGAACGTGGGATTACTCACCTGCAAGAGAAAGAGAAATCTGATTAAAAGATTATTCTTTTGATTACTCACTAATAATGTGCACTACATTCTCATATGTCACGTTACCTACCACGAAATTGTGCACGAATGTCATCCAATACATATACCAATCGATATGCGTGATAATTATGCAGTCAGATGTCTATATATATTCCTTGACAGTATACAACGTTTTTCTAAATAGGTAATTAGTAAACAACTTTTCAAATAACTTGGTTTTATCAATCTCTACAATCTCTTCGAGCGACGCAGAGTAGTATTTTATCTCTTGGTAGAAACTTTTGTTGTAAGTTTAAAGTTATTCTTACTTGGTAAACCTAACTTCAGACTAGATCTGCCCCGTGTTCAAAAATCTCTGCCCATGGCCGTTAAAGAAGATGTAGATGGAACCTACACATTCCAAGAAAAAAATGTCATAAAAGTCAATTAATTCAAGGAAATTAATTTGCATACTAAAATGAACTTATTTAAAAAGGCTGTTAAAAAGTACCCGTTAAGCAACACAGTGAATATAGTGAAGTATTACTTAAATAACGCGGTGTATGTGTTTGGTAGTGACAAATGGATGAACAGTGTATCACTAGTTTTCTGTTTATCAAATGACGTCTTCAGAAGGCAGTATGGCACACCATAAATAAACAAACTGAATGAAGTACTGCTGGTTAAACGGACTTTCCTTCTATTCTAGAGGACGGAGCTTCCAACCTTCTCCCAGAAATCACATTGTGTTTAGCGTGGCTAGTTCAAGCAGATGCTGGAGTGGTTTTACAATAAGGTCACGGCGACAATCTCGCTCACCCTCCTCGAGCTAGACCTGTAAATACGTAAATGGCTGTATAGATAAATTATGTCATTTCTGTTGATTTGAAATCACGTATCATGACACGTCCAGCATCCTTCTAAAAGCAATTCAAAGATGAATTAAAAGACGACTACGACTACCACCAACACCACCGCTGCAGCTGCCATCGAGAAATGCGTCCAGTAGTAAATCAGATAACGAAGATGATATCACATCGTTATTTTTTTCATATCGTAGCCGTCTTAAATCGAACCTTTCAAAAAACTGTAAATTTTTGCAATCTCGATCGAGAAGCGTCCATGTACAACACGACCTACAAAGCAAAGCCCTGAGAGGTGTGTGTCAGTTAACAGTAAATGGTATGTACACTGATGGCAAGAAAATCATCAAATCGCAATAAGTAATGCAGTGTAATGAAATTTCGGGCATACATCAGGCTATGCAGCATATTCAAGTGATAAACATTGTAGCATCACAGGTTAATGTAAGAGAGAGATAAGCCATAGCAAATGTGAAATGCTAGCACATTAATAACCCATTTAACGGCAAGAATGTTGAGAGTAGGCACGAAAACGTGGATGCATTGTGTTGTACAGGTGTCGGATGCAGTTCCATGGCTGTAGCACTGGGTCGGTCAGTACAGAGACACTTAATGCTGTTTGTGGATGACGCTCGATTTTTCGTCCAAAGATGTCCCGTATGTGTTCGATTGGAGACGGATATGGCAGTCGAGCCGGCCAAGGCAACATGTTGGCACACTGTAAGACATGTTGGGTGTCAACAGCGGCACGTGGAGGAGCACTATGCTATTGGAGATAACCTCCCGGACCGCTGTTCATGAACTGCTGCTGTGTAGTTCGAATCATCAGATTGACGTACATATTTGAAGAGAGATTGCGTGTGATAACCACGAGAGTGCTCCTGCTGTCACATGAAGTCGCACTCCAAACTTCATGCGTAGGTCCAGTGTGCTTAGCACACAGACAGGTTGGTTGCAATATCCTCATCTTGTCTCCTTGTAACCTGCACAAGGCCATCACTGGCACCGAGGCAAAACCATCACTCATCAGAAATCAGAACAGAGCTCTACGCTTCCCCCCCCCCCCCCACCCCCCCTACCCCCCCTCACCCCCCCCCCCCCACCCATTGAGCTCCCCTTTACACCATTGATATCGTAAATGACGGAGATTTGGGGTCAGTAGAATACATGCTATAGGGATTCTGAGTCGGAGCTATCTTTTAAGTAAACTGAAATTAAATGACAGTGTGTCATTTATTGGCCGGGATATCCCCTTCGGGGTTCGGACGCCCTATTGCAAGTGTGTTTAGTTGACGCCATTTCGGCGACTTAGGTGTCAATGATGATGATTATGTTGATGAAGGACACACAAAACGCAGCCCCCTGCCGGGAATCTAACCCTCCCCTTGCTTGGTAGGCGAGAACGCTACCGCTGCGCTACGGAGGCGGACGTCTTTGAAGTAACCGAACTGTAACAGTTCGTTGTGTTACTGTGATGCCAATTGCTGCTGCGGATGCAGTACGATGGTCTCTCCTCTCGGTAGTGGCAAGTAGTCGTCCAGAGCCCGATGTTATAGCGACAACACATTCTTGCGACCACTGGCACCAAGAATCATGTACAGTGGTTACATTCCTGCCAGCTCTTTCTGCAATATCGCGGAAGGAATGTCCGGCTTCTCGTAGCTCTATTACATGTCCTCGTCCAAACTCAGTGTAGTGTTGATAAAGGCGTCTTTGTCGTCTTAAAGATTTACTTGACTAACCTCAACTCACCACGACCAATCTCAAAGGTAATTAAAACTTACGATCGTTACAATGTGTGTTTAAAGCAGACATCTGCATTATCATGGTGACGCTACTAGCGCCACTCATGTGCGATTGATTTTAAATGTGAATAGAATCATCTCTTAGATGTCTAAAAACGACTACCAACTTTCTTTTATGTTGCACAGCACTTGTCGGAGTTGCGATTAATTTGGTCACTGTAGTCAGTTCAGTCTTATAAATCCGAGCGTGTAATGAGAGGCTGTATACACTGAAAAAGGTAAATGCCTTAGGCAGAAGAAAGAGTCCTTACTACCACAAGTTGTTGGATTTAGTCTGAGCTAAGTATCATAAACGGAGGTGAATTGCGGAAGAGGTTCAATTGCAGTGCGATTGGTCGATAGAGAGTCTAGCCTCTGAACCAGTTTTACATCTACAATTACATGTGCTCTAATCTACCTACCTTATGGTGAGTATGGAGTATGCTTCTGGTACTCCCACTAACAGCTCAGCCCCATTTTTCGGTTGGCGAATAGTGTTTCAGAAGAACGATGCCGATGAGTCTCGGTTTGGGCTCTAATTTTCTTAAAACTTCTTGCAGATCAAAGATGTGTGCCATATTGGTTATCAAACCCGACTTGTTTGCCTTTCGCAGGTTCATGCTCTAACAACTGAGATACCCAAACACGACTGCCGACCCGTCCTCACAGATTTACTTCAGCCAGTACTTCAGCCAGTATCTCGTCTCGTGTTTTAGAAACGTGACAAATGTTCTCCCGAGTAACTTTAGAACCACAACTCCTAATAGCAAGGGGCTGGAGAAAACCATGGGAACACATCCAGAAATGCATGTTTGAAAGTAAATGCTGTTGTGTTCGACCACGAACGGCACTTATACAATGTCCTCAATACGATGCAAGCATCTGTCATGGACAGACCAGTGCTCTGTGCAGCCGTAAGTGCATTACGGCGAAGATAAGTCAATTTCAATGTGCGAAACTGCTGGTGCACCTGTGGTGCTTCCGTAATCAAAGTAAGAGAAGTAATTGGTTTTTGAAGAGGCACAATGTAGAAATATTATACTGCATAGAGAGAAAGAGGAAAAGCATCGTATGTTAAGTCAGAACGCGGATGAAAGTGAGAGATTGTGACACATTGTATTTGGAAACGACGGTGACGAAAAAATTAAAAAAAATAAATAAAAGAAGAGGACGATAGCTTCAAAAGTCACTGCAGAACTAAATATCACTCTGGTGAGCCTGTCACCATGGAAACAACAGATCTTGTTTCACACCGTTTTAAACTTCTGGCTGAGATTAGTTACAATGGTGAAATATGAGTTGTGGTGGTGGATTGGGTGGGGGAGCGATATTGATGTGGACACCCCTGTTCTGGTATTCCGTGGCCCCATTGTTACTCTGCAGGGTAGTATAATTGCCAAGGATTAAGTGACCGTTTTACTGATCAGCTCCATCCCATGGTACAAAGTTTATTCCCCAATAGTGATGCGGTCTTCGAAGACGACAGTGTACCTGTTCACACAGCTCGCATCGTTCACGACTGTATTTTTTGAGATTGAAGATGATTTGTGGCATCCCATCTGCTCACCTCAGTAATTAGATCTTTATTTTATAGAGCCTTAATAGTATACTTTGGAGAGAAGGGTGCGTTATCACTAACAAACTTCATCATTATTACATGAACTTACCATTACTTTGCTGGATGAATGGTATATGCTTCAAAACCCTGCAGAATCTCTACGTATCTATTCTGAGACGGCTAGATATTGTCGTTATTCACTCAGAAAACTCCAGCGTGATTGAGTACAGTTACCTCGTATCTGAGATCCCGCTATCTCTCTATAGGAAGTTTGAAACCCGATCTGGGTAAATTCTGGGATAGTTTCCCACTACACCTCAGAAACACAACACGCAGATCGTTAAATGACACATTGACCTAGAAACAAAATTTACATAATTAACAGGCAGATAACGTACAGTACCGTCACTCCCATCGTTGACTAGATTATGATTTCTTCATAGTAATTTAACAAAAAAATCTTTCTTGAGGTACAAACCAAATCTGCACTTTATTTTTTTCTTGGATCCTTTAAATACCTCTTTTCACCGCGGAGTTGTTTCTTCGTCCTATTGATCGATTTGCGCAGTAGTTAACACATGGAAAGTCGCAATCTGGAGAGCAGTGATTCAGGCCGTTACACAGAAATTTCGATTTTCCCTAAAGTTACAGAGGTTAACTGGAATAGTTCACGGTCAACGCTACTGTATCTTTCTGTAAAGGCAACTTTTTTTTCCATCTCTAACAACTTCGTCGCCGACGTCACATTGAAACCCTAGTATTCCTACCTTAGTTATCCATCGTTCACAAAGTAGGGCACGAACTACAGAATATTTGGTCCGCTGTTCTTCGCATTCACACAGCGTGAATTTCATACCGGTGTCTCACTTAATCGAGACAAGCTTTGCACGACTTGCTACTGGAGCACAATCTTTTAACTGTCTTACACATCCACACAGCACACAATACTTTATATACCAGGGGAAAAATGTTGTAGTTAGTATCATCCATAATTTAGGACCGAAGCTGTAGCTATTTCTTACCGTTTGAGGACTTAGTGCTCTTAGTATTTCTGGCAGTGTCTTTTGAACTTGTTCCTTACGTTAAGATCTTAGCCACATGGTAGCTATCCAAACACAGTATGATGTGGATATATCTGTATCTTTCTCCTATTCATGCTCGCATACAGTCCTCCGAAGAATTAAAATGGGTTCGAGAAAGAAGAGCGCAGAAAGAATGCAGTCGTTATTCACCGCAGACATCAGGTGATAATATGCAAACCCTCGTTCGAGCCACATCTACTATTTCGGGTAGCCCATACATGCATTCATATTCGGTTGCTCGGCTGCAGAGCAGCATAGAATCACTTCAAAGGTCCTCAACGTTTTCGTTTGAGATCCCAGTGTTACGATAGATACCTTTCGTATTTCTAGCTCATATCTTTAGCTTGAACCGAAGTAACGTCCAGTATTTTGGTGCACGATGGTGCTCCAGAGCGAAACATTGTGACGTGTATGCCCCACCCAGAATGTATAACTGCTCTTAAGGTGGAAAGTACCAGAATAGATATTAATCGAGATAAGTGTTACCTGTCCGTTACAGTAGTAAGCAACAAGGATATCTAGGGTTTAAGAGAGGCTTTTTTTTAAATTATTTATTCGAGCAGTAATGACATAGTCAGGGGTATAGATAAGACATTCCATGTATCTGCGCAGAGACTAATCACTGGTATATACGATAAACACTACTGAGACAAACAAGATCACCTTCAGAATGCTGTCCTTATGTCTTCATCATCTCCTTCTTTGCCCTTTATACTTAACATAGAAAGTAGATGAGATGATGTTCCTTGGTTTCGTCACGTTCTTTCTTTATGACCCGGTGCATCTTAACTACGTGTTAATTCAATATCAGTATTTATCACGTGAAGACAATATTCACTTCCAGAAGGAGAATAATTAAGATTTGCTTAATTGCAGGTGGGCCTTGAGCCATCATTTACAGAGTCCAAAACTGTTAAGGTTGTCAGCAACGAAAATGACAGAGCGTGTGGAATTGATGGTCGTCTTTGATATATATACACTACCAGATTCCGATTAGTCGCAATCACATTTTTAAGTATGTTGAAACATTTATTTAACAGCGTTCGCCATTACAGTCCCAATACCAACTGTAAAATGTCTCTAATACATTTTATAATAAAACTGAGCATTATATCATACTTATTGCCGCAGTAAATTGTCATTGGGCATGAGGCTGTGTGTCTACTTCTGAATGCTGCAAATTCTTTACTAAAGATGTTAATCTGGCACTGTCGTTTACTCACATACAGAATGTGTGTTTCGTACATTCAGGGAACTAGTACGATTAATAACGTCCAATGAAAGAGTTTACATAAGAATTAATTCCATAACATACATCAAATAAATATTGGTACTACAGCTATCAGAGTCAAAATGAGAATACATATATTTGTATCATTTATGTTAAAATTATCAGAACAAAATTATATTAATGTAACTTAAGCACGACACATCACCGATTCATTTCTCCTGGTACGAGATAGTGATTATCATCTGTAAGTTTTCGCCATATGCTTTAGCGATGAACTCGCTGGTTTCCGGAAGTTAAGCCAATAGCATGTACCAATAAACAACTGTGTCCATACAACTGTGTCCATGCTCTGTGATTCCGAACTAGCCAAGGAAGGCAAAATGGCTCTTCTATGGCTGACAAAATAAACAATCAGAATTGAAGTTTGCAGCTTAAACGACGATTTATTTAGGTATAGGTTTTGAACACCAAAAACCATTTAAAATATTTATAGGAAGCAGTGAGACCCTAGACATCAATGGAAGAAAATTTTAAGGCGAATGTGAGTATATATAAAAAGCATTATATTATTATGATCCAACTGTTCAATTATAAATGCAACCCGAAATCATGAAAAGGAAAATGTCGATAACTCTGCCACACAATACGAGAATCCGTTAGAAAGATGCTGAAAATGTAAATTAATCTTTACGCGATTTGTCCTTCACATTTCATGAGAAGCTTATATTGTCGCAGTTAGCAAAAGGCCTGTTAGAATTAAACGTTAGTTACACACAATCTCCCTCTCGCTCCCTCCCCCCCTCCTCTCTCTCTCACTCTCTCTCTCTCTCTCTCTCTCTCTCTCTCTCTCTCTTTTTCTCCTTGTCTCTCACGCAATACACACACACACACACACACACACACACACACACACACACACACACACACACAGTCGTAGTGTGAACTGTCAGCTACCAACAACCCTCCATTTGTTCACTCCTGTCATATAAGCATTCCAAACGATGCTGAATATTGAGCAAACATTTGTTTACTTGTCATGCTGACGGACGGACGGTAAAGTCCTGTCCTATTTGTCACCTCCAGTGCTTTCTACAATATGTAGAATGTCAAACGTGTTCAATCTGCTTTTCCAAGCGCAACGCAGGACCGCCATCGCACATGTTAGTATTTGTGATCACATCACATCCTACCTACAACGACCCACGAATGGTACATCAGTCAAAAAGATATTTTCTCCGCGCTCTTAGTTGAAGTACATAAGCGTCATATAACGAGATCTCTTTCAAAAAATTATTTGCTGTCTATAACCTATTTGAGTGCTGTAACTTGGTCTGAAGAGTAAGAAGAATCACTAAATAGGGAATGAGACGAAATGAATGATTATTTACAATGATAGCGATGACTGAAGATTAAATTTCGCTACCTTACATGATAATACCAGTTTAGTTACTATGGACCTTCCGCACATACTTCCCTCGCCTACATGGTGATGTATTCGAAAAACCCCTTTAAGCAACGTGTCAAGTTCTTTCTTTAACGTCTGTAAGCAGAAACGACAGTGAACAAACAGAGTAGGAAAAGTTTTGTATTCAAGGTGTTTAATGGCCGTCACAAAACTGACAAAGAACTGTCTTTATTTGTATAAAAATACATAGTTGCTTGATTTTGTGAGTTTCAATTTACCGGACCGCTATCAAGCACTTGCTCATCATCAGCGGTCATACATTTTAATTTTAAACCTTCACTAATCTTTATTTCAGATGTTATATTAATTTCATACGAGTTCTATCACATCCTCATACTAGTGAAAATGAGGTTAATGGTGATCTTTAATATAAAATGCAACCACCTTGTTTTATAAACAAATAAAAACGTCGTTAATCAGGGGTAGGAAGCATTTTTAACAATTAGTATTTCAGGGTTTCCTACAGAGACATATTACCCATGGGATGCAGCCAATCACTATATATTCTGAACAAACGAGTCATTCAGAAGCTCATTCTTGATAACCATGATACATTACATGTGTGGGTATCAACCGGCTACTTCAGACACTCAACATCGGACAATGTCTTCTGCAACCACAAAAACACCCCAACACACTTGAGATTGACCACCTTCAGCATCAATGTGTAAAAACTGTAAAATAATATTAGAATTCCTACAGTATTTTGACTGACGAAAAAATAACGTATTACTGATACATAAAGACAACCTACAGCTTATAAGTTTGTGAACATAACACTAGCCAAATAACTCCATAACAAATTACTGACAGTCAGTACAAGTAGGCTTATATCGATTATGCCATCGGAAATGTTCAACTGAGCCGATGAAAAATGTATCGAATATACAACTACACTTGTTTTCCAGTCTGGATCCTTAGGACGACGGGAAATCATCTGTGATATGAAACACATATGGAGAGGAACTGTAGGAAATTTGATGTCTAGGTCATTATAATAGTCGTATTACTCATGCTCATATTTAATCAATCGACCAGAGCGCTACTCAGATGCACAACCTCTCATACACTCTGTCGGAGAATAATATCAGGTAGATTCAAAACTTGCATTGCTACTAGCGGAAAATTGAAAACTTTGGCCATCTGATAGATTCGATAATGGGGAACAAAATCGTTACTTCTTCCAGCGCTGAGATTGCGGGCATTCCGGTTTCAAAATATATAGAATTACTTGCGAATATATATTCCTATATTTAAAATTCGAAAGCCCTACTCTTTGAAGAAACACGTAAATGTCGTGTATGTGTGAACAGCACATATTTTTTCACAGCTCTCTTTTGTGATAGCAATGTGCGTTCCAAGTGGTAAGTTATTACACTATGCTGTATCGCGTATTATTAATTAGTGAAAATATGCAAATATTCTGCCGAAATCAGTAACTAATGTAACAACAAGTCCTAATGAATTTAATGATTTAGATATTTGTGACTCCTATGTCCCTTATCCGCCTCGACGAGCGTTACTGCAAGATCAGTTATAAAACAAACCTTTTATCATAGAAGATGAGAAACGGAACTGCAACTGATCTTTGGGTTTGGATACTGTACACAGCGAAAACAGCGCCATAGCGTGAACTGCAAACTGGGTTTACAATATTCCCTACTGCTTGTGGGTCGCCTAACCAAGGTAAAGTAGTAGGGCCGTGAACGGTATTGAAATCTAAGTCAAGAATGAGATAACACTTATTTATTTGTTCTAACGATAGACATAAATCACATTAAACTTAACAGAGCAAAGATCCCAAAAACACAAACCAAAACACAAAATGACTTTAATACTGTAGGGAGGTACCAAAAAGTGTGGAAAATTGTATGGAGAAAAAGTAACACGTTCTACTTATATGAGCATCTCACGAAATTAGAGTTAACAGTACAAGAAAACGCCGAAAATAACAGCTACGCTAAACAACACACATTGTGTGGCAATACAAGCAAGTGATCAACCGCTGAGAATATAGAACGCACTACCGAAATTTTCGAAACTTACATTTCTCCAAATCAGCTTGTATGCACAAATGAACACCGGAGAGCAGCTAGAGACTACTCTAACAACAGCCAGGAGACAAATGCTCAGAATCTACTTTCACATCCGTCCACTCTCTAACAAAATAATTACGGGATTAATCGATGTTGTTACTTATATGAGGGATGAGAAATCGCATCTTTAACGAAAAAAATCGGGGGGAAACAACAGAAACTCACAACTCATGACATAAAAAAGCAGATAGCAAACACGAGGTTGGTACGAGCCTAGACCAGTGTTCCCTCAATTAGTCAAGCTCTTTGTGCCAAGTTCAGTGGCCAGGTAACTTACTTCAGTTGCATAACCAAAATTTTGGTGCAAAAGCATCTATCGTTCTCATGCTGGCTGGGCAGTGCTGCTTGGAAATTTTGAAAATTTGTGGTGAGTTCGTATGGGACCAAACTACTGAGATCATCGGTCCCTAGGCTTACACAGTACTTACACTAACTTAAACTTACGCTATGGGCAAAACACACACACACACACACACACACACACACACACACACACACACACACACACACACACACACAGCAATGGCCGAGGGTGAACTAGAATCTCCGACTGGGGAAGCCGCGCGAACCGTGACATGGCGCCCAAGACCACGCGGCAATCCCGCGCGGCAGTGCTGCGTGATCTCGGCCTATTTTGTTTGTGTAGATAAGGCCAAAAGTCTAACTCATTTATTCTCTAAGGATGTCTGTGTTGGTACAGCACCCTTTGCCGACAGGTAGGCCTGTGAACCACGTCTGTCCACAATAGCACAAAGTGAGCAGCAGCTTCACTTCCGCTAAAACTGCATGTCTCGATGGGGAGATTCACCTCGCGTAAAGATAATCGATGCATTCTTCCGAGAAACCGGCTCCTGAGACCACACCAGTATTCCGCCGTCCCAGCAAGAAATGTGCAAATATTTTCTCCCAAGCACACAAGTCCAGTACTCAGTAAATAGTACAATGAAACAGTTGCAGAGATTGAAACAATATCGCTGGGTGATACCTAAAAGTAACGTCACAGTTATAAGGTCAGTTGTATGTTCCTTCCAATTTATATTTTCGTATGTGTGTACCTAGAAAACTGGATCATCCTGCCCTATTCATTGACTTTGTCCATGTGCTAAAATAATGTTTGGGACTGTCCTTTTTGTTGGACGTAAAGCTGTCATCAACTCTGAGGTTGGTTGAACTCCGTAGTGTTTGTCTAGGCATACTCCTACTTGATGAAGTACGCACTTTACTTCCCCCAGCCTTCGAACTAACTTGCCTAGGACCTGTAGGTCAGCCGGTAGTTTAATGTGGACTCTGAATCATGGCGCAAATACTCATTTTCTTGGTACCACATCATAGTCAGAGATTAGTGAACGAAAATTTCTCGTCACCGACTGGTGACTAATCTTAGAAGTCCAGGGATTACCCACGAAGATGGGGAACAACAGAAGATGGAAAGAAACTTTATATTAGAAACTGAATTAGACAATGTTTTCATAATGCACTAAAAGATATCATTAATATTTCCTTCAAATGCTGTTTCTCTAATAACGTTACTTACGATTTCCTGTATTTGTTGTAAGTGAGAATTAAAAAACTTAGGTTTTCGTCCGTAACATTATTCTCTGTATTGCGATGGGCCACTAAATAATTTTATGGCTGTACCGACTCCTCGTTGAGGACGAATTTAATGGTTTAAAGAAAACTTGGGGATATACTTTAAAGCATAAAGATTCTTGAATTCCAACTGTTATAGCACTCTGTTCAGTCAAAGTGCGTGGTCCGCCACACTTCGAAATTGCACATACATCGTTTCATTTGCCTCTTTCCGCGTGGAGCAGGAAATAAAGGGCAGAAGGTAACGGGCAATAGTACCTATTGTAAGAAATGGCCTCTACAGTAGCCTTTACTACCATTTTAGTACTGAGTAATGGTTGTTGAGGTCCTGTACTTGAGAACAGCGATTTACTTCGGTACTGATAGCGCCCTACGCTATGATCGCCATAATTTTCGAGTCTATGTTTCATTATTCAAAGTCATAACGAAGTTTACGGCGTTTTACGACGTCGCATCACACTTTTGTGTGGCTGCTCGTAATGGTGCTTTCAGTTTTCTCTGTTGAAGAGAACAAACAATATGCTCTACTGCTGCCGTTTCGTACTTTCCTCTTACGAACAATGTAATACGATATTCAGCTGTATTACACAGGTGTGGGAGGTGTTTGACTTAAATCTACGTCTAGGTATCTGGAGGTACTTCCTTCTTTGTTTACTTATACGGTGTAATGAAGAGCAACAACGGCAAAATCCCGACGATTGTTCAGAAACATTTTCTGAGTATTCTGATGTGACCCCCGTGGTCTGTTTCTTTCCCCTTCTATCAGTACGGCATTGAAATATATGCACAACAGGCCAAATATCGATAATTGCGCTGTGTGTCTTGTTTGGAAATATATTCGTTGCATTCATTCACTCACTGTACTTACCGTTGACCACAATAATGCCTACCTTACTCTTGGTCCTAAAGCCTTCATTCTGTACCGCTCGGTTCTGTGTCGCTGTGGGTGTTACCAGAAGTGTTTGTTGTACTTTAACAGTGGCACACAGTGCAATGGAAACAATTTATTTGCGTCGAAATCCATCTCACATCATCACGTGTAATTATTGGCTAATTTACAAGTGGTCACTTTATCAATTAAAACAATTTGTTTCATAAAACCATTGTAATTAGTGGGTGGTTTTTGCTTTAACACATAGAAGACGTTTCGCATATTTTTGACGACAAAATAAGGTGCAATCGATATAAAGTAACAGTAAAATACCTAGATTCAAAAATTGTGTAATTTCAAAATACGCTTTAAAATTTCCATCAAACCTTTAGACTATAAATAAACAAAATATCTCTGTAAACATTCAAGGTACATGGTACATGGTTTCTCCAGCAAAGAAATTAAATCGAGGTTTGCTAAATCGTCCTCGAACCGGAGGTTCGAGTCCTTCCTAGGTCGTGTGTGTGTGTGTGTGTGTGTGTGTGTGTGTGTGTGTGTGTGTGTGTGTGTGTGTGCTTTGTCCTTGGTTAAATTAGTTAAGTTAGTTTAAGCAGTGTGGAAGTCTAGGGACCGATTACCTCAGCAGTTTGGTCCATTAGGAATTCACACACATTGGTAAATCATCTTTAGAGGACAATATCCTTTTGTGCGGTTCGACTCTAAGCTCCACGTCATCCTATAGTGCAACATCTTTTCATCCTTCTGTACCTACAAAGTCCAATGACCGAAATAAGGACAGAAGATCATTGAGGAAAAATCTACACTTTACAGTAACCTTAACTTCCCTATAAGTTTAACTCTGTCACGAAATCTTCCCTTATTGTCTTTGTATATATGTCATCTACCACTCTCTCTCACAAAACTATTTTCGTGTTATCGTTTTTCTTACTTCATCTGAGTGTCTTTTATATGTTGGATCACATTCGAATTTGTCAGATTTACTTTTTCTCTATGATTTAATATTTCATGTTTCTCGTCCAGATATCATAAAACTACTTCGGAAATTCTATGCTCTGCTGCAACACAATATTTAGTGCATTACACGTCATTTGCATTAGTCTCTCACTCATATTTCCCAATTTCTTACGTCCAAATTGTACTGAAATGTTGTCACTCTTTCTAAACAACGTATTACTCCAGTCGTATATTAGAGCTTTGTTTCTGGTTGTTGCCCTTCTTTAACTCTTACCCTGCACAAATTTCTTGTTGATTCTCTGAGAATTGACCACAGATTCACCATAGTTACTGAGATCGCAATGTTATATTGTTGCATGTTTTCTTGGGCAAATTAACAAAGCAGCACGGGAATACAGACACGCCATTTACAGACAAAATGCTTTAACTCGTAAGAGGTTCAAACATTGTTAATCTTCAGCTTGTATTGTTCACTGCAGCTAGTTCAGTAGGAACTTTTTCCATAATTTACGGTTTTTGGTACATTCAATCACATTTAGTAGACATTATCTTCGATTATTACCATCCTTTCTGTTTACATTGCAATAAAGAGTCTAATTCACGAGTGTATATCTATGGATAGGCCTTTTCTCCAAGTTAATGGTTCACATTAGATGTGTTCAGTATGGGAACTGTTTCTGATGCTGTACACATCAGTACTTGCGTGCGTATCGATGAAGTCGCTGTCACAAATTCCTGGGAAGTCGCGAGAAGACCCATTTTGCAATTCTGTTCATTGTGTTGCCACACCAAGATGCGTATTATGAGGCTCAATGAAATCTAGCACCCGCTCCAAAGGAACCATGGAATGATTCAATTCAGATTTCGTACAACCTGGTTAGCCTCTTACGCATCCATTCTTGAACTTTCTCGTCCAATTGAAATCGACTTCCACTCACATTTCTTCAAATAATCAAAGATGTGAAAATCACACGGTGAAGGATCCTCGGTGCACGAAAAGGTTACAGTGTTTCCCAACCCAATCGCTGAAGCGTAGCATTCGTCCGATTGGCAGTGTGGCGCGGGCGTTAGTGTGTAACCGTATGAATCCTACGCCAGCATTCCGACAGCCTGAGGGCAAGCAGCAAAGCGCGAATCTCGCTCGTCAGAGGAATCCAAAGACTCTTCACGCATGTTTCAGATAGATCAGGGGCCCTCTGCTCGTCGAGTTCCTCGAGCGTTGAACCACAATCAATGCCCAGCGTTATGAGGACACTTCGCTGCAACTGCGCCGCGCCATTAAGTCATATCGCCTTCGGGTGCTGCCTAACGGCCCAAATTAATCACCGTGTGATTACTACATCTATGATCGCCTGAAGAAAGGCATGCGTGGACGTCGGTACCAGTCGGACGAGGAAGTGCCAGAGTACACTACTGGCCACTGAAATTGCTACACCACAAAGACGACGTGCTACAGGCGCGAAATTTAACCGACAGGAAGAAGATGCAATGCTACGCAAATGATTAGCTTTTCAGAGCATTCACACAAGGTTGGCGCCGGTAGCGTCACCTACAACGTGCTGACATGAGGAAAGTTTCCACATACACAAACAGCAGTTGACCGCCGTTGCCTGGTGAAACGTTGTTGTGATGCCTCGTGTAAGGAGGAGAAATGCCTACCGTCACGTTTCCGACTTTGATAAAGGTCGGATTGTAGCCTATCGCGATTGCGGTTTATCGTATAGCGACAATGCTGCTCGCGTTGGTCGAGATCAAAAATGGTTCAAATGGCTCTGAGCACTATTGAACTTAACATCTGAGGTCATCAGTCAACTAGAACTTAGAACTACTTAAACCTAACTAACCTAAGGACATCACACACATCCTGCCCGATGCAGGATTCGAACCTGCGACCGTAGCGGTCACGCGGTTCCATACTGAAGCGCATAGAACTGCTCGGCTACACCGGCCGGCTTGGTCGAGGTCCAATGACCGTTAGCAGAATATGGAATTGGTTGGTTCAGGAGAGTAATACGGAACACCGTGCTGGATCCCAACGGCATCGTATTACTAGCAGTCGAGATGACAGGCATCTCATCCGCATGGCTGTAACGGATCGTGCAGCTACGTCTCCATCCCTGAGTCAACAGATGGGGACGTTTGCAAGAAAACAACCATCTGCACGAACAGTCCGACGACGTTTGCTGCAAGATGGACTATCAGCTAGGAGACCATGCCTGCGGTTACTCTTGACGCAGCATCACAGGCAACAGCGCCTGCGATGGTTCTGTTTACAGCATCATGATGGTCGCATCCGTATTTGGCGACATCGCGGTGAACGCAAATTGGAAGCGTGTATTCTTCATCGCCATACTGGCGTATCACTCGGCGTGATGGTATGGGGCGCCATTGGTTACAAGTCTCGGTCAAGTCTTCTTCGCATTGACGGCACTTTGAAAAGTGGACGTTCCATTTCAGATGCGTTACGACCCGTGGCTCTACCCTTCATTCGATCACTGCGAAACCCTACATTTCAGCAGGACAATGCACGACCGCATGTTGCAGGCCCTGTACGGGCCTTTCTGGATATAGAAAATGTTCGACTACTGCCCTATCCATCACATTCTCCAGATCTCTCACCAATTGAAACGTCTGGTCAATGGTGGCCGAGCAACTGCCTCGTCACAATACGCCAGTCACTACTCTTGATGAACTGTGGTATCATGTTGAAGCTGCATGGGCACCTGTACCCGTACACGCCATCCAAGCTCTGTTTGACTCATTGCCCAACCGCATCAACGCCGTTATTACGGCCAGAGGTGGTTGTTGTGGGTACTGATTTCTCAGGATCTATGCACCCAAATTGCGTGAAAATGTAATCACATGTCAGTTCTACTATAATATATTTGTCCAAGGAATACCCGTTTATCATCTGCATTTCTTCTTAGTGTAGCAATTTTAATGGCCGGTAGTGTATGTGCGTCTGTGAATCTGTCAGTGACCTACTGCGTCCTACGATACAGAAATTGATCATCTCGTGTCCCATTGAGATAAATATCTTAACGCGTGTGGTGATTACTTTTGAATGGAACCATTCCATAGTCCCATTGTCGCGGGTGTAGTTTTCATTTGACCTCCTCTAATAGAATGGCACCTTTGGCATTTCGGAATCGGTGGAGCTACTTTGCGAGTGTTCCTAACACAGTGAAACCACGAGTTGGTGACAATGTGCTGGCATCAGTCCATCATAACAGAACGTGGGGTGTCGGAGGCTGATCCGCTGTATAGAAGAGGATGAGCAGATCCGACTATACAATGGTGGTGTATGTACAAGTATTTAACAGCTCACACCTCAGAGCACATTGTTGATCATGGAACTCCGAAGCAGATGATTCGGACCTGTTCCTATGCTGACCCAATGACATTGTCAATTATGATTGCAGCGAAAACGGCGCCATCGCAGTCAGACCGTGGACCAACGGAAAATGTGTCGTCTTGACAGCTGAAACATATTTCTTGTTATACCAAAACGATGGGAGTGTCCAGATTCACTGCAGTTTGACCAGTATTATTCTTCGGAACATTCATCTGGGCTTCCATGGTACGTTTGGTAGTAACCGAGAGCACCATGTTAGCTTTAGAGTAATTAGACGTTACTGAAGTCCAATGACATGCCTTCATGTTTGTTATCTTCCCGACACCAATGGCATTTCCCAGCAGGAAAACTGTCGCGTCACAGGTCCTGAACCGTTTTACATTGGTTCGAGGAGGTTTATACGGAACTCACGTTATTGTCTTGGCCACCATATATGCCGGATCTGAGCCTTTGGAAAACGCATGGGTCCCGATCAGGCGTCAACTTCCAGGATCACTAACCACCGGCCCGTAATTTACGGAAATTGGATGACCTTAGCGTAGACATCTGGAAATCTACCGAGTCTTTGTCGAATCCACGGCACGTAGAATCGCTGCTCTACTGCTTTCCTAAGCAAGGCGAACACGCTATTAATCAGGTAGTTATAATGTTTCCGCCTATGAATATGCAACAAATTGGCAAATGCCTCTGAGCTCTATGGGACTTTACTTCTGAGGTCATCACTCCCGTAGAACTTAGAACTACTTAAACCAAGTTAACGTAAGGACATCACACACATCCATGCCCGAGGCAGGATTCGAACCTGCGACCGTAGCGGTCGCGCGGTTCCAGACTGTAGCGCCTAGAACCGCTCGGCCACCCCGACCGGCAGCAATAAATTTATGTTATGTACCAAAATATAAAAGCAACATTGAACTATTAAATAAGGATACCAGTGGCGGAAGCTAAATGCGCACCCACTGCCAAATCTTAACACAGAATATTTAAATCTTACGTGTAATAAGCTTCCCTATATGTATCAATTTTTTTTTTTTTTTTATAAATCAGTGGAGATGCCCAATAACGCACTCCTCTGGGGAATGAACCAAGTGCCAGTTAAGTGTTTAAGGCTACCAAACAACGAAGGTCATCAGTTGCCTATAATCCCCCAGGACAGAAATAGTGTATAAAATCCGTCTCTGTATAGAGTAATATGTGTGTGCAAGTATGAGAAAGTGTTGTAGAAGTGTATCTGATGCAAATCACAGAAACCATCTCGATATTCATCTGGTGAGGCATGGAGAACGACCAAAATGCCACATCCCAGCTGGCGGACGCACCAACCCTTCGTGGTTGAAGTGCCGGGAGGGTTCAGTCCAGGTACGGCACACATCGCCGTCACGGCAGCGGTCGCGTTAACACTCGTGGCTACCAAGGTCGATAATTCATAATTGATTCTTTCGGATATAAATCACTGGAAACTAAATAATGAGAATTATTCAAAATACGAAGCATTTTACTTGCAACATGACTAAATACAAAAGATTAGAAACTTGGAGATGTAGTATCCTAGCTGCCCAACACTGAAGCCAACGACGACTAACTGTTGATGCATGTCGGAGGAGCGTTCAACAGGGTGAGGGTCCAGAATAACAAGCCTTCGATAGAGAGGTCACGCTTCGGAATTCTCTCCGTGGGCGCTAATTCATGCAAACGAGAGAGCCCGGTAAAGGCACCTCATCGACCAATTCTAATATTGCGGCAGAATCAGGGTCGCTCGCTCCCTGTTTAGGTCACACCGCCCAAGGACGACAGGCAATCGATAAGCCTCTGACAGCAGACGGAATAACTGGTCTCTGATTGCTGACCTCGAGGGACTTAGCGGCTGTTCTATATAGCTACAAATAACACAGCATGTTTATGTTTCATCGTTACTTGATAGTAGCCAGCAGTGTTCACAAATATTTCTACTACATAAAAAAATAAGGCTTATTTTCAACGAGATACAGAGGCTGCTCTTTCACGGAGAAAGGTTGTGGGTGTCCAAACACACACACGGCACAGATTTATTATCACTCCGCTGAAGAAATGGATGGTATACATGTTAATAATAATGAAACAGACAACCAATTGAATTTGGATGCAATTTTCATGCCACAATAAATCACTCAGACAGTAAATTATCCCCCATGTTTGTAACAATGGACAGAATATATCCTCCTACAAGAATTATAGTAGATGTGACACACGTCAGTAACTATCTTGGATAGACAATGACGTACTACTCTCATGCTTAAAAGTATCTGAATGACGTGTACAGTGGTTCACCCGAGTTGTATGCGACTCAATTTGCGATTTACTATGAGAATACAGCGACTCTATTCGCGATTTCCTATCTGAAAGGTGACGGTAAGTAGTAACTGACGGAAATTAAATTAAAATGAAAATGAATCGAGGTAAAGTCGTCGAGAAAAAGCAGAAGTAATGTCTTGCGTCCTCTAGAGAAGTGTGGTAGGCTCTCTAATGTTCCCGATTTACATACGTGATTTAGGAAACACTCCTGTATTAAATGCAGATGACGCTGCCATTTACCGTCTTATTATGTCATCATATGATCAAAACATATTGCAAGACGATTTGGACAAGATACATGTGCGGTGCTAAGAGTGGAAATTTACGCAAAATTATGAAAAGTACGAGGTCATCCACATGAGTATCAAAGGAAATTTTGGTTACACGGTAAGTCACACAAATCTAAAGGCCGTAAATTCAACTAAATACTTAGCAGTTACAATTTCGAATAACTTCGTTGGTTGGGGTAGGGGAGCAAACAGCGTGGTCGTCGATCACTTCGGATTAGTGAAGGAGGGGGAAGAAAATCGGCCGTGACCTTTGAAAGGAACCATTCCGGCATTTGCTTGAAGCTGTTTGGGGAAATCACGGATAATCTAAATCAGATGTCTCCCGAATGTGAATTGAGTATGCTAATTACTGACTCACCTCGTTCGATTTTCATTTGCGTTACAAATCGGGATGGCTGGACGCAGGTTTGAATCGTCGTCTTCCCGAATGCCAGTCCAGTGTGCTAACCACTGCGCCACCTCGCTCGGTAGAATAACTTACGTTGGAACAATCGTGTAGATAATTATATGGGTAAAGTAAACCGAATACTACGATTTACGGACAGAACACTCAGAAAACGCTACAGTTCTATAAAAGACACTTCCTACACTACGCTTTTACGTCCTTTCTGGAGTATTGCCGTGTAGTGTGAGACCCGGATCAGATATGTTTAACGGAGGACATCGGGAACGTTCAAAGAAGGGCAGCTCGTTTTGTACTATCGTGGAATTAGGGAAAGAGCAGCACTGTTACGGAACATGTATTGGAGAGGCAATCTTTAAAACAAAGACTTTTTCGTTGCGGCAGGATCTTCCCATGAAATTTCATTAACCTACTTTCTCTTTAGAGTGTGACTTAATTTTGTTGGCGCCCACCTACATAGGGAGGAATTACCATCACAATAAAATAAGCGAAATCAGAACTCGCACAGAAGGATTTAATTGTTCATTTTTCCTGCGCGCTGTTCGAGAGTAGAATGGTAGAGAAATAAAACGCGATTTTCTCTCTGCAGCGGAGTCCCTGATATGAAACTTCCTGACAGATTCAAACTGTGTACCGGACAGAGACTCGAAGTCGGGACCTTTGCCTTTCACGGACAAGTGCTATACCAATTGAGCTATCCACGCCGTCTCACAACCCGTACTCACAGCCCTACTTCCGGCAGTACCTCGTCTCCCACCTTCCAAACTTCACAGAAGCTCTTCTACAAAACTTGAAGAACTAGCATTCCTCGAAGAAGGGATATTGCGGAGACATGGCTCAGCCACAGCCTGGGGGATGTCTCCCGAATGTTGTTTTCGCTCTGCAGCGGCAGAGAAATATCTTGAAGGTGGCTCGATGAATGCTCTGCAAACACTTAATTGTGAATCGCAGAGTAATCAGTTGGATGTAGATGTATATGTAGATGTACGGGACACACAATCCAGAAGGAGCTATAGTGGGGAGACTACACCTTCAGCACTTGGGAAAGGGGATTCATCGACCCTTGCTTGGCGACCCTCTGGCAGTGGCTGTGGCGGTGGCAGCGGCGGAGGCGGAGGTGGCGCCCCTGACCTCGCAAAGTAAACTTGAGGGGCTGGGCGACCCTGGGGCGGCAACTCGCCTCCTCCAACACCCCCACAAGTGGATTTCCCGGCAAACGAGGCGAGACGCTGTCGCTAGGCCACTTCTGCGGGCTGACATGGATAGAGGAACGCTCGTTCGCTTTGGAAATACGATCTCTTTGGTACATCAGCGTTTCGCTGTCACATAACCTACATCTATATCTACAAATACTTTACTTCATAACAATTCACACTTCAGTTTTTGCAATAGGGTTCATACAACGGGCGTTGAAAAAGAAAGGAGCCCTAGTCTGCAATGGACAAACCGGTGATAGGAGGTGTGGTTCCGACCACAGTACTGAAGTTGACAGCCCGTCGCAAAAGGGCACGCGTGCATGTCACGTGACTACACAGAGCTGTCAGCAGCATGCTTCAAACGTCGATTGCTTCCAGTCGCATTGCTGCTGACGTTCTTCTTTTACCAAGATGGGCCCCCTTCTGATTCACTTTTTGCAGCACGGGACAACACTGAATGCCCAGCGCTACCCGCAGACCTTGGC